>NC_090447.1:655177942-655480972 GCF_031143425.1 Pleurodeles waltl
CTGTGTCTGTGCAGAGTAGTTGCTGGGGAATCAAGCTTTTTCAGGCAAGTGAGCGGTATAGTTTTTGAGTTTATAACTCTTACTAACAAAGCTACACTTTGTTACTTGTCTTACACAGTGCTGGTTGTTGGTGGTGAATTTGTCCAGTTAATTTTAGTAGGAGAGATCATGGCTAGCCCCAGGATGACCGCTCAGCAGGTGGTTGGTATGCTTTTTGAGTCACAGTCTGATCATGATTATGAGACAGACTCTGCATCTGACGCAGAGGAGGAAGTCAGAGATTCTGGCAGTGATATTTCTGTTGGAGGGGAATCTTCTGATGATGAAGCCACACTCAGTGCAGATGAAGGGCCTGTTTTAGAGGAGGACGCTGATGTGTCAATAGTGCAGCAACCTGGGGCTGAAAGGTTTCCCGTTATAAGACCTGATGTCTGGGTTGCCCCAAACATGGAGCAGCCAGAGTTGCCTGCCTTTACTGGTCTCCCGGGGTGTAACGCCAATACAGAGGACTTTTTGCCTATCAATTTCTTTGAGTTATTCATGGATGATGTGTTTTTGGAAGAGATTGTTGAGCAGACTAATTTGTATGCGAAGCAGCATTTTAGGGACAACGCTGCTAGACTTAGGCCACACTCTAGAGCTCCCCAGTGGATTCCTACAAATTTGGAGGAGATAAAAAAGTTTTTGGGTTTGACTTTTTTGATGGGGTTGATAAGGAAGCAGTCACTGGCTTCTTATTGGTCTACTAGTCCCTTGATGGCAACAGCTATATTTCCTGCGACCATGAGTCGTAATCGGTATTTGCTTCTTCTTAGGATGCTGCATTTTGTTGACAATGCATTAGCCTTGCCACGAGATCACCCAGATTTTGACGGTCTTTTTAAGATTAGGCCTGTCCTTGATAATTTTGTAGATCGGTTTTCGGAGGTCTATGTTCCAGGCAAAGAGATAAGTGTGGACGAGTCTTTGGTCCTCTTCAAGGGTCGTTTGGTTTTTAGGCAGTACATTCCTAGCAAAAGGGCACGATATGGAATTAAATTGTATATGCTGTCTGAAAGTAGGACAGGATATGTGTATAGTTTCCGTGTGTACACTGGTAGGGATTCCAATATTGACCCCCCTGGTTGTCCTCCCACTTTTGGAGTTACTGAGAAAATTGTGTGGGATCTTGGTAGACGACTGTTCAACAAAGGTCACCATTTGTATGTAGATAACTTCTACACTGGAGTGCAGCTGTTCAAGGAATTGTTTAGAGTGGACACTGTTGCTTGTGGCACAATCTGTACTAACCGGAAAGGCTATCCAAGGGAGCTTGTCTGTGAAAAAACTTGAGAGGGGACAGTGCTGTGCCTTGCGGAATGAGGAGCTGCTAGCTTTGAAATTCAGACAAGAGGGATGTCTACATGCTAAGTACCATCCATGATGAGAGTACTTCCCCCGTGACTGTTTGGGGCCAGGTTGCTGAAGTGCGCAAACCTGTGTGCATTTTAGATTATAATAAGCACATGGGAGGTGTAGATAGAGTTGATCAGAGGTTGGAACCTTATACTGCTATTCTTAAGTCTTACGTTTGGTATAAGAAGTTAGCAATTCACCTCTTCCACTTAGCAACCTTCAATGCTTTTATTGTGTTTAGGGATAGGTCTCCAGAGTCAAAGATGACATTTGTGAAATTTCAGGAGTCAGTGATAGGGAGCCTTATTGTGGTGGAACAGGCCTGAGTTCCTAGAGAAGCAGTGGTGGAGGATGTGGCTAGATTGAAAGATCGCCACTTTGCTGAGCACATTCCTCCCACACCCAAAAAAGACTTTCCAGCTAAGAAATGTAGAGTGTTTTCGAAGAGGTATCCGGAGGGAGACTCGAATGTACTGCCCAGATTGTCCTTCAAAGCCTGGGCTGTGTGTGGGTGGTTGTTTTAAGAATTACCACACCCAGAAGAATTCCTGGGAACAACCACAAGTGTAAACTCATGTCTGTTTTGTATTTTCATGTGTTCAGTTTCATGGTTAGCTTTTCTGTCATGTACTTAGTTAGAGCTTTTGTGTTTGTAGTTTTGTAATTCTTTCTACTTAGTTAGGGGTTCCTCTGTTTAAAAAAATAATAATAATAAATGATGCCATTGTGTGTGGAGTGGGGCTTGGCTGAGGGTGTACATATTGACTTGCTGTTGGCTACTGCAACACACTGCCAGCCAAACACCAGTCCACACACTCCCATCAGCTGGTGTGATTGTTGTATCAGGCATGTGGGCGTATGTAAGTGATGGGCCCTTGAGTGGCACTGTCTCTCGATGTGAGTGTTGTAATGTGCTGGGCCCGTGGCTGGCGGTGTGAATGGCCTTGTGTGTGTCATGTATGAAAGTTGTGTGAATGGACTGTAAAGCGGTTGGTGCCTTGTCGCAGCTTTACAGCTCACGAGCTGCGAGTCATTGGTTCAGTTTTTTTGCCTTTCAGTTATTAACAGTGCATTTCATTTTTGTGAAAGCTCGTTAGTAAAATTTGATCCACTGAACCATCACTCACCCTCGTGCCAAATCCAACCAGTATGTGTGCTAAAAATAACAAAACCTGCTCCGCTGTAATCCGGCGTCGCAGCACACCTGTGACACGCTAGGTGCCTCAGGTGGGACCCCGATGATGAAGCATGCCACCAACTTGATTGGTGGGTGAGGGGTCTTTTTCACATAACCTAAGTGCATTTCTTTTCACAATTTTAGTGTTTGGCACATCACGGACGTATGTGGACACATCAAAACGATATATTACAAAACTACCTGTGTTTGGGGGGGAGAGGGCACCTATGTTTTTGGTCCTGGGTGCGGCCTTCATCTAGGGAAACCTACCAAACCCAGACATTTTTAAAACTAGACACCCCAAGGAGTCCAGGGAGGTGTGGCTTGCGTGGATCCCCCAACATTTTCTTACCCAGACTCCTCTGTAAACCTCAAAATTTGTTTAAAAAAGCATATTTTCCTGACTTTTCTTCGTAGGATCACCGCTCCAGCACAAAATTCCTACTCCCCAGGGTTCCCGCCAGTCTCCCAAGTAAAATGACACCTCACTTATGTGGGTCCCCAAAGCAGAGTCAGTCTAAAGATGTATAAAAGAATATGTCCTTATAAACTCGCTGTGCTATACCCTCTATCTCAAGTTTTGGGCCTTATTGTGTTGCAGGCACCTGGCCCACCCACACAAGTGAGGTATAATTGTTATCGGGAGACTTGGGGTAACGCTGGGTGGAAGAAAATTTGTGGCTCCTCTCAGATTCCAGAACTTTCTGTCACCGAAATGTGAGAAAAATGTGGTTTTTTTAGCCAAAATTTGAGGTTTGCAAAGGATTCTGGGTAACAGAACCTGGCCAGAGCCCCACAAGTCACCCCATCTTGGATTCCCCTAGGTCTCTAGTTTACAAAAATGCACAGGTTTGGTAGGTTTCCCTAGGTGCCGGCTGAGCTAGAGGCCAAAATCTACAGGTAGGCACTTTGCAAAAAACAGCTCTGTTTTCTGTGATGTGTCCACGTTGTGTTTTGGGGCATATCCTGTCGCGGGTGCTAGGTCTACCCACACAAGTGAGGTATCATTTTTATCGGGAGACTTGGGGGAACATAGAATAGCAAAACAAGTGTTATTGCCCCTTGTCTTTCTCTACATTTTTCCCTTCCAAATGTAAGACAGTGTGTAAAAAAGACGTCTATTTGAGAAATGCCCTGTAATTCACATGCTAGTATGGGCACCCCGGAATTCAGAGATGTGCAAATAACCACTGCTTCTCAACACCTTATCTTGTGCCCATTTTGGAAATACAAAGGTTTTCTTGAGAGCTATTTTTTACTCTTTATATTTTAGCAAATGAATTGCTGTATACCCGGTATAGAATGAAAACCCACTGCAGGGTGCAGGTCATTTATTGGCTCTGGGTTCCTAGAGTTCTTGATGAACCTACAAGCCCTATATATCCCCGCAATCAGAAGAGTCCAGCAGACGTAACGGTATATTGCTTTCGAAAATCTGACTTTGCAGGAAAAAGTTAGAGTAAAACGTAGAGAAAAATTTATGTTTTTTTCACCTCAATTTCAATATTTGTCTTTTTCAGTTGTTATTTTATGTAGGAAACCCTTGTAGGATCTACACAAATTACCCCTTGCCGAATTCAGAATTTTGTCTACTTTTCAGAAATGTTGCGGTTTCTGGGATCCAGCGTTGGTTTCATGCCCATTTCTGTCACTGACTGGAAGGAGGCTGAAAGCACAAAAAATCATTAAAATGGGGTATGTCCCAGTAAAATGCCAAAATTGTGTTGAAAAATTGGGTTTTCTGATTCAAGTCTGCCTGTTCCTGAAAGCTGGGAAGCTGGTGATTTTAGCACCGCAAACCTTTTGTTGATGCCCTTTTCAGGGAAAAAAACACAAGCCTTCTTCTGCAGCCCCTTTTTCACATTTTTTTTTTTTAAAAACGAAGTTTTCACTGTATTTTGGCTAATTTCTTGGCCTCCTTCTGGGGAACCCACAAAGTCTGGGTACCTCTAGAATCCCTAGGATGTTGGAAAAAAAGGACGCAAATTTGGCGTGGGTAGCTTATGTGAACAAAATGTTATGAGGGCCTAAGCGCGAACTGCTCCAAATAGCCAAAAAAAGGCTGGGCACAGGAGGGGGAAAAGGCCTGGCAGCGAAGGGGTTAATGTATCTTATTGAGATTTAGGCATAAAGGAAAAACACAAAACATTCATGCATTAAAGGCATCGCAAAATATGGTGCACATTAGATTATGTAGAACACATGAAGTACGTAAACTGGAGGAGGAGGGGGGATGGGGGAGATCCCGCCAGGTCCCCATCGTGCATTGTCAGCCCGTTCCTTTATCATACACCCACCACAATTCTCGAGTCCAGTCAATAAACTGGAATATCAACTGTCAACGGGGAGCCTGTTTGGTATCTAGCCATGCGGGATAGCCTATGTGGACGCCATGATTGTCATTATATTTGGACACATGAGTAGCATGTCGGGCGGAGGCTTTGCGGCCCTAGGGGTACCTGCAGCATCAACCACAGGAGAGGGGTGTGGTCTCTTGCTCGTTATCCGGTGCATTGCCTGCCAGCCTTTCCAGCATATCCTTCCACTCCTCCAAATCACTTTCAGCATTATTATGGTTGTGCACCATAGGCGGTCTACGTTCCTCAGCCGCTGCCCACTCCAAGCAATCCGCTTTCCATTTGTCCAATCTCGGTCTCTCAGAGCTGGCTCAGTGCATAGCTATGCGTTGCCATGCAAGCACCAGTCCCAGCTTTGCAAATTTATATCTCATTTTTTCCCGTTTTTGAGTAAAGGTCGTAGGTGTCAAGATCCAGTGAAGAACTGAGGATTCCACCTTGTATGCTGATACTCTATCAATTGCCAGTCTTACTTCTTCCCAAAGTTGTGTGACTGGTGCACACTCCCATGCCCCGTCCAAAACCAGTCGGTGTTTTGCTGCATCTGGCACAACAGGCCGGGCCAGATGGGTATGATTTATGTAAGCACTGCGGGGAAAGGTGAACCCCATGTATGAATTAGCATTGCACAAGCTTAAAAACTGGCGTTACAGGCCACTTCTCAAACCTGCGAGAGGGTTCTGTGCCATTCTCCATCTGTGAAGGTGGCCTCTAGCATGACATCCCAGGCTGCACGGTTATAAGGGAGGCTTCAGGGGTGTTGCTAATAACTTTAGCATCGTTTGACAAATCTCAACGAAACTTTCCACAAATGTGCTACGTTTGACTAATTTCTGCATGGAAAGTTTTGGGGTGATCTGTCAAGCAGGGGCAAGAAAAAAGGGGTGCCCAAAAAGCAAACTCCTCATGCAAAACTGCTGAACGGAATTACACCTAATTTAGTAGGAAGCTTGATCTTGGACTGCAGATTATGCTTTTTGTGATCTGTTGTAAATCTGTTCAGTAGTTTTTGAGAAACTAAGGGACAAACATAATTGTATATCTGGACGCCTGGAGTCTCAGGAGACTCTCACGTTAGTCGCTATTTAGAACAGAGTGTTGTGATTGCCCCAGGGCAACCTTGCTCCCACAAGAATCAGAGCGGGAACTCTGATCGGCTGCCAACAACATGACAAATATGTTGCTGGCAGCCGTTACAGGACTCAGGGACTTAGTCCCCTGGCCTAAAGTAAAAAAAAAAAAAAAAAAAAAAAAAAAAAGGTAGGCCCGCATGGTGGGGACCAAAACATAAATTTTAAAAAAAAGCAAAAAATGCCACTCTCTGTATTTATACAGCTTATGCCACATGATGCCCACCCCCCAAGGCCCGGACTAAGTTCATAAGGGGGGTGCATAACTCACCCTCCCTGAGCCTCCAGAGGCCCCAGGGAGCCCATGCCTGGTGCTGAAATTTCTTTATGTGGGGAGGGGAGGCACACATGGCCCCCATACCGAGTCTCCAAAGGCTCTGAGGAGCCCAACCCTGGGGCTGAAATGTGTCAAAACGGAGAGGCATGCTGTGCGACCCCCCCCCTCCCTGAACCTCCAAAGGCCCAGTGGGAGCCCATCCTCCTACAATTTTACAAAATGGGGAGGGGGCCGCACAGCATTCCTCCCGAGCCATTAAAGGCCTCATGGAGCCCATCCTGGGGTTGATTACTTTAAGGAAGGGAGGCAGTGTGACCCCCTCCATAAGCTATGCATGATCCCTGGGACCTCATCCCCAAGGTCAGCTCAGTAGCTGTATACTAGGGAGCCCACTCCCGGGACATATCTGTTTCTCTGACCATAGCAGCACAGGTACACTTTTGCTTAGCGGGGGCATTTTATAATATCCCACCAAGTGGGAGCAAACACTAAGGGAACTTTGAAAATGCTCCTACCTTCTGGGAAACCGATAAAAATATTGCTCCCACCTGCATTAGTAGCTGCTCGCTGCACGCGGGGGCAATGCTGGCTCCAGCTACATGCGGGAAGTTGGCTGGGCCAATGGGACCTTGGGGCTCCCCTTACAGCCCCCATCAAGAGTATGGAGGATGTCCTGGCTGGGAACCAGGACACATACCTTTAAGTGAGAGGGCTCTAGAGTATGGGGTCCACAGGACCTATAACAGCCAGGGGAGTGGGCCACTTGCCCTCCCATCCTGGAAATCATACCCAGCCCCATTGAATGGGGTCACTGGTGCTAAAAACGGCCCAGGGATAGGGGCTGTATGCCTTCCTCCCCCTGGAAATCATGCCAGGACCTGAGGCAAATCCGAAAGGCCAAATTTGGCTTGGTGAGGAGGGCCTTGCATGCCGCCTTCCCCCTTAATGAAAGGAGTAGACCTGGGAGATGGGGTCACCAGGGCCTAACAAGCTTGAGAGATGGGCCACGTGCCCCCTCTCCCCTTTAATGAAAATAAACAGCGCTGGGGGATGGGGTCCCGAAGGCCTATAAAGGCTCAGGAATGGGGAGCAAACTACTCCCCATCCTCCTTAGTTTAAAAAATATATATATAAGCCCTAGTGGGATGGGGTCCCCTGGCCTTAATCAGGCTTGTTGTGGGAGGGTAGGAACGCGACCCACCTCCCCCTTATTAAAAAAAAAGCCCTGACGGATGAGATTCACAGGGCCTAAACATATGGTCAAGCCAGACTGCCCTGTCTACTTTAAAATAAATAAGGTTCTGGGGGATGGGGTCCCCAGGGCCTAAAGAGCCTTGGGGAGAGGAGCCACACACCCCCCTTCAAAAAAATGAGGCCCTGTTGGATGGGGTGACCGGGGCCAGGCCCTGTAGTCAACCCATTGCAGCACATGGTCGAAGGCAGTGTGCAGTGTGGGTTTTGGTGCCTGGGTGGAAGGCCATAGGGTCGCAGGCCAGGGCTTGTGGCCATCCCCCCCTCGCCACATATGACTGAAAGCAGTGCACAGTTGGCTGCATGCAGGGGGTTGACCGTAAGACAGGCCCTGTGGCCAATCACTTGCCGTGCACAACCAAAGGCACTGTGCATTTTGGAGTTAGCTGCCTTAACAGGAGTTGGCCAGAGGGTCTGGCCACAGGCTAGGCCTTGTGGCCAACCTCTCCACCCTGGGCAGATCCAAGGACAGTGCACAGTGTAGGGTTGGATGCATGTGGGGGGAAACCTACAGCCAACCCCCCACTACACACGGCCTAAGGCCGTGAGGGCTTTTGGGGGTGGCAGGGGGGGGGGGGGGGGGGGGGGGGGGAAATTCATGTATTGTAATTAAATATTACTTAATGTTGAAAAAAAAAAATAATAATAATTTTGACAAAACCAAAGGTTAATTTACCGTTGTAGTTAGGCGAATGTCAGTGTCAACATTAATGTTTTGAACTAAAAAGAAACCACAGAAATTCACCAGTTCTAGTTAGCAGAGACAACTATAACTTGCGCCGCCGCCATGCACTGCTTATGACCTCACATATGACATCACCCACAACAGGTTCCTTGAGATCATTTGTCAGTATATGGGAAGAAAGGCGTGAGTAGGGCCCCCTCACCTTGCTTTTTCTGGGCCCAGGGGACACCATCCCTCTGGGTCAGTTATATAATTTGAGGGGAGGGCGGTGCGGTCCCAGAAACCCCATCACTTGGGGCCTAACCTACTTTATAAGGGGAGGGGGGCATGTCGCCCCTCTCCCTGAGCCATATTTGGCCCCAGGGACCCCACCCCTCTGGGCTCCTAGAGACCCTAAGCTTAGCCTCTTAACATGTTACAGACGACTTGAAGGGCAACAGACATCAAAGAGCACTCCTATAGCTGGGGTTAATGGTGGCAAAGCGAGAGCGTGGAAGGATGTGATGGCCCCTTCTGTGGAACAATAGGCTGAGGGAATGGACTACTGTATGGGACTGGAATGACCTGTTTATATTGCAAGAGATGCCCACAGAAACATTATAAATTCTAGAAAGACTGGAATGGATCGCGGGGAATACAATTAGATCCATGCGCCTCGATAAGCCATGGCTGATGATTAGGGACATGCATGCTCCTGGGAGAAATGGAGTGGGTCTACATGTGGGATGAGGGGTTTGTGCCTTACTATGTACCCATTTGTGGTCCTGCCATTTCTCAATGTATTGTGACATTACAATCTGTTTTTTCGACAGGTTGGGGGGGGGGGGGAAGAGGGGAGGAAGAAGTTCTCGTTCTCTTTTGTTGGTTTGAAAGTATCAATAAAAAGTAATTAAAGAAAGCAAAGGTTAAAGTAATGGTATAGTTATGTGTCATAATAAGAACTTTTTTTTTTTTTAACTTAGAAATTCACCGAAAAAACAAAGGTTTAAGTTTTACAGCTAACTATAACGTGCCCCCACCATGCACTCTTTATGACCTCACATATTACATCAATCATGACATGCTGTATGACATAATTTAAGATATCAATGATAACAACTCAAACAACATCACTGATGACATCACTCAACAAGCGTGTTAGTTTGTTTTATAGCTTAACTAGTGGTGGGCAGCTACAATATTACTTTTCTACCTAATTTTCTACAGCCTGTGTCCAGCTAATGGGTGTAAGTGTTTAAAACATGCACATGCTTCTAATGCATCATAGGTGTATAGAGGTATTAAATATGTTATAAATCTTTGTCTTGAAGAGTACCACTGTGTGCAGGTGACAGTTCATGAGTTGTGTCCAGCACGTTCCACACAGGTTCCACACAAGCACGTTTCGAGCAGGGCAAAGATTCTACACACTAATTACTGTAAGCAACTTTTAATTATTAGACAGAATTGTATCAGCATGACGATTTCTACAAAACATTACTGTGTCTTCCAGATACTACTCTTTGTGCATGTGCTTGTTTTGCTGCAGGAAATGGGTGATCTCTTACGTTTTCATCACAGTATAAAGGCTGCAGGTAGTATGATCTTTGACAGCTTCAGATCTTGGTTGTTTTAAGGGAATGTTATGAGTGATGTAATATGTGAGGTCATACGCAGTGCAGCAAGTTATAGTTAGCTCTGCTAACTATAACTGGTGAATTTCTTTTTTTTTTTTTTTGTTAAAGTTGTTGTCACTGACATTCACCTAACTATAACGTCACTTTAACCTTTATTAGAGAAAGAGAGAGAGAGATTGCTTCCCTATACTTACCATGTGTGGCAAAGGCAAGCTGTTTATGCACTGCCACCAGTGCTTATCTTGAGGCAGAAATTGTGGGTGGGGTGCACACATTTTTGCAGCTGGCACTTATTGTTTTGGCAGAGGGAGGTGAGGACAGAATGGGATAATGACAGAGTGAGATGATGGCAGGGAAGCATGAAGGTGATGGCAGAGAAGGGGGAGGATAATTCCAAATGAATGGCAAGGGAGTTTCATGGCAGAGGAGGGGATGGTGACTTAACAGTGATGGCAAAGGAAGGTGATGGTGTGAGGGTGGTGGCAGTAGAAGAGAATATCAGAAAAGGGTGATGGCTGGGCATGTAAATGAGAGGAAATGGTGAGGTTTTAGGTGGGTTTAAACTATGATAAACCAATAAATATTGGCAAAATTCATGCAAAAAAAAAACACTGCACCACAAACTTTCCCTATTGGTACCACAAAATTCTTGGGTGGGGTCAATCGACAGAGGTGCTCCCCAGGTCCTGGACCCCTGTCTGCCGTCAGTGTACTCCTGCCTCAAACATCCCGAAACTATGCACCAGGTTATAATCCAGACACTTAAGATCATATGACTGGGTCATCGCACTGCCTAATAATACGAAGTTCAGACGTAGCCCTGCTCTTAGCACCAAACAGCTACCGCCCATGTCAACCACCAATGCGAAGCTCCAACCATGATTGGTCATCACATCAACTTTGACTTCCTCGCAGCAAATGTGTAGCTTCTCACATGGAATTGGACTTGAGAAGGTAAAACCTTCACCGGGACAAACATGTCGCAGTTGGCCTGAACTTGTGACTCTGACACGGTCCAGTGCTACCAGATAAGCTTGAGTAGCGCTTTGTGATTCTGGGTGCTATTTTTATCTAAAAACATACAAATTCATAATTCCGTTTCTATTGATTGGACTTTTCCTGTTTTGGTGTCATTTTATTTATTAAAATTTACCCTACTATTCTAAAATGGTAATGGATTTTTCTTGTGTTGTGTTTTCATTTTATTACTATTTGAGTGCTGTGTAAATACTTTACACTTTGCCTCTAAGTTAAGCCTGACTGCTTTTGTGCCAAGCTACCAGAGGGTTAGGCAGAGGTTTCTTCAGTGATTTTTGCGGGTCACCATGACAAGGATTATGATCGTTATTGAGTGAGGCTTCCACCCCTCTCAACTAATAACACAATTTCTCACAAGACTCATTGTCAAAAGAAACAACAAAGGCTGAAGGAGATGTAGTCACAGAGGGATAGAAACCAGCCACTCTCACATTGGCAGGCCCAAATGTAACACAAGGACTGACATCAAATTTATAATGATTGATGAAAGTATCTGGGAATGCCCTGGTAGTAGCCCAGCAGATGTCATCCACAGCAACCCCCTTTCAGGTGGCGCACAAGGCAGCCAAACCCCCAGAGGAATGGCCCAGAATCAGAGGTGGAATTGTGATACCAGTTGAAACATAAGCCATATTAATACCCACCCAAATCATTTTTGGAGATTGTCAGAGGAATGATTACTGCCCTTGCCCACAACAAAGTCAAGTCCGCCGTCCCTTGCTGAGGTGGGAAGGGATGAGCCAACCACTGTAGTTCCAATTGGACAGATAATGTATCAGAAACATGGACATGCTGCTGCTAATACAGAGGAGAAAAGACCGTAGGCCAGAGGCTGGGGTCCACGATTTATGGTTCTGCTACTGAACTGGAACCAGAACACTAGTAGAGTAGGCAGGCCAGAGAAGAGCAAAATTATGAGAAGGATGGTGCCACTCAGTCCAAAGATTAACCTGACCTCTCCTCGGGAACAGACTATAACAATACAATGGAATCAAATTGAATACACTCCGATTATTTAGATTTGGACTTCAGATTACATGAAGTAGAGTGGAAAGTTTTACCCACCTTAATTTCATCACCGATTTCCCTACTTTATCAGAAATTTGCACACTCAAAGAAACACAGATTTCCTGAGAAGGAATAGTTTTTACAGAGAGTGCCAAGGAGAGAGTGGGGGCTGTCAACTCTTGTTGTTTTGATGATAGTTTAAAACTATCTTGATGATTCTATGTAGTATTCCATATGTGCTTTCTCCAGTTGTTTTTACACTGATGGACAGATGACACAAAGGGAAATCGGCAATGATCATTTATAGTAGGCTGCAAATATAGTGGTGGATTCACTCGAAGCAGTAGCAAATGGAGCATTATATCCAAGAGATCAATAATTGTGAAAACCTGTCCTCCTCATAGGGGTGGTACAGTGGCAGAGAAGCCCCAGTGTCAAGAGTGGGGAGAGGCAACAATAGGAGCTCTGTTTTCACTCTAGATACCTTCAGTCCCAGTGGATCTAATCACTTCTCCTGGTAATCATGTCTTTCTTGAAATGCCTGCTGCATTTTTATGTTTCAATACATCTGTATAGGAATTTCCAAAAACTGTGAATATCATTAGTATTTCCAACTTCTATCAAATATCCACTCCATCCCCACCTTGCCATCATCCTTTATCACACCAGCCTTGTTATACTGATGGGGTTGATCCCATTTCCACGGTTCATTTGAAGACTAGCAACCCACACTGCTTCTTTAGAATGATTTGCCTCTCATTATTTGGTAATGCCTTACACTGTGGGAGTGAATGACAGCCAGAGCCCATAGCCACTTTGGACAAGACAGTTATTTTAATTCAGTTGAATTCAGTTCCCAGATATTCCAACAGTATGCTTCATGGTATCCTAAACTTATGTTCTCTCTGCTGTGTTGTCTTGGCTATTTTTCCATCTCTGGGGTTCATCACATTATCTGCAACCATATTTTTCCAAAAGGAGGAATGGATGAACCCTGTCTTGCTAGGGTGGACTGTTTTGCTGCTAGGAGCATCTGAGAGATCATTTTCCCCTTTCTATGTGTGTAGTGGATAAATCAACAGAGGGGATGCCTAATAAAAAGCCCTCCACACATTAAGTCAACCCCAAACTCGTACCTTCCTCACTCACCTCTACTTAGAAAGAGGCGGATCAGGGGTATGTATGTTAATGTACCCATATGGGCACATCTTCTCCATCTTAAATTGCCTCATATATGCCCCATGAGTCACAACCTTGCAGGTGTATAGTTGCCAGTGATACAGAATCTTAAAGAGTCTTTGTTGCCCCATACACCTAATGACCATGGAGTCCCACCCGTCAGCATTGCCCTGGTTACTGGGGAGGATTACAGTGTGGGGTGCCTATACTGTTGTGAGGTCGATAGTCCATGCCACAATAGTCATTTCATCAATGAGTGATCAATCATACACCACGCTTTATCTGTCCCTCTTCTCATTTAGTCAAAAAGATGTAGTACGTGTGCACCATAATAATACACACATGTTGTAGAAATGTCACATATTCCTTTTGTATCTGTAGTGGTTGGGCTTGGAACATATATAATATTTTTAGTACTGTCTTATGGTTCCAGCTTGTCATTTCCGCTGTTACCACTCTGCACAGCACTACACGGTTAAGTTCTTTGGTTTTGAGGCACTTGCCATTAGGCAAATATGAATGTCTCTGTTGGTAACATTGAACCATTGAAAGGTGGCTGAGGTTTCCAGAGACTTTATTGGCCACTGTCTAAATCACAGGTTGAGTCCCTACAATTTGTTGAGATTGATTCTAAAGCCTGAAAACTGCTGGTATAACCAAAGATTTTTTCTGGACCTCCTACAAGAAAGCTATTGGGTCTGTGTAGAATAAAGAAAGTCACTTGTATACATGGTACCCACTGCAAATGTTTTTTGTTAAATCGTGCTCTCGCCCTCTGTGATTTATATCCTGAGGGTGCCAAATTCAGAACAGACAAACTAAAGCCCATCTCAATAAGCATTTTGCTTGTAAAGTCCCAGTCCAAACGTCTCGCCATTAAGAAGACAGGATTATTGACCTCCGGTCCCCCTTGCAGCCTATGTCGACAACATGTAGTGCTTTTTTTGGTACCATTACCTGGGTGCTTTTGGAAATGAACCCTGCTTGTTCCGGACAAACTATTGTTGGCATGATTGTACTTTTTAACAACCAGATCTTTAAGCGGGATGTAACTGAGGCGCTAACCACTGCCTGGGCAGTCTGAAGCACCCTTTCCCCACCCCCTGCCATTATGCATAAAACTGGGCAATAGTCAGAAAACGTTATTGGATCCTGCTTCACCTCTTTAAGGTCCATCAGCAGTCCTTTGTAACCTAATGTGATTTAGGTGGGCACAACTTTTGTGTACAGCCAAGCAAAAAGAAAAATAGTCTTTGAGAAGATGCCCATGTCTCCAAATGCCAATCAGATCCATCATCTCCAACCATACTTTCCCTCTGACAGAGATAGTCATTGTGCCCACTTTTATCTGTGTAGTATTTTGTTTGCTTCAGCCATCAGGGCACGTTACAGGGCAGTAAAATGAGTCCCACTGTCTGGAATAGCTAGTCCCTGCCTCTCGGGTATTGTACTGTCCTGTTCTTTTTGATGCCCAAAATAGGACAGGCCTTAAAGTGGGACTTCTTGCTTTTATTACTTTATCTCTCTAGGTGAATATAAAAAGAAAGAGATGTACCATCTGTATCTAGTGCCCTACTCCCTCAAGAAGTTAGCTACCGGCATGAATGTTTTTTTTTTTTTTTTTTTTTTTAGCAAAGTGGTCAGGGAGAGGGTTTGAAACAGCTGTAGATTCACTCCTTTATAAGAGACATTCTCTCCCCCAGACTCTGGGAAATTTGCTTTAGGCAGACATGGTCCGTTCATTAGGCCCTATCAACTGTTATAAGTGAGTCAACAGACATCTCCAGAATGGAGGCAAACAGATCCTGCACGTAATTTTTACTATCTTTCTCTTCCATTCTCTTTGGTGCCTCACTGGCGTCGATATTGTTTATCCTGAACCTATTTTTAAGGTTCTCTTGTCTCAACTGTACGAAGATAACCTGCTCATCGAGGGTCAGAATTCCCTCTATTTATATTCTTCTGTTTTAAGTGCTGTCTCACCCAAACCTTCCTTGAAGGAGCGTATGCAACTTTCCTGCTTGGCGGCTTTTTTACTGACGGCCTTTGGAGTCTTTATTTTGGTCCTCTCTTAGAGCACCTATTTTAACTTTTATGTCCTGAAATAAGTACTGCATGAAGCTTTAGATCATCAACTCGCCACTTTCAGATAGCTAATCTGCTTGGAATTCAACATTACCTTCTCCCTGCTTCACTTGGATTGAGGGCCCCTCTTATTTTAGGTGATGCAGCATACTGGGGATGTTGGCCTCTCTCTGACTTTTATTGCCTGCCATGCTTTCTCTGTCCTTTGGTCATCACAGACTTACCAGCATCCTCCACTCCCACTCCATCCTCTGGGATGCACTCTCCTCACCATCACTGACTGGCAGCTACCCACGCTCTTGTCTGCATTTCCTACCAACACAGTGGCTTCAGGCTGGCTCTTTCCTAACTTTGTCCCAATACTTGCACCTGCCCTGCTCTTGGACAACTACATTGTTTCTTACTAAGACATCAATCACTAGTCCTGCTTTGGTCACCAAGCACAGATCAGAGGTCAGGGGTCACTTTTTGGTCACAGTGCCATCTGGCTCCTGGCAAGGCCACTCTCAATTTCCCACTATGCCACTGCACCCTCTCCGTGCCAGTGGTCGCTGGTTGCTGAGTGCATCATTCTTCTGCGGGGGGAGGTTGAATACTACAACCCACTCCCCAGGTTGGTTTGGTAGTATTCTTTCCAATATAAGGCATTGGTGTCCTATGTTGTGCATGAGGGTCTAGGAGTTATCATCATTTGAAGGTGCGTCTGGATCACCAGTGAATGACAATACTATTGAGTGTAGAGTAATTGAGAGTCTGACACGTCTTATTATGTGATATCAAACTTACAACGGGTGTGTGATAAGGATTCTTTATACTTAGGATAGTGATCATTGCGAGTATGTATGGTGTTATGAGTTAAGCTGAAGTGTACATCCCTCAAACAACTTCTAGGATCTGCTACTCTCTCAGCTCTCTCGGTCTGACACTGCTCAGAAGTGACATTTGGAACTGCCAGTCTTGTGCCTCATAGCTATGTCAGCATATGGAAATCATTCTCTTCCTTGGCACAAACAAGCAGGAGTTCTCCCCCTCTCCCCATATGACCCAAAGTGTCTTCTGAACCCCTCAGGTTTCACCATTCCTTTCCATTTGCACAGAAAATAACATCACTCCTCCCCTGCCTAGGACCTAATTAATGACTGCTGCAGCTCAAAGACGCACCAAAGGCAAGCCTGTCGGTGTTCACTCATGCCTGGACTGTGCCCAGCACCAGGAACCCAAGGAAGTATTCACCTGCACTTCTTGCAAGTTTTCATCCACATATCCACACCTAACGCTCACCGCACCTACACAAGCAGCACCCAACACCCCACTCTTTCACACTCACACAGTCCTGCAATCACACACACAATATTCAACGCTCTATGCTCAACACCCACTCACTCACCAAACATGGCACAGAGATTTGGGACCTGCTGAACAACCATGTCCAGAACCAACTTTTTCTCACTAATCTGGCTGAACCCCAGCTCAGCACCCGACCGCCACAGCCTCCATCCCCTGGCTACAAGATCACCAGGCAAGAGAGCCTTCACAAGCCCGGAGATGGAATCACCATCAGTTGTACCACTTCCACAGACATGTCATCCTCCAAGATAGAACACCTAAAGTCCAAGCTCCAAGTCACAGCCAACTTCACCCCTAAGCGGGACTCTTATCTACAGACCACCAATACCGCATACCAACTTCGCCGCACCACTTAACCTGTAAGTTAACAATTACATCCTACTTGGAGACCTGAATTCCACCTGGAAGACAACCCTGACCCCAAAACAAAAGCACTCAGTTAAGACCTTGGAAGCCTAGGACTCACTCAACAAATAAAAGGGAACACTCACATCACCAGACACCTCCTGGACCCTACTTTCACCACCTTTGTCCATATCCAAGTCTATGAGCCCACGCCACTCTCCTGGATAGAGTTTGCCTTAATCAAATTGAGCATCCCCATCCAACGCACATGCACCACCACCACCACCACCACCAGACCAGCCTTGCAAAACTGCAACAGAACTGCTTGCCCCGAGTCAGGCACCATCCTACCTGACCCTGGCGGACCTGAGGACACTGGGGCCCTTGAAACGGTGCCACAGGCCACTGGTGGACTGGACCCAGTCGGGGCTGGTGCGGAAGACCTGGATCACTGTACCTATGTGGCGCAACGCGCCTGCAGCGGGCACGTCTGACTTCAAGATGGTGGGTGCCGCATGAGGGCCCTGGCTTTCGGGGCCCTGCGAGCACTGGAGAGGGGGGACCCCCCAGCATAGAAGATGTTGAGGGGCGGCCCGGCCGGGGCCTGAGTGAGACCTGGATCGCTATACTTGAGCAGTGCGACGTGCCTGTAGCATGCCCGTCTGACCCCAAGATGGCGAGCGCCGTGCGAGGGGCCCTGGCACTGTAGTCCCCGTGACCGCTGGAGAGAGCGGGGAAGAACCTCCCCCAGCATAGAGGAAGCCAGTGGGCGGCCCAGCCAGGGCCAGGGCGGCGACCTAGATAGCCGGCACTTGAGCGGTGCGACGTGCCTGCAGCGGGCCCACCTGCTCCTAAGTTGGCAGGTGCCACGTGAGGGGCCTTGGCACTGTGAACCCCACGATAACTGGAGCAGGGGGATTCCCCCCCTATAGAAGATGCCAGCGAGGGTGGCCAGATGGGGCCTGCAGACCTAGTGACCAACGGAGGCGGCCTGGTCCTGAGAGGAAGCGCAGTGGCACCTGGCCTGACATGGCGGGTGCCGCTTAAAACGTTCCTGGGCTGGAGAGGCCCAAAGAGATGCCATGGGGGGCCCTGGCGGCGGTGACCAGGTGAGGGCCGGACCGGCATGGGGGACGCGAGGAGGCCTCAAGAGGAGGGACGGGCTCTCTCCCCCCCCTCCCGGGAAACAGAAGGGTGGCCGAGGGTGAACCCGTTGGATGGTGCCCCAGCGAGGACATTAAAGTGAAGATTGGGACCAGGGCTGTGGAGGTCCGACTTCTGGCCCCTTTTGCTCCCCAACGCCACCTCCCACTGGCGAGTGGAGACGGTACGACACGTGATGATATTCCCCCCCCAACTGCAAACTGGGCTGAGGCCGCAAGTGGCTGAGGTCAGAGCCCCCATGGGGGGGATGCACGAACAGCCATGGGGCACAACAAACAGCAGCAGCCTGCGCAGGCCCAGGTGACAATGGACCAAAATATGCTCCCTGCCCTGGCGGGAGGGGGAGAGGCTTGAGCGGCTAGCTCACCCATCGCATTAATGGCTCCCCGCTCGTACCTTGAAGCTGTCCTTGAGGCGATCCGGGGCTCGCGAGTGGCTGTGGAGCATAAGGTTGATGAGCTGCGAACAGATCTCTCGCTGATCCACCTGGACCTACGAGATGTGACCGGGAGAGTGAATGAGGCAGAGAAGCGTATTTCAGAATACGACCTGGCCTTTCTTAAATGCCGGGTTTCAACCCTCACGACGTCGATGCGGGATCCACAAGACAGGGTGGAGGACGCAGAGAGCCGGGCTCGGCGCAACAACCTGGGGCTGGTGGGCCTGACAGAGGCCGTAGATGCATCTGACTTGACAGTAGCACTTGAGGAGTGGTTCCGAGCCTGAATGCCAGTGGGAAAGCTGTCAACCAACTTCTACATAGAGCATGCACCTTGTTCGCTGGTGCCTCAGCCTCCAGTCGGCACACCTCCCGCCCCGAGCCCCGTGATACTACGGATCCTGAATTTCAGGGACAGGGATGCAATCCTGCAGGAGGCTAGGGCCCAGGAAGACCTTCGATACCAAAACTCTAAGGTCATGATTTTCCAGCACTACTCCAAGGCGGTACAGCAGAAGCGCAGATCTTTTGAAGTGGTTAAAAAGAAACTTCGTATGTTGAACCTCCGGTACATGCTATATGCTACTTTTTCCTGCCCGCCTCAAAGTGATGGTTCAATTCACTTCCTATTTGTTCGATATCCCGGAGCAGGCCTGGGACTGGGCGGCAGAAAAGCGAGAACTGAGACCGGCGATGCAGGGAGGAGAGGTGGGGTCGGAGACAAAAGACCCTGGTGGGACTACCCTCCTGGCGTAGGTGTGCAGGAAGCACTCCAGGTCGCGGCGGGCCCGGTCATGAGAGGGCGCCCATAATCACCCGGCTCACGACCTGCAGGAGGACCAGGTTCTAGATGCTGACTTGATAGCCACTCCAGCATTGCTTGCATCGACAGCAACACTCCGACCTCCCAGGAGTGAACTGGAGGATGCAGGGTGATTCTGTTTAGGGAACCGGAGGGGCAGTGCCTGGTGGCTGCCGGGGCACACAGCCCGGCAGGAGTAATGGCCCAGATATCTGTGCCAATTGAATCATATTATTAGCTAAGGTCAGGTGGCACATAAGCAATTAGTGCACCGCCAGAATACATGGACCACCACACTTGACTGGACTGTTTATTGTTCGTTAGCAATGTGTTGGGGTAGGACGACAGATGCTTCAAGGGGCAAAGTGTGGGGTGGGGTTGTTGGGGGGGGTAAGGTTGGGTTGTTGCTATGAGTTGTTTCTACTTTAATTGCATTAACGTATTTCTTTTTAGGTTTGTTACATTTGCAGTGAGTACTGTGTGCAACCATATGTGGTCCATGAGTGCCTTGAGGGGCCAGCACGGAGTGCACAACAGATTGGCAGCGGGCACTGGGCGCACCAAGCTCTACCTAATAGACCACCAACATGCTAAAACTATTATCTTGGAATGTCAACGGTCTGTTAGACCATATTAAAAGGTCCGCAGTTCCGCGCTATATTAAGAAGTATCACCCGGACGTAGTCCTCATGCAGGAGACCTACCTGGCTGGGACTCAATGTACATTTCTTGGGAGGTTTGGATAGGAGCGGGTGTTCCACGCTGGGTTTTCTAGAAGCTCCAGAGAGGTGGCGCTTCTGCTCCACAGGTCGCTGCCCCTGCTGGTGACCCAGGTGGACACCGACCCTCAGGGACCTGGCTGGTAGACAGCCCAACATAATTTTGTGCTATGCACCCCCATGACTCGTTGGATCCACACGTACCGACCTGCGTAGCTTGGTGGCCTCCCACCCGCAGGGCACCACATTTGTTGGAGGGGACTTTAACACGGTGCCTGATCGTCTTCCGGACACCTAGGCCGACCCCCGTTTCGGCAGATGGGCCTAGTCGTCATTGTCTTGTGGCGTGGGCAGATTCACTAGTCCTGTACAACGACTGGCGGGTGTGGCACCCGCAGACAAGGGCATTCACACGTCAATCAGCGCCACACCACACGGAGGCGTGGATTGACCAGATATGTCTCCCAGCAGCAGACCTCTTAGGGCTGACCTCTGTGCAAATACTGGTGCGCGGGATCTGATCATGCACCGATCTTGATGGCCTGGGGACTCCTTTGCAGACCCACGACCGATGTGGTGCTTCAGTGCCTGGTATTTAAAGAATCCTGATTGTGTCAAATATTTTGAACAACAAATTGATCACTACTTTCAAGAAAATGCAGGTTTGGTGACCTTGGTGGGAATCCTATGGGCTGCTAGCTATGGGCTGAGGGGCGTCATTACGGGATACGTCAGACAGCAGGAGGCAAGGCAATCACAGAGGGTGACTGACCTGCTGGAGTGTGATTTGACGGACCTAGTAGGTCGAGTTCGGCGGGCCGGGGACCAGGAGACCGAGGAACGGGTGGAGATCTTGTGCGCACCGGTTCAGCAAATCTAACTCACAGAGGCAAGGCAGTGTTGGCAGGCCTCGACCCAGACGGTTTATGAATCAGGAGACAAGGCGGAGAAACTACTGTATTGGTTGGCGACTTGAGATGTTTCAGCCCGAGTGGTACCCCTCATTAGGGACCGGACTGGCGTTGCACAGGAGGGCCTGAAGGAGATAGCGCGCACCTTTGCATCCTATTACGAGGACCTCTACACCCCAGTGCTCCAAACCCCGGTGGAGCAGGAAAATCCCATTCTGAAAGACATTCTACTCCCCTCTGTTCGGGCGTCCTTAGCCACGGAGCTGGACCTGCCTCTGACGGAAGAAGAGGTAGACTGTGCCATATTGGCCCTTAAGGCCGGGAAGAGCCCGGGCCCGGACGGCTTCCCCATAGAATATTACCAGAGGTTTCGTCTGCGCCTGGTTCCCCATCTTGTGAGCGCCTACGGGGAGGCAACTCGACTAGGCACGTTCCCCCCGGTTCTGGACTGTGCAAAAATTATGGTCATACAAAACAGTGACCTAACCCGTGACTAGTGCGTCTCATACAGACCCATCTCGCTGATTAACACAGACATTAAGATATTCGTGAAAGTGCTGGCCACTCGACTGGCCCATACACTGCCCTTCCTTGTTCACCCGGACCAGTGTGGCTTCATGCTGGGTAGGAGCACGCGTCACTGTCTGAGACGGGTCCATGTGGCACTCTCCCAGACAGATAGACTGGAAGGTGATTTGGCACTCCTCCTAGTGGATTTCCACAAGGTCTTTGATAACCTGGCATGGAACTTCCTGGAGGAGGTGCTAATCCGCATGGGTCTCCGTCCTCAGTTTAGAGGAATGGTATAGCTCCTCTATTGAGCCCCATTGGCACAGGTACAAGTCAATGGCATCTTCTCGGACCCCTTTCCTATCAGGAGAGGCATGCGCCAGGGCTGTCCAGCTTATGGAGGGCTGGCTATGGGGGAGTGGCTGCGAGGACCATGTATTCCTGTACGCGGATGATGTCCTGGTGTTTCTGGGGAGGCCTCAAGACTTGGGTCCCCAATGCCTTGAGCTCCTGAAACTGTATGGTGAGGCTGCTGGGGCAGGCGGGGGAAACTAATGGTGTCCCACCAACCTGGTGAGGCAGTAACACCTTCAAATACCTTGGAATCCACCTCTCGATAATCCCAGAGCTGCAAACTTCCAACCCCTTGTGCAGACCCTCTCTGCTGACCTTGGCCGGTGGCAACCCCTCCCCCTGAACCCTCTTGGCCGCACCGATCTTTTCAGGATGATCTGTCTCCCCCAATACTTATACGTCTTGACAAATTTCCCATACTTGGTGCCTCAGGCCTGGTTCCGATCCCTTACTTCCAAGCTTACCTCCTTTATATGGGCGGGAGGGTGACATAGGGTGGCCTTTAGCTCGGGGCAGAAATCTCCACATGACGGTGGGATGGGAATTCCGGACTTATACATCTACTACCTGGCGGCCCAGGTGGTCCCCATTAATGAATGGTTTAAGAGGGGTTGGTATGATCCGGCTTACTGGCTAGAGATCTGGAATGCGGGATTTGAGGGCCTCCTGGGACTGCTATACGGAAGCCGGGTTCCCTTGCGCTGCCCCTCACTGTACATAGTTGCAATCCCAGAGATAACTGCACACACACACACCACAACTACCCATGCATCCGTCACGCACCACACACCCCACTACATCACTTAACACTCTGCACAACACACACAACACCAATGTCCCCACAAAGGCACCTCCTTTCACTGATGAGGCGTTGCGGGTGATGGTGGACGAAATAGTCAGGGTAGAGCCACAGCTGTTTGGAGAACAGGTACAGCAGATCTCCATTGCCAGGAAGATGGAGCTATGGCAGAGGATCGTGGACAGTGTGAACGGCGTGGGACAATACCCACACACAAGGGATGACATTTGCAAGAGGCGGAACGACCTATGGGGGAGGTGTGTTCCATTGCAGCAAGGCACCGGCTCGCCCTCAGGAGGACTGGCGGTGGACCCCCACCTCCTCTCCAACAGTTGACAGCATGTGAGGAGCAAGTCTTGGCAATACTGCATCTAGAGGGCCTCAATGGAGCAGCCAGAGGACTAACACTGGTGAGTCACCATTACCAACCTACCACCACCCATACCTGCATGCCATGTCACCCCTTCACCCTGACTCCCTTTACCCCCCTCAATCCCACACAGTGCACCACCCCAATTACCACACCTAAATGTCTACCCCTGCATGCCATACCCACTGCAAACACATCGCTCCTAGCTCTGCATGCACACTCACCAGCAATGCATGGACAGCATGTAGAACTACCAAACCCACAATCCAAAGGTGGGAGGACAACACCAATATTATTGAGAAAGGTAGAAATGCGGAATATGTGGGAACTGGCTGCCCAGGATGCACTAACAAATGGCCTGGGGGCATACCAACAGTCCCAGGACAGGATGTGTCAGGTGATGAACATCATGCAGGAGAACCAGCGGCTGCAGGGGGTACACCACCAGGAGTTCAAGCAACAATTGAAGGCCTTGAATACCACCATGGCCTCCATTGCAGGGGTGCAAAGTGACATGGTGAACATCATACGTGAGTACACAACACACCAGCGAACCCCTCCCACTAGCCAGTGTACTGACCAGCCCCCCACATCTGCTGCTAGTGGACAGGAGACCCGGCCACAGGACTATCAGACCACCAGCACCCCTCCCCTGCAGAGGATGAACCACGACGCAAATGTCTCTGAGACCCAGACAGACACCAGAGACAGTTGGCAAGACCAAGACCACCGCCAGGAAATAAGCCCCTCCAGAATGTCCCCCTTGTGTTCCACTGATTCACCATTTTCACTTTGGACTGCCATTGCTCCTCTTCCCATGGCCCTATGGACACTGGACCCGTGCTACAAACAGACTATTCAAATAAACACCCTTGAACACAACTTGAGTAATAGTGCTTTATCATAAAGAAATGTGCAACGTATTGAACTGCATTATCCTGTGCAAATGTCCTGTAATGTGTGAATCCATCCAACAAATGCGTCTCCGCTGTCTGTAGACATCACATCAGTACACTGTTATAACCACACCAACATCTGCAATAAGGGAAGGCATAGGTGACAGTCAAATGTGATGCAAAGGTAGTGACTGGCACAACACAACAGCCACACGGCACTGTACTAAAATGGAGAAATGTATAGATCAACAGTCTTACCCGAGTGTCATTGGAAGTACTGCTGAATGATATGTGTCCTGTTGTCCACATCCTCCTCTTCCTCACTGTCCTCAGTGTCCACTGCTGCCACAGGTGCATTGTCACCCCCTCCTCCTGCAGATAGGGCACATGGTCGTCTGAGAGCCAAATTGTGCAGCATGCAGCAGACCACCACAATCTGACAGACCATCTTAGGGGAGGAGCATAGAGATCCACCTGTTAGATGGAGGCACCTGAACCTGGCTTTCAGGAGACCATAGCTGCATTTCACAATCCTCCTGGTATGCCCATGTGCATCATTGTACAGATTTTCAGCCCCTGTTCTCGGATCCCTAACAGGGTCAACAGCCAGGGCAGGTTTGGGTAGCCGGAGTCAAATGGAATGAGTGAGGGACACACATTAGCCATGCACAATGGCATGGGGCATAACTCCAGTAGGCATAGATTGACATACACTGGGTGGGGACTCAAGTTCATCTATAAGCCACAATCTGAGACTCTGTAGTTGTGCCATCACCTGTGGGATGCTGCTATTCCTCAAGACATAGGCATCATGCACAGATCCAGGGTACTTGGCAGTGATTTGGGAGATGTACTGGTCAGTAAGGCACACCATCTGGACATTTAGAGAGTGGAAACTCGTCCTATTCCTGTTCACCTGCTCATGTGCCCTGGGAGGAACAAAGGCAATATGGGTTCCGTAATGGCCCCAATCACATGTGGTATGTGTCCCATGGCATAGACTTCAGCCTTCACAGTGGGCAAATCTTCACTCTGTAGGAATGAGATGTAGCTGCTCATGTGTTTCAGCAAGGCAGCCAAAACCCTTCCAAGCACAATCAAGAACATTGGTTGTGACATTCCTGCAGCCAAGCCCACAGTCACCTGGAAAGAACCAGTTGTCAGGAAATGGAGCACTGACAGTATCTGCACAAGATGGGGAATTGCTGTGGTGCTACGGATAGCCGGTATTAGATCAGGCTCCAATTGTGCACACAGCTCTGTGATTGTGGCCCTGTCCAGACGATAGGTGAGTATGATGTGCTGGTCCTCCAATGTAGCCAAGTCCACAAGGGGTCTGTACATGGGTGCTTGCATCCTGATCCTATTCCTCCGCAGTGGTTGGTTTGTAAGTGAGCCAAAAGTGAAAAGGGTATGACAACACGACCAATGGGCACATAACACATTACACAGAGCATATGTATGTATGTAGGACACTAGAATTGTCTAGGTGTGTACAGTCAATACTGACACACATATAAATTCAAGACATGAGTACTAGCAGTAGGAAACGGCAACTGCCTGTCCTGTATGCAGGGACAGGTGGAAGTGACCTCACTCTGCTGGCGTTAGAAGTCATGGCGGAAGGTTGTCTGCACAGCCGTGCTATTCCTCATTGACTAACATGGGGCTCTATGGAGTACAGCAACAAATGATGATCAACGCCGGCATTGACGGTGTTCACAGCCGCGGACGTAACCGCCATTTTCTTTCTATCACTTCAATTGATTCCTGACTTTCCACTCGACGACATCTCCACTGCATGTGCTTCTGTGACCTGTGTCTGGAACCCGTCATGGCCTGTGCTACAGGGGAAAGGGGCAAGCCTTCAAGTCGGAAGAGTTGGCGAAGCTCATGGATGGGGCCTTACCCATGTATGGGCAGCTGTATGGGCCTCCAGACCAACAGGTGAGTACATCAAGGGTACATTGAATGCAACATGGCCGCATGTATATGTATATTGTGCTAGCATGTGTTATTTAGGGGGGTATGGCTGCAGGCAATGTGGATGCAGAGATACGTGTCGTGTGTGCTTGATGAGGGGCTAGTACAGTTTGTGTGACAGGCTGGATTGTATGGTTCATTGTGTCCCTCTGTCTGTTTCTCCTCTGCAGGTCAGCGCCCATCAGAAGAAGAGGTTGTGGCGTGCCAAGGACGTGTGGACACTGGGGGTCCATAGCCAGCGGAGCAACCACTGCAGTAAACAGTGGGAGTACCTGAGACGCTGGGACTGGAAGACTGCAGAGGCCCAGATGGGGACAGCCTCCCAGAGAGGAAGGGGTGCCCGTCAGAGCCTGACCCTCCTAATGGCCTGCATACTGGCAGTGGCGAATCCTGAGTTGGATGGGCACTTCAGGGCAGCACAGCAGAAACAAGGGGGTGAGTACAGACTGTGTGGTATCTTTTATATGTTGCCTGCATTGGGGTTTGGGTGCAAGGTTCTAGCCAGTGGATGCCCCAATGTGCCAGTTTAGCCCTTCCTTTGTGGTCCTGCTTGGCTATGTAGGGTGGTATGCATTTTTGGTAATGCTAGGTAGCTAGAATACCATGGCAGACAGGGCTTAGTTTATCCTAGCATGTGTGCAGATGGTAGTGTTTGGGTTCCTTCCTGCTGTAGTGCCTAGGCAATGGTTTGTCACTGTGGTCCATAATGCCCAATGTTAACCCCAGGGAGTGATTGTAATGTGTATTCCATCTGTGCTGTTGGTGCTGTGATTGACCCTGTGCTCCCTTTCTTTCTCCCCCACCCTCTCTCCTTTTGTCATCCTGTCCATGTGTGCATTAGCATCATCTGGCGAAGGAGCAGGGGCACTGGTGAGTGAGGGAGCTGCAGCCCACGGGACCCAGGAGGCAGAGTACACAGAGGGGACCAGTGGGTTGGAGGGTAAGGGGAGCACAACTGGGGAGACTGGAGAAACAACTACAGACTGATTCCTCCTCCGATGAAAGCTCCTTGGTGGTGGCGGACCCCTCTGGGACCACACTAGCTACAAGATCTTCCTCCACCTCTGTACCAGCACCACCCTCCCAGTAGCCCCACACTCAGTTGCCTGTTTCCCGCTCACCCAGGAGGGTAGGCATCTCCTTCGCCCCAGGCACCTCAGGCCCTGCCCCAGTCACCCCTGCTGCCCTCAGTGAGGCCGCTATTGACCTCCTGAGATCCATCTCTGCAGGGCAGTCAACCACAGTGAATGCCATCCAGGTGCTGGCATCCCAGATGCAGCAATGCAATGCCTTTCTGGAGGGCATTCACAGTGGCTTGGCGGCC
This sequence comes from Pleurodeles waltl, assembly GCF_031143425.1. Taxonomy (NCBI): domain Eukaryota; kingdom Metazoa; phylum Chordata; class Amphibia; order Caudata; family Salamandridae; genus Pleurodeles; species Pleurodeles waltl. The sequence goes on from NC_090447.1 coordinate 655,205,104, forward strand.
CTACAGAGATCGTTTCAGGCTCGGGTCTCCTCTCGGACGGCAGTCAGTGTCCCTGTTTCTTCCGTCCCCCCTAAACTACCTGTTCCCAGTCCTATAGCCCTCTCCCCCAGCCCATCACACGGACACAACCTGACAAACATGCACACAGAAAAACAGACACGACTCGCACAGACAAACCCAGGCACCACACAAGCACACACACACAGCCAACAACTAGATGCACACACAACAGCCACTGCCTCCACTGTGTCTCCCCTTCCTCCTCGTCCCTCGTAGTCACATTGCACTCACACCTTCATGCACATCATCAGTCCCGGATCCTGCCACCTGTACAGCCTTGCCCACAGTCCCCACAACAACAGACATGCACCCCACACACCACATGTGCAATCACCATCACCACCTCATGCAGCACACCCACCTCACTTGGACACCACCACAACATACATCCACACATCCTGTTTGTCCTCCCCCACCCTGCCTGCCCCCCCAAAGACACAAACACTCCCACTCGAACACCTAACAGCCATCCACCTCACACACGCACACTGTCCATGCACCTGCACCCAAGTCCAGCACACCTCATCCTCCTGCAACCACTCCCCCTACCTTCACTCCCATTTCTCCTCCCACACCCCAGCCCACTAGTCCTAAGAAGCTTTTCCTTTCCCACCTTGACCTCTTCCCTACCCCGTCTAGCCCATAAGAGGAAACACCCCTACCCCCAGCCCAGTCCCTCCAGCTCCCATTCGACTCCTGCTCCTCCCCCTAAGAGTTCCCCTGCCCCTAAGGGAAACAAAAGTGGCCCCCAATCCCAAGGCCACTCCTTCGCCCCTAAACAGAAGGGCAAGGACCGCCCCCCCTCCCAAACCCAAGGATCCCACTCCCAAGAAACCCCCGCCCCCTGAGGCGCCTGCCTGCCATCTCCATGATGCCCCTGCCCAGTGGAGTACCTAGGCTGTAAGGAGTCAAGTTGGGCCTTAGATGTTGCCCTGTGGCCTTTAAACACTTTGGACTGGCCAACGGCCCTTTCTGTACATATTTATATTTATCGATTTGTACAATTGAGTTAGCTGTTCCCCACCTAATTACAGTGGTTGGACAACAGGTATGTGTCCTGGCTTTCTTTGCTCCTGGGTTATGTTGCTGTTGATTTACTCTGTAGATTATTCTGGGTGTGAGGCATGGGTGTTTGGTGTGTGTTGTGCGTGTCACTCTCCCCTCCTTCCCTTGTGTGCTAAGCATCTGTAATCACCGTCGTCGTCTTCGTTGGTGCTCCTGGACGGCCATGACGTGGTATAGCATCGGGAAGACTTCCAGTTCGGGTTCCATGGCGGCCGCGAACTCCTCTGTGTCCCTGGAGGTGAGTGTCTCCTTTTATATGATGTGTTTCTGCCAGGCTTTTGGTGGCTATGCTAACGCCCCGGAAATCCTGGTGGTCTGCTATGTCATAATTTGGTAGGTGGATCCTTGTCTGCCGCCAGCCTGTAGGTGGCTACCGCCGTGGTCAGTGGCCATACCGAACTGGCAGCTGGGGTGGTACATTAGCTGACTATGGGGGGGAATCACTTCCATGATAAAAATTTGGCGGTCATTACCGCCAGCCTGGCGACAGTACTAACGCCATCGCCAGTGTGGCGGTCACCTGACCGCCAATGTCATAAGAACCACCTCAGTTCTTCCATTTTCTCCAGCTGTGCCACGCCTTGGGAACTCACCTGCTTCCGACTTTGTCCCTCCCTGATTACAGCCCTCTTGAGGCGAAACCCTTGATGGGAAGACTGGGCAGGGGTGCCATCACCCAGACTCACCGCTCACTACTCAATGACGCAGCAGACGGATTTGCCAGGCTACGCGATAGGTGGGCGGCCTGGGTGGGTGACTTGGATGAGGACGATTGGAAGGAGGCCTACCTTGCACCCGGGGAGCTGGCTATATTGGCACGTTTAAGGATGGTGCAGATTAACTACTTTCACATGACATACCTCACTCTGCGGCGCTTGCGACACATGAGTTCTGGGGCCTCTGTGGGATGTGCGAGGTGTGGTAAAGTGGGTGCACATCTCTTACATGTCACCTGGGAGTGCCCGAAGGTGCGCCCCTTCGGGCGGGGGGGTGTTGGGGTGGGGAGGGGGGGGGGGGGGGAGTTTGTACGGTACTGGGGCACTTGATTGGCTTGAATGTGAAGGTGCGATATTGGGCCTTTTAGGAGTTGGGAGGAGCCCGAATGGAGCGAACATTCATTGGGCTGGCCTGCCTAGTGGCCATATGAGACATTGCGCAACAGTGGAAAAGTCCTGAGATGACGTTCATCACGAAGTGGAAAGCAGGGATGGACTCATCCTCTCAAGTAGAAAAACTGATTTATGAGGTATGGGCTGTCCTTGGAGGTACGAGACGATCTGGGGGAAGTGGAGGGCACATCGTGGACTGAACTACTAAACAATGCATTTGCCCTGGGCTGGGGTGGACGGTATTCGGTTATCAAGTGTGACTCATGTGCGGATCCATCCTATGTACCTGTGCTCTACTGTATTTACTGTAATGTTGTTGCCTTTTGTTCCCTATTTAAAAAAATAAATAAACTTGGATATCAAAAAAAAAAAAACACAGGAACAGAACAGCATTTACTGACAAGGACTGGAAAACCACTTAACACCCACCGACCCAAACACAGCAACAGCTTCCCTAAAGCCATCAAGAATTTCAACAACTGGATCATCTCCTGCACGGACTACCTCGCCCCCTTCAAACACAGCAAAGCAACAAGATTTAGACTCAGGTGATGTGATACATGCAGGAACTAAGACAAATGAAATGCCACTTGAAACAACAGGAGTTTAAATGGAGAATGAGCCAGGACAATGCAGATAGGAGCTGCAGGAAGCTGTCTCTTTATATTGTGGATGAGAATGAGGTACACTGTGCAAAGAGTCCAAGCAATCCCCCAGAGGTATCGCCCAAATGCTCTCTTTCTGGGTAGGGTGGTCGAGCAGTTAGGCATATCAGAGGGTATTGCTAAGCATGCAAGGGCACACACACATTCAATAAAGAAATCTGACAACAATTTATAAAAATAACATACTTTTATATAAATGGAGATACCACTGGAATCAAGTGAGTACTTTTGGAGATGGGAACTTTTACAGTTTTTAAAAGTTGACCCTTACTGGAAGTTTTGGGCGCCATAATGTTATCCTAAGGGGAAAAACATGTACTGCATTTGAGCACTTCACAGTGGCTTAAGGGACTGATCTCCAAGACTTCTGGTGAGTATGCGTCAGGGTCCAAGGCCATATCAACAGGTCAGCTTGGGAGACTCTGGTGCATCTGGTAGAAGAGGTGTGTTATTGTGTTGGTGGCCCATTCACTTTAGTGGGAAACGGTCTGGTTGGAAAGTTGCTGCATGTTGGGACTGGCGGGCCAGTAAGGGGGAACCCACGTGGGGGGCTCATGTGGTAATATCTTCGATCCACTTCTCCTCAGGCTGTGGGGCTCCGGTGCCGTGGTGTCTTATGGCATTGAGTCCGGTACTGGAGTTCCTCGAGGTTGCGGGGGGCAAGCAGAAAGAGTCTGCAGACATGGACAGAGGGGGTCCAGTCTGACCATGCCAACAACGTGCAGAGGCGTCCTGAGGCATCGGGTTTCTGTCTCCAGGTTACTTGCGGTTGCAGGGGGTCTGCAGAAGTAGGCTTCAAATGCGGTCTTAAAGTCCACAGGGGGATGAACTCAGGGTGAGCTTAGTCTCTGGAGGGACTGGGGACCACGCTGAACCTGTTGGCCCACTTCAGCTCGGGTTAGGCAACTCAGGTGCAGTGGTGATGTACGGCTTCTAGGTTTTGGCAATCCCGGTCTTTACAGTTCTTTTTTGGGTGCCTGCAGATGCAGAGAAGCAGCTCCTCTACTCCAAGGGAGTTATTTTTGGCTATTTTCAGGAGCACTGGCAGCTCTTTCAGTTCCCTGGAGGCTGGAGAAGCAGGACAGGTCAGTTGTTTCTTGAGGGTGGCATGCAGCAGGCAGGCCATTAGGGTTGGTGCCAAATTAGGTGTGCTCCTTGGTTCTCAGATTCGGCAGGCTTCTTCTCCACTCCTCCTTTTGTGTCCAGAGAAGATCTGTAATTCTTGTTACAGGGGGTCCCCTAAATACTCAATTTAGGGGCGTTAAGGGGAGTGAAGGGTATCAGCCAATGGACTTCTTACCCTTGGGGTAACTACACCCCTAGATGACCGCTTCCTGTGGGGAGTGGGCATCACCCTGTCCAGAGTTCCTAAATTCCACCACACACAAGATGATGGAATTTCTTAGGTTATGCCCACTTCAGGCTGGTCACCCGATGGATGTGTCCAGCCTGGAGGGGTGGCACACCTCCTGCATAGCTAAATTTCCCAACTGTCCAGGTGCCAGGTGGGCCCTGGGGCAGGAGGGAGTCTGCATCCTCCTCCTCTAAAAGCCAGTTCTGCATACCAAAGGCAGTGGGCTCCTCTGAAGCTCCCTCCCTTGGAATGCAGATTTAGGGGTCATCCTGTTGGAAGGGGTGTGTTAACACCTCAGCCGGATCAGGCTTTCTTTCTGACATCCAGAGAGCATAGGCTCTCACCCTTGGAGGTCAGATTAGTGTTTGCTGGTGGCACACTGGCTAGAACTGGTCAATGAGCTTACCACCAGTTGGTAGGTTTTCAGGGGGCACCTCTTAGGTGCCCGCTAGGTGCATGTATTAATAAATCCATTACTGGAATCGGTGAGGGTTTATTAATACGAGATGTTTGATACCAAGTATCCCCAGTTTCAGTGAAGCCATCATGTAGCTTGGGAACTTTTATTGACCAATGTATTGACCAATGTCAAGCACATGTATTTAAAATTACTTACTATGTCTAAGAATCGACAAAGACATAGAAGGGGCATATCGATTAATGCACCTTGCCTTAGGGCTGTAAGGCCTGCTGTAAGGGAAAACCACATATCTTACATGCAATGTTTAGGGTACATGAAGCACAGACTGTGCCATGTCTTGTTTTCACTTTTAGGGATTAACTTTTCATGCTGCCTACATGAGTTTGCCAGTATGCATGAGTTTGGTGCTGGGTCCCTTAGAGTGCTACAAGTTGTGATGCAGCTCTTAGGACCCCTCTTCAGTACCCATGCCATAGGTACCAGGGCTACCATTTACTAAGAACTGACAGAGGTGCTAAAGGGCCTGGCCACTAGGGGTATCAAGCAACCAGGGGTTTTGTTTTGGCAAAGGAACACTGGCACTGGTAACCTAGTTAGCAGGAACCAGGTCACTTCAGTCAAAGTTGCATGAAAGAAACAGGCAAAATGTGAGGTGGGTACTGCAACCAGAGCACAGCTTCCAACACGAGCACACTCCGAATCTGTGCTGAGATGCTACCACCAAATGATCCAGAACACCAAACGTGCCACTCTAGCAGCACCAACAGAAGCAGAAAAATATTAAAATTTCACCTCACCAGGACTTCCACAACTATCTCTCTTAACTGAAGTAACAAAACGACCACCATTTACAGCAACTTCAATCCACAACCGGACCCAACAGACCTCACCGAGCACCTCCTGTCACATCCAATGAACCAATGCTAACCACATTGCCTGCCATCACCCCAGAAGAAGCTGCTGCCAACATGAAGTCCATCCATCCAAGGTCCCCAGACCTCTTCGTACACCATGCCTACACAAGAGGCCTGCAACCCTTCAGCACCATGCTCACATCCATTCTGCATGACTCCACCTCTTCCCCGACTTCACAGATGACTGGAAGCATAGAACTTTCCTCTCTCATTGCTGAAGAAACCCTCTGTGGACCCTTCATCGCTTGACAACTACAGACCGATCTCCCTGCTACTGTTCCTGGCCAAGGTCTTAAATAAAATCATCAAAAGATACCCCACTGAATACCTCAACGAATTCCAACTCTTCGGCACCACTAAGTCTGGTTTCAGACTCAACCGCTGCATAGGAACTGCACTTAATTCTGCCACGAATCACATCCACATGACTCGTGAAGGGGGGCGACACAGCAGCCTTCATCCTCCTGGACTTCTCTGCAGGATTTGACATAGTTTCTTATCCCATTCTCATCAAATGCCTACAGGACATTGGAATCCAAGGATACACACTGCAATGGATCTGCTCCTTCCAGACTTGAAGCACTCAGTCTGGCAATACACACTTCAGATGCCCACAACCTCATCTGTGGAGTTCTGAAAGGATCATCCCTCCATGAGCCCGACCCTGTTCAATACATACATGATCCCTCTAGCCAGCATCGCCAGCTCACATAACATGAACGTCCTCTCCTATCTCCTACGCTGATGACATGCAACACATTCTATCCCTCACAGACAAGACGTCCAGAACCTGGATCAAATTCAATGTATGCATGACTGAAATCGCCCCATGGATGAAGACCAACTTTCTGAAGCTGAACACCTGCAACACCAAAATCGTGATCGTCAGGAAGAGAACTTCATTCACTGTTCGACTCTGTCTGGTAGCCAACAGAGCTTAAACTGACACCCACCCCAACCACCCATGCCAAGAGCCTCGGGATTGGTATTGACAGGAAACTCGACATGACCATGCAAGTCAACGCTGTCAGTGCCTCATGCGTCCATACTCTGATGATGCAGAGGAACATTTTTGAATGGCTCTCAACCAGCAGCCAGAAAACTGTTACACAAACCCTTGTCACAAGTAGGCAGGACTACAGGAACACCCTCTATGCTGGGATCAACAAATAAAAAACTCACCAGAAGGTTGCAGTCCATTCAGAACTCTGCAGCCAGAATCACTCTCAACCTCCCATGACACATTTGCATCACACCACACCTGAAAAAGATCCATTGGCTCCCCTTATACACCGAGCACAATTCAATCTTTTCACCCACATTTTCAAGGCACTACATATACCAGGCACAGCATACCAACAATTGCATATGTTTTCACAAACCTTCCAAATGTCTCTGCTCATTCAGACTCCTACTTGCACACATCCCATGCATACGGAAAACCAGATCCACTGTTCAAGCCTTCTCCTACATTGCTCCTAAAGAGGTTACAGTGTGCTCTACAAATCTGTATAATATGCCATAACTGAGGGAGGCTAGCACGAGAAATCCTGGAAAACAGGGGGTGAAGGCACCTGGATGCCTAGGTGAAAGTCAGGATACGAGCATCAGTACATCAGAGCCCTAATTACTGGGATTACACCACTAGCTGGGTTATTTTAGAAGGGAGGAGAGGTAGAAGGAAAACTAGCTAGGAAAGTGGCAATACAGTGTGGAAATGGTGATAGTCACAATCGATCAGAATAGGTCAACAAGTGGCTTTAGATGATAAAGGGAAACTACTAATTAGCTGTACGGTGCTACAAAAGAGAATGCTTACCTGGCAAGTCCTCTTCAAACCTTCCCAACTCCTCTTGCCACAGGAGGCTACTTCAATGAACTGCTGAAATGTGAGAATGGTCTAGGAGGGACACAAATTGAAATGTTTGGCTTTGGTGCGGTATGAAAGAATGAAGGCAAGAATAGACAGTGGTCGTCTGTAATGGGGAAGTGGAAACCTAATGTTTTCCGGTCATACGCTTGAAACATGTTATCATGAGGTCATTTCCCCCTGTCCATCCTAGTCAGTCCATCGATAGTCTATCCAGGGGGAAAAATGAAAATGTCACTTACCCAGTGTACATCTGTTCGTGGCATTAGTCGCTGCAGATTCACATGTTTGGCACAGTCCGCTGCCTGGTGTTGGGCTCGGAGTATTACAAGTTGTTTTTCTTCGAAGAAGTCTTTTTTGGTCACGGGACCGAAGGACTCCTCCCTCTTCGGCTCCATTGCGCATGGGCGTCGACTCCATCTTAGATTGTTTTCCCCGCAGAGGGTGAGGATGGAGTTGTTTGCTATAAATAGTGCCCATGCAATGGAGTGAATATGTATGTACGTTAAGAGTTTATAATAATTATTTACAAATGTACAAATGTTTAAGATTTAAGATCTACTTCTAAACGGCTACAGGCTTCCCAGGGAGGCGGGAGGGTACATGTGAATCTGCAGCGACTAATGCCACGAACAGATGTACACTGGGTAAGTGACATTTTCAGTTCGATGGCATATGTTGCTGCAGATACACATGTTTGGCATAGACTATAAAGCAGTTACCTCCCCTAAAAGCAGTGGTTTAGCCTGTAGGAGTTGAAGTAGTTTGGAATAATGTTCTTAGTACAGCTTGGCCCACTGTAGCTTGTTGTGCATTTAGTACGTCTACACAGTAGTGTTTAGTAAACGTATGAGGCGTAGACCAGGTTGCAGCCTTACATATTTCGCTCATAGGAATGTTTCCTAGAAAGGCCATTGTAGCACCTTTCTTTCTGGTTGAGTGTGCCTTTGGTGTAATAGGCAATTCTCTTTTGGCTTTAAGATAGCATGTTTGAATACATCTGACTATCCATCTAGCAATGCCTTGTTTAGAGATTGGATTTCCTATGTGTGGTTTTTGAAAAGCTATGAACAGTTGTTTTGTTTTCCTGATTAGCTTTGTTCTGTCAATGTAGTACATTAGTGCTCTTTTGATGTCTAATGTATGTAGTGCCCTTTCAGCCACGGAATTTGGTTGTGGGAAGAACACTGGCAATTCTACTGTTTGATTTAAATGGAATGGTGAGATTACTTTTGGCAGAAATTTTGGATTTGTTCTTAGAACTATTTTATTTTTGTGTATTTGAATAAATGGTTCTTGTATGGTAAATGCCTGTATTTCACTTACTCTTCTGAGGGATGTGATTGCAATGAGAAATGCGACTTTCCAGGTTAGATATTGCATTTCACAGGAATGCATGGGTTCGAAAGGTGGACCCATGAGTCTTGTTAAGACGATGTTAAGGTTCCATGAAGGAACTGGTGGTGTTCTTGGTGGTATAATTCTTTTTAGCCCTTCCATGAATGCTTTAATAACTGGTATTCTAAATAGAGACGATGAATGAGTAGTTTGTAGGTAAGCAGATATTGCTGCGAGGTGTATTTTTATAGATGAAAAAGCGAGATTCGCTTTTTGCAAATGTAGTAAGTATCCTACTATGTCTTTTGTAGAGGCATGTAATGGTTGTATTTGATTGGTATGGCAGTAGTAAACAAATCTTTTCCACTTAGATGCATAGCAGTGTCGAGTGGAAGATTTTCTAGCTTGTTTTATGACCTCCATGCATTCTTGTGTGAGGTCTAAGTGTCCGAATTCTAGGATTTCAGGAGCCAAATTGCCAGATTCAATGATGCTGGGTTTGGATGCCTGATCTGTTGTTTGTGTTGTGTTAACAGATCTGGTCTGTTGGGTAGTTTGACATGCGGTACTAGTGAAAGGTCTAGTAGAGTTGTATACCAAGGTTGTCTTGCCCATGTGGGTGCTATCAGTATGAGTTTGAGTTGGTTTTGACTCAACTTGTTTACTAGATATGGAAGGAGAGGGAGAGGGGGAAAAGCGTATGCAAATATCCCTGACCAACTCATCCATAGAGCATTGCCTTGTGATTCGCGGTGTGGGTACCTGGATGCGAAGTTTTGGCATTTTGAGTTTTCTTTTGTTGCGAACAAATCTATCTGGGGTGTTCCCCAAATTTGAAAGTATTTGTTCAGAACTTGGGGGTGAATTTCCCATTCGTGGACTTGTTGGTGGTCTCGCGAAAGGTTGTCTGCTAGTTGGTTTTGTATTCCTGGAATAAATTGTGCTATTAGGCGAATGTTGTTGTGAATCGCCCACTGCCATATTTTTTGTGTTAGGAGGCACAATTGTGTTGAGTGTGTTCCTCCTTGTTTGTTTAAATAATACATTGTTGTCATGTTGTCTGTTTTGACAAGAATGTATTTGTGTGTTATTATGGGTTGAAAGGCTTTTAACGCTAGAAATACTGCTAACAGTTCTAGGTAATTGATATGAAATTTTGTTTGGTGTATATCCCATTGTCCTTGAATGCTGTGGTGATTGAGGTGTGCTCCCCACCCTGTCATGGAAGCATCTGTTGTTATAACGTATTGAGGCACTGGGTCCTGAAATGTCCGCCCTTTGTTTAAATTTTTGCTGTTCCACCATAGAAGCGAGAGGTATGTTTGGCGGTCTACCAACACCAGATCTTGAAGTTGACCCTGTGCCTGTGACCATTGTGATGCTAGGCACTGTTGTAAGGGTCGCATGTGTAGTCTTGCGTTTGGGACAATGGCTATGCATGATGACATCATGCCTAGAAGTTTTAGCACAGATTTTGCTTGTATCTTTTGGTTTGGAAACATAGCACTTATTACCTTGTGGAATGCCTGCACTCTTTGTGGACTTGGAGTGGCAATTCCCTTTGATGTGTTGATGGTTGCTCCTAGATATTGTTGTGTCTGACACGGTTCTAGGTGTGATTTTGTATAGTTGATGGAAAACCCCAGTTTGTGAAGGGTTTGTATGACATATGTGGTGTCGTTTGCGCATTTTTTTACTGTGTTGGTCTTGATTAGCCAATCGTCTAGGTAAGGGAACACATGTATCTGTTGTCTCCTGATGTCTGCTGCTACTACTGCTAGACATTTTGTGAACACTCTTGGTGCAGTTGTTATTCCGAATGGCAACACTTTGAATTGGTAATGTATTCCTTTGAATACGAACCTTAGGTACTTTCTGTGAGAAGGGTGTATTGGTATATGAAAGTACGCATCCTTTAGGTCTAATGTGGTCATGTAATCTTGCTGTTTGAGCAGTGGAATGATGTCTTGTAGTGTGACCATGTGAAAATGGTCCGATATGATGTAGGGATTTAGTGTCCTGAGATCTAATATTGGTCTTAATGTTTTGTCTTTTTTTGGAATTAGAAAGTACAGGGAGTAAACTCCTGTGTTTTTTTGTTGTACTGGTACTAACTCTATTGCATCCTTTTGCAGTAGTGCTTGAACTTCTAGTCCTAAAAGTTCTAAATGTTGTGGTGACATTTTGCGTGTTTTGGGAGGGATGTTTGGTGGGAATTTGTGGAATTCTATGCAATAGCCATGTTGGATTATTGCTAATACCCAATTGTCTGTTGTAATCTGTTGCCAAGATTGGTAGAATTGGCTTAGTCTTCCCCCCACTGGTGTTGAGTGAAGGGGTTGCGCGACTTGAAAGTCACTGTTTAGGTGGAGGTGTTTTTTGGAGTCTGGAATCTTCCCCTACTCCTTGGGAATTGACCCCCTCTATATCCCCTGAAACCTCCCCTTTGGAATGAACCCTGATATGGTGTGGTTCTTGTTTGTTGGCTGGTGGTGTCTGTGGGTTGGCCACGAAACCCCCCTCTAAATGGAGTTTTTCTAAAAGAGCCTCTGCTCTGCGGGGAGTAGAGTGCGCCCATGGCTTTGGCCGTTTCTGTGTCCTTTTTAAGTTTTTCAATGGCTGTGTCCACTTCAGGGCCAAAAAGTTGTTTTTCGTTGAAGGGCATATTAAGGACAGCCTGCTGGATTTCAGGTTTGAAGCCTGAAGTGCGGAGCCAAGCGTGTCTCCTTATGGTGACAGCAGTGTTGACTGTTCTCGCTGCAGTATCGGCTGCGTCCAGTGAAGAGCGGATTTGATTGTTTGAGATCGTTTGTCCCTCTTCAACTATTTGCTGCGCCCTTTTTTGGTATTCTTGGGGAAGATGGTCTACGAGAAGTTGCATCTCATCCCAGTGTGCGCGGTCATATCTGGCCAGTAGCGCTTGAGAATTTGCGATGCGCCACTGGTTGGCTGCCTGTGATGCTACTCTTTTTCCTGCCGCATCAAATTTTCTGCTTTCTTTGTCCGGAGGTGGGGCGTCGCCAGATGTATGGGAATTTGCTCTTTTGCGAGCTGCCCCTACTACTACGGAGTCAGGTGGTAACTGCGAAGTAATAAACACTGGGTCTGTGGGTGGTGGTTTGTATTTTTTATCCACCCTTGGGGTGATGGCTCTTGATTTTACGGGCTCTTCAAAAATTTGTTTTGCGTGCCGTAACATCCCTGGTAGCATTGGGAGACATTGATATTGGCTATGTGTAGCCGAGAGGGTGTTAAATAAAAAATCATCCTCTATAGGATCGGAATGCAGTTGGACATTGTGGAATTCTGCAGCCCTAGCCACCAGTTGCGAGTATGAGGTACTGTCCTCTGGCGGTGACGGCTTTGTGGGGTATGAATCTGGATCATTGTCCGGCACTGGGGTGTCGTATAGGTCCCAAGCGTCTTGATCCTGATTATCTTGACTTATGGTAGTTTGCGCTGGTGAGTGCATTTGTGGCGGTGTTTGTGCCGGCGATGCCTGTTGTGGTGGAGAGGGCGGAGGCGTGACTTTTTTTAACCACTTTGGCTTGTGGTTGTGCGTCATCCTTGAGGAGACCGATCCTTCTTTTCCTCATTATTGGGGGAAGGGTTGATATCTTCCCTGTGTCTTGCTGGATGTACAGTCTCTTTTGTGTGTAGTCTGATTCTACACTTTGGAGCTCTTGTCCAAATCTGTGCATCTGGCCACTTATTCCTTGTTACTCTGTGTAGGATGAAGGTGTGGAAATTTTCGGCGCCGAGAGAGAATCTTTTTTTTTCAGCTTCGGCACCGACAGAATTTTTTTTCCTTTCGGCATGGAGTCTCGGTGCCGATGTTTTTCGGTGCCGGTATCTTGTTTTTGTCTCTCGGAGCCGCTATCTCGGCTCCGAGGTTGCTCCATGGCGGTCCCTCGACCGGAGTCGGGTGTCTTCGCTATGGGCGTGCCCTTTTTCGGCGCCTTCGACGGGTCGCCTGTTTTATGGGTCGAGCCATATCCTGTTGGCAGTGCCGTCCCCTGGGCTTTCGTTTTCTCGATGGTTTTACTTTTCGACGTCTTACTCACAGTTTGTTGCTGTTGTTCGACGTCGGAGTCTCCGGATTCTGAGTCCGGAACCGAGAATGTTTCCTCTTCGTCGTCGAAACGTTGTTTTGTCGGCGTGGACGCCATTTGTAGACGCCTGGCTCTTCGGTCCCGGAGTGTTTTTCTGGACCGGAAGGCTCGACAGGCCTCACAGGTATCCTCCTTGTGCTCGGGGGACAAGCACAAGTTACAGACCAAGTGCTGATCTGTATAAGGATACTTACTGTGACATTTTGGGCAGAAACGGAACGGGGTCCGTTCCATCGGCTTCGATGTCGCACGCGGTCGGGCCGACCAGGCCCCGATGGGGGAATCTAAGCTACCCCAAAGTCTTCCGATGATCGGTGTCGATGTACCTAACTATCCCGATACCGAACGGAACAATACCGACGCTTTCTTCCGAGATTCTGACTAACTTTCCGAACCGAAACACGGAGCGAAAAGGAATACGTCCGAACCCGACAGCGGAAAAAAACAATCTAAGATGGAGTCGACGCCCATGCGCAATGGAGCCGAAGAGGGAGGAGTCCTTCGGTCCCGTGACCAAAAAAGACTTCTTCGAAGAAAAACAACTTGTAATACTCCGAGCCCAACACCAGGCAGCGGACTGTGCCAAACATGTGTATCTGCAGCAACATATGCCATCGAACAATCTATTTACCTTTAAAGTATAAGTCCAGGATAGGGAACAAATGGGACCAGGGCACTTAAATAATATTAAAAATGTGATGCCATTCAACGATCAGAATCCCAAAATGCTACCTGGAGGTGATATGAAGGGTGCAGGACTTTGAGAACTTTCAACCGAGGATTGTGGTTAGTTTTAGCTGAGTTTCTTCAAGACCTGCGGTATCAAGGATCAGAGGCAGAGACAAAATGACAATGTAGGAGGTCTAAATCCTATTAAAGGTGGGATGTGTCCCCTATATACCCTCGAAGAGAAAACTCTATGGAGTGAAAAAGGCAGACATGGAGATTTTTCACAGATAGGTAAAAGATCTAGGGAGCTAACACCCTACCAGGCAAATATGCACTATGCCACCTCCAGGTACAGACCCTACCACGTAACACACTGTCAGGTAGATCTTGTGAAGGTCCAGCCACTGCCAAAGCCTTGGTGCCTCCAGACAGAGGGCAGAAAAACACACTATCCCCCACTTTTTCCTGTACATCATGGCAGTTGTGCTGTCAGGCAGTGTTTGAGTGCTGTGTGGAAAACGTCTGGGCAGTCAATGTTAGGGCCATAAGTGTTAAGAAGTGTTACCTTTGTGTGCCTGACGAGACCTTGAAGTATTAAATACCATCCATCCAGAACTGCTATAGTCCGGAGATGACGGAATGCCACCCGTTTTCAAATGATGATAGTCACCCTCCTGGAATAGGATGAATAAGAAGCAAAGTATTGGTAAGGGTCCCATGAGGCGGGTAAGGTCATCCCTCTTCCAGACATGAGGTGTGTTTCTTGCAAGTAAATAATGCCCACATTTTGGCGATCAAGATAGGCCAGGGACTCAAAGCATTTGCAAGGGTTAGACCTCAGACATTCCACGTTGTAAACATTAATGCTATTTCTTACACCACCATCTAGAACCATAAGTGCTGTTAGTATGTGTTCATGTACATGAAGTCTCAGCCATTTGCCACAGTAATTCACCCACTTATGAACTGTGCAAACATTCTCTCCGACCCACCCCTCCAACACCAGGACCCTATTTCCCAGTGAACCCCCAGAACAAGTAGAATAGCCTAATCTATTATGTACACACAAACTGGGTGTACTATCATACATCTCTTGAGATAAAATGGCCTGAAGCCAGGAGCAGCCAGAGCACAGGTGTGGTAGCATCAACCAGCACAAAGGTCATGATTACATATGTCTGAAGAAGGGGCTTTCAGTGGATATTATCCTAGAACACAGAGAGCGAGCCAATGTGATATAACGTGCAGTACAATCCATACAGCAGATAGGAGCTTTGACGCAAAGTAATGTGTCTGCAGAAAGTGTGCTATTTTGGGTAAACAACCCGTCTGCCTCCAAATGTGCAGGGGAGTATATAAAAACCTGATGACCAGTTATTCCACCTCGCCTAGGGACGATGTGTCATCCACACTCAAACATGGCGAGGAGGCACCCTTTGAGGGAGGATGACTCTGTAGGAAGGTGAGAGCTGCTTCTGAGTCAACAAAGATCTTCTGTTTAACCTTTCATGGGAAGTGCAGTCTCGCCAGGTGGAGCATGGCATAGGTAATGCCCCACTCTTGGAGTGTCTTCTTGACGGAGAATCATTTTACGGGTGCCTTGTACTGTTTGTGTGAAGTTGAGAAAAAAAGGTTAGGTGCATCTCTTCATAGCCAACCTCTCTAGCCAGACCGAGTATCTGGTCTCTATCCTTATAATTTTGAAACTTCACAATAATAGGCCTGGGAGAGGCTCCCGGAAATTGGCCAAGGAGCCAAAGATCTATGTGCCCTCTCGACTGGGAGTATTTCTCAGCGCCAAACACCTTTAAAAGCAAATTTTCAATATAATCTTCAGTGCGCCCATCCGCTGTAGTTTAAGGAATACCTAAAATTCATACATCCTTTCCCCTAGATCTAGCCTCCAAGTCGCCATTTTCAGCTGAACCCTTCGCAACTCCGCCTTCATTTCCTCCAGAATCTTCGCCTGGTGTGTGCACACATCTTCGACATCAGAGATGCGCTGTTCGGCATCTATTAGGCACATTTGGTGTTTGTTGATGTGGTCTTTCATATCATCCATGTGATAGTCAGAGTCCAGCTTGTAATCTCTGGCAGTGATACTGGATCGCTTTTCAAGGAGGATTGATTTGAGGTCCCACTAGGCAGGGGAGGTCTCTCCCCAAATCCCCTGTCCGCTGGCGGTGCCTATTGGTATGAGTGCTTTTTAGCTTTGAAGGTGAGGCGTTGCTGCTTGGCATCTGTTTTGCCCATGGTGTCACTCAAATGAATCAGGTACACAGAACCATCAAGTCAGGCTAAATGGGAACAATAATTCAGCAGAGTAGGCCCAAAAAGTATCCAGCTGCAAAGCACCCTGTAGATGCCAGATGTTATTGCGTGTTACACCGTCATGCAGTGGCTAATAAATCATGCACTGAAGAGAGTATTACATCATATAGAGCATATGCCCAAATTGCAGCAGTGTATGCAGCTAGTAGCAATTCTCGTAAACAGACAAGCAGCCCCACTACGTGTACTCACTTAGCCTCCTGTGGTGGGGATGGTGTCAAGCGTGGCTCTACCAACCGCTCACTCTCGTTAGCTGGAAGGGCACTCCCCTACTGCCACAGCTCCTCTCAGCGAGCTGTAGTAGGCTGCGGCCAGGGTCGCATTGAGACTTTGCCGTACCCTTCCAGCCATCCCCAATCAGACGACCGCTCCAGGGGCCCACCGGCCACACCATGGCCGCGACACCCTACAGTGAAGCCTAGCCAGGTATTTCCAGCGGCATGCACCGTCATGGAGGCCCAGAGGCCCGGTCAGCTCAGCAGCACAGGCCCGACTCGGACTATCTTGCTCCGGGCACCGCACATAGAGCTTCCTAGCAGATCCTGGTCTCATCCACCTTAAGCCCTGCTACTGGTAACAAATGTAACCCCCCCGGCCAGCTGATGACACAGGCCAGACCGAGGCAGCATGCAGGATAAGCGCTCCAACTGGTGGAGCTTCATTAAAACACTGCCATCTTGGAACAGTGTTAGGCCACGCTCCCCTAGCTCCACCTTTCTTGTACAATCCATTTTGTCTGTCTCTAGTCCTAGAAAACTGGAGTGCCAATTACTCTGCAAATAGCTGAGCTGCAGGTTCTGGTCTGTTGGCAGATACGCTCATATCTTAAACACAATGTGGTAAAGGTTGTACTTTACAATGGTTAACAATGAATCAGAAAGAGAGGAGATTTAGGTGCAGTCATGGATGCCCTTGTATTTATACATTTAGAATTCAATTTTGATGAGATTAGCGCAAGCAGAGAGTTATAGCTTTCAAGTACAGTAATTCCCTCTCAATGTAAATAGTAACAATATTTGTAGCTATTCATGTTGTTACTTAATAGCATAAATCAATCTGTGCCAAAAACATACCTACTATTAAAAAAAAAATAGTTATGCTTAGCTTACCTTTCTATGCTTCAACAGCATTGTCCCATCAGGACCGAAAACAGCACATGTATTATACAACTTCCCAGCATCTTCCTCTGGAATGGATCCTTCAAATAAGAAAAGAAAAACAAAAAGAAAGAAATGGTGTAAGCAATAATACTATACATGCAAACTGGCTCAGAAGGACAAAAAGTTTATTTCCTTTTTGCCTTTTTACTTCACAAAAGGACGGCGCACAATACATTTGAAAATCTGCAACTGTAGGTTTTTACCATTTCGAGGGTTCAGATTTGTGAATTTCATGTACACACTCCTTACTGGGTGTACTCTTGTACGTATATTACAACAATCACAGGTTTACAAGGTCTCTCCTGGAAAGGTTTTGTGAATTCCTAATTATGTAGGTGGAAGAAAATCTGATGCATATGTGTAAATAGCATATAAGTGAGCAAGTGCACATGCTTTAGCATGAGTGAAATAGCACATGGTCTTTTCTTTTTTGTTTTCCGTAGTGAGAATATTTACCCCATGGGGAAAGTCCTTCTTTTGCAGCTCCCTCTAACAGTGTTTCCAGAGCAGTTCAGCCATGGAAATTCACTTAACAAACTCATAATTTTCTGAGTGTTCCCACTTTCCATCGCAGAAAAGCCCTGAAAAGCCCACTCCCGACCCATGAAGTAGGATTTACATATTCACTCGTGGTGTAATTTTATGCATGGGTAAACAGATTTATATCTGAAAATTCAACTTTTGAGAATCTCTTGCACTAATGTGTGTAAGATAAATTTACATATGTTTATGTCTTTAGAAATTCGGTCAAAAGCGTCTCTATACACTATAAAGAAGCCCAAAGTGTCATTAAAACAGAGACAAGATGTTCATTAAACACAGTACATAAAGCAAGAGATTGAGAGGCAAAAAGGGACAGGTATATTGCATGTTCAATCTACTGCTCACTATCATGAAGTCATGTAAATCATAACGTATTCATTTCAAATTAATAATCTTAAACCATTATTTCCATGTCCTTCTTAGCCAAGGGCACATGTTTACAACCTCCCCAAACAAGGATAGCCCCAAATATGTTTTCGATCTTCATAGATACACCATGTGTACAGCATACAGTGAAATGAAAGTACTACTCACAAACATTACTTAGCTTCATACAAGCATGGGCAAAGCCTAAATATCTCGCCTGTGCAAAAGCTATTGGCTTCGGCAATGCGTTTAGAATTACGTATACCAGTGTGGATGCTGTTAGCCATGGCTAAAAGTTAGTGGCGTGGAGTGGGGTGGGGTAGATTCTAGTGGGGTAAGCTGGGGTACAGTGGAATGTGAAAGATTAGGGTAGATTGGCTAGAGTGGAGTGGGGTGAAGTGGGATAGGTTAGGGTAGATTGGAGTGAGGTTAAAGGGGTTGAATAAAGCAGGGGTTGGGTAGAATGGTGTGGTAGATTGGAGTGGGGGTAGATTGAACTGGGTTGACTGGGGCGGAATAGGGTAGATTTGGGTGGGACAGATTGGAGTGGGGTAGATCGGAATAGATTTGCAGAGAGTGGGGTAGACTGGACTAGGGCAGACTGGAGTGGAGTTGGGTAGGTTGGAGTTGGGTAGATTGGGTGGATTATAGTAGGGAATGGAATGGGGGTAGTTTGGAGTACTTTGGAGTGGGGTAGAGTGAAGTAGGGTGGATTGGGGGAGTGGGGTAGATTTGAGTGGTGTAGAGTAAATTGAGGTGGGGGGGGGGAGGTTGGAGAGGGGGAGGCCTGGGTAGAGCTGGGTGTACTGGAGTGGAGGGGAGTAGACTGAGGTGGAGTAGATTGGAGTGGGGTTCAGATTGGACTGGAGTGGGGTGGATTTGGGTAGCATTTGGTTGGCTGGAGTTAAGTTGAGTAGGATAGATTGGGTACAGTGAAATGGAGTGGGGTCGACAGGGGTGGGGTAGAATGAAGAGTGATGACTGACGTGCAGTAGTTTAGAGTAGAGTAGACTGGAATGGAGTGGGGCAAAGTGGTGTGGGATAGAACAGGGTGGAGTACATTGCAGTGGGGTAGAGTGGGGTGATTGGGGTATAGGGGGTATGGTGAAGTGGAGTAGATTGGAGTGGAATAGGTGGGGTAGATTGAAGTGGATTGGGGAGAGGTAATTGGAGTAAAGTAGATGGGAATGGGGTGAGGTAGATTGCAGTGGGGAGGCTTGGGATGTAGTGGGCTAGATTGGTGTGAAGTAGATAGGAGTGAAGTGGACTGTGCTAGATCTGGGTAGAGTTAAGTGGGGTAGATTAGGTGGACTGGAGTGTGGCAGATTGAAGTGGAGTGGGGTAGATTGTGGTAGATTGGAGTGGGGGTAGACTGGTGTTGTGGGGTAGACTGTGGTGGAGCGGTGTAGATTGCATAGGAGCTGGATAGATTGCAGTGTAGTTTGGAGTGAAGTGGGATATATTGGAATTGAATGAGATATTGGACTGGGATAGACTGGAGTGGAGGGGGTAGATTGGAATGGAGTTGAGTGGGTTGGACTGGGGTATATTGGAGTGGATTGGGGTAGATTGGAGCAGAGTGGATGGACTGGAGCAGAAGGGGTAGATTTTAGTGAAGTATGGTAAAGTGGGGTGCAGTGGGGTAGACTGGAGTGAGGTGGGGTTGATTGGGTTAAATTGTGTGGAGTGAGGTAGATTAGAGTGGAGTAGACTCTAGTGGAGTGTGGTACACTGAATTGTAGTGGAGTGAATTGGGGTAGATTGGGTTAGAGGCTGGTAGATTGAAGTTCAGTCTATTGGAGTTGGGTGGTTTGGGGTTAATAAATTGAGGTGGGGTAAACGGAGTGGAGTGGGATAGATTGAAGCAGAGTAGACTGGAGTAGAGTGTAGTGAAGTGGGGTGGGGAAGACTGGAGTGGAGTGGGATAGACTGGAGTGAGGTAGAGTAGGGTGGGGTGGGGTAAGTGGTGTGGAGGGGCGTAAAGTGGAGGAGCGTGGAGTGGCGTGTTGTGGAGTGAGTGGCGTAAATTGAAGTGGTGTGGAGTCGCACAGCGGGTCAGTGTGTAGAGTGGAGCGGCGTTGAATGGCATGCCTTAGAGTGGAGTGTTGCAGAATGGAGTGGTGTGGCACAGAGTGGAAAGGCATAGAGTAGAGTGGAGTGGCGTAGTGTAGAATATGCATGGCATGGTAGCGCACTGCCATGACAGACAAAACATTTTTGATTGAAATGACCATTACATTTGCATCACAATACGGTTTTGCAGCACACAAACAATAATGTGTGCATATGTAATCACCTAGTGAATTAATCGTATTCAAATATTTGTTTCCAACGCACTTCAGAATTACAAAAAAAAATTGTTTCATTTGTACTAATCCTGATATATTCCGAAACGTAAGCAGTTCATTTTTAGGGGCAAGCGCAAAGTGCTCCGTTCCCTGTCGTAATCTCTCTTTGGGCTTCCAACCACGCCCACGTCACGTCAGTCACTTTCATTGGTTCATGGGATTGCCTTTTAAAATCCGCTTGCTTTCATTTGTGAAAGTCATGCATATGTCATGCCTTTTCCGGTGTTTAGCCCACCTACACAGCACCGGTAAACTACTAAAAACATACGTGGCTCCATGTTTTCAGCATGGTTTCTGGACTACTTTATCTGTTTATTTCCAAGCAGCGCGATGGCAATGGGGTTTACATAGCTCGATTGCGCTCTGTTTTTCCTTTTTCAATTTCAGCACGATCACGTTGCATTTTACATAGTGCAATCGTGCTGTGTTTTTTTTTTCTTTAATTTGTGTGACAGGAAATGTCCGGTTAGGAGTTTACAATGCTAATAGCTCTAACTACAGCAAATGCAAGACCCGTTGTTGTGTGGTTGAAAAAAAAAAAGACTTCACCATCTCCTCTTACATGGATACTTGGCAAGATTGTCACAAAATTCTCTCACTCTGAAGTCAGAGAGAAAAATAAACACAAAGCTCCCTAGAAGAGAGCACCTGACATTTGGCCTCTGTCTTGGAATTCACAGCAAATGTGTCAAGAGAACAACAAGATTTCAAGGCCTGTTTACAGAAACGAGTTTGTGGGAGAATACAGTAAATAACGTTTAGGCAATAGGCTGGACAAACACACACTGGACAGCCTAAAGCAAATAAAGCCGGCAAATAGAAAACCAGGAAATGCAAGTTACATACCACAAAGGCAATGGTAATTGATGAGCGGAATACATTCATAGGTCAACTTTATGAAAGTCTCCAAGATATCTTTAGCAAACCAGACAGCTGCGCCGTCTTCGAAGCTGTGACCTTAAAACTAATGATGTGCAACCCTTATCCTGTTTGGATAACCATTCCACCAAGTGCTTTAAAGTAATTTTAAACCAGAAAGAAGTAACAGAATGTTTTCCAACAAAGCCTAAGATTGTGACAATGCCTTAGGCCAGGACCTCAGCTTGACCAAGAAAGGGCTAAAGCAATTGTAGCAAGTTGTTTTTTTGCACAATGAGGTCTCTGGATTTACTGAAATAAAGAATCTGGCAATGCAGATCCAGAAGAAAGAGCTCAGCCACTAAACACAACCTTAATCAGGGCAAGCCTGAGGAACAAGATAATGTTATCTTTGAGGAGCCCTCCATTACTGTACAAATGCTGATTCACAATCGCCAGTTACTCTACAACGCTGAACAACTGTCATATGGACCTGTGAAATTATAGAGTTTTCCCGAACAGAAACAGAAAGGCACAGTCAAAGCAGCAAACGGAGCGAGGACGAGGGAACGTGTCACAAGCACCACAAAGTAACCAAAACAATGCAATGGCACCATGTCATGAAGCTGCCAGCTGTGCTTCCATATTGCTTGCAGCGAGCCTTTGCTGAACTGAACAAGATACCACTATGGAGGACTGCAGCATGCCGATACAATGTAATGTTTGCGTCACTGAACTAAGATGTCTGCAAATTCATGCCAGTTGAAAACTTAAAGGTTACTGTTCATTGACATGCTGGACTTCCAAACTTTCACATCCCAGCACTATATCGCATGCATAAAAACAACAGGATGCAACTACCCATTTGAACTGAACCAGATATCTTTATTATGTCTCCACTATGTTTTAAAGTCACCGGACTCATCTCAAGTAGCATTCTTTTAACACTCAGGTAGGGGTTCTTAGCAATTTGGCCAGTAGGCTAGCATTGCATTATCCTCCGAGGTCAGATCAACCAACTGCATTTCATCACCACATTAGCAATGTTAAAAAGTGTGGTAGAAAGGTCACACCATTTTAACTTCCCAAAAGAAATTGTGTCATCCTAATGCAAAGTTGAGAAACCATATCTAATGAGTATGGTTTTTGGTTTCATTGTTACCTGTTAACAGATAAGTATTGCCGACCCATCAAACGCTTATCTAAGTACTTAGTAGTCTGATAAATGTGGACTGGACATTCTCTATATCCAACATTTGGGAAAATTGTGTTTCATGGGCTTAATCATCCAAGTATCCACAGATTCGGGATTCTCTGAGGTCAAATGCAGCACCTCACTATAAATTCAGTAAAAATTACCATTATTCTACAGTTTGGTCTTCGGTGGGCAGGGGTCCTTACTGACATTTACTGAAGCAATCTATAAAATCTGAATTCACTTCAATAAGAGGACTACAGTTAAAGACCTCTGCTTATGCAAAGAAACCGGTTCGCCTGTGTAGTAACGTCAAAGTAGAAGTAATATTGCCATCATACAATGATGGGCAGTCCTCTTAACTGATAATGGTTAAATGCTATTAATGTCATGGAAGCTAGTCTGGCAGTGGTCTTCCTCACACCACACTGATGACTTTGTGTGGACAAAAAGCAGACACTTTTGTACAGCCGATATTGAACCATGCAGGAGCTGCTATGTTTCTTATGGCCAAAAGGAGAAGACACTGGGAAGAACGTTAAAAACCTTTCTTGATTAATGTACCCATCAAAACTACTTTTGGAGTGAAAATTCATTGGGCCTTAAATACTTTACGTTTTTTTGGGTGGGAGAGAAAGATGGTCTAGGCATGGAAAGTTTGGACAATGCTGATAAGTGGCAGGTCAAGTAGCAGACAGAATGCTACTTTCCTGGTACCTAATGTAAATCATTGCCATTGATCCAAAATGTACTTTTGCTAATGTAGTGTGGTTAATAATATTTAAATATTGACAAGGTTTGGGATTCAAAATGGCACCTGTTGGGGTTATCTGACAAAAGATATTTTATGTAAGTGTTCCCATTTTCTATAAATACAATTCTGTAGGTTTATTCTTGATGCCTAATTAACTTACTTTTGGGATATGCAACTACTTTTTTTCTGCCAGATGACCATCGGACGTTCAGCCACATGGAGGAGGGAAGATGGCTTTTCTGGATGTGTAAGGTGCACAGCCAAAGACATTTGCTTAGATTTTATGCCTGGGTTTGTTGCTTACACTACTCTGTTAAGTGAGAGACTGAAAAGGACAGAATTTCAGGTAGTATTGAGCTGAACTGCATCTTTCTTGCACAATAGGTATCAAGAAGGAGATTCAATTTTATGCAGGACCCTTGACTTGTGGAGCATCAGAGAACTTGTCTAACTGCACTGCAGCTGCATTTTACTATACACATACAAGCTTCTTCCTTCATTTATTTATTTAGTTACTACTGATACTTGTATAGTGCAGACCAAGCCTCATGGACAGAGGAGCGCTCTAAATGTGACACAAGTACACAGTAAAGAGTAACAACAAGGCAAAACAAAGTGGAAATCAATGGGATGTGTAATCCGCCACACATGGCGACACCCAAGTCAAATATTAATGATTGTTTTTCAAATGACTTGTAATATGAAGATGATCTATAATCATCTTTGTTTATTGGATGAACTTAATGCAGCTATTATCACATTTGTTTATAGGGTGCAATTAGTTCAGATAAAAAAGTAGACACTTCAAGTTGGATCACTGAATGAAATGAAGTCATACATTTATGCATAAATTGATGAACTAGTTACTTACCTACTGTAACACCTTATCTGGTAGAGACTATGGGGGTCAAAGACCGCGGCGGTCATTCTGGGTTTCCCACTGGGCTGGCGGGCGACTGCCAAAAGGCTGCCCGCCAGCCCAGTGGGAAACACCCTTCCACGAGGAAGCCGGCTCCGAATGGAGCCGGCGGAGTGGAAGGTGTGCGACGGGTGCAGTGGCACCCGTCGCGAATTTCAGTGTCTGCAAAGCAGACACTGACATTCAAAGTGGGGCCCTCATACGGGGGCCCCTGCAGTGCCCATGCCGTTGGCATGGGCACTGCAGGGGCACCCAGGGGCCCCACGACACCCCTCACCGCCATCCTGTTCCTGGCGGTCAACAGGATGGCGGTGAGGGGGTCGGAATCCCCCATGGCGGCGCAGATGGGGGATTCCCAGGGCAGCGGAAAACCGGCGGGACACCGCCGGTTTTCCTGTTCTGACCGCGGCCAAACCGCCGCTGTCAGAATGCCCTGCGGGGCACCGCCAGCCTGTTGGCGGTGCTCCCGCTGACCCCGGCCCCGGCGGTCCTTGACCGCCGGGGTCGGAATGACCCCCTATATCTAACTGCAGATTCCTTACGTTAGGATTTCCCCAGGTGTCAGACTGGATCTGGAACATTTTTCATGAGCAGTACCCCTGCGTGCCAGTAGGTGGCATCCTTCGGCTCCCCGTGTGCCGTCGGCATAGTCCGCACTGCAAGGGACATCCGCAGCACCTATATAGGCGCCATTCAGGCGCGCTAATGAAGAACACTGACAAGTGGGGGGGTAATCTATGGCCCTCAAAGGAAACAGCCCTGTCCCTAGGAATCAGTTTGCAGAGTGGGGGAAAGGGTGGGTCGGTAAGGAATCTGCAGCTAGATCTAGTCTCTACCAGATAAGGCGTTACCCCAGTTAAGTAACTTGGTCGTCTGATAGCCACAGATTCCTTATCTTTGAATAGATACCCAAGCAATACAATCCCCGGAGGTGGTCTGCAGACCAACTGCAAACCTGAAAGTCCTGCAGGACTGAACAGGCAAACTGCCCATCCATACAGATCTGACTGTCCAGGCAGTAGTGCTCTGTGAACATATGCAGAGTACCACCGTTTCTGCCTGGCATCATGTGAGCCCAGCTTTTCTGCGCCCTAAACAGCCCAGTGAGCAAAAGACAAAGAAGGTGGTAAGAACAAAAACCTTCTATGTATTCTTGTAATTTTTAAACGTTTTTTTTCCCTACTTGTGTCTGTTCAAGTTTGCTTCTTGGTTTTCTACAAACGTGGTACTGTTAAACTGCCGTTTTGTTATACCCATGTCTGTATAAATTTACATTTTGAATTTCTGCAAACTTGGTTCTTTAAACTGCTGTTTTTGTTCTGCCTATGACTGTTTGAATTTACGTCTTGGTTTACCTGCTTAATCTGCTCTGTGGTTTTAAACTGTGCTTGGAAAGTGTACGTAGCACTCGTTTTTGCCTTGAAAAAGTGAGTAGTTTAAGCGCACGAAATGCAGTATTTCAGTGGCTTCAAATTTGTCCCTTACCTGAAAGGTAAAATCAGGAAGCTAGAAAGTGTGGATTGAGTCTGCCTGTATCCAAAGAGATTCTGACTAGAGGAGCACCTCCCTGCCCCCGACACATCACCCTGTGCTTAATGTCACTTGCCCTTTTATACGTTTTGGATGTTTTTTGCATCTGTTGCTATGATTGGTTGCTAGGGCTAGGATTTCTATTGGACTACGGCCTTAAGAGTTTCAGTTGTGATTGGCTGTTAAGACTAGGGTCCTAATTTGTTACTGGGGCTAGCATTACTACTGGACTAAGGGTTGAGGGTTTGAGTTCAGACTGGCTATTTAGGGCTAGGTTTCCGATTGGATCCTAAGGCTAGGGTTCTTACTGGGCTTAGAGCTTGGGTTTTGATTGGCTGTTAGGGCTACAGTTATGATTGGTTAATAGGGCCAGGCTTGGCTCTAGGGTTTAGGGTTAGGGTTCTGATTGGTTAGGGTTCCATTGGCCAACAGGGCTATTTAATCCTAGGGTTCAGGGAGTTTCAGCCCGGGTGTCAAGGCTAAGGGCGGACAGGACAAGTGCAGTTGTCTGTCTGTGCCTCTTCGGGTAAGGCCTAGGGCCAGAAATGCTGCCCAATTTTTCCTTTGCCAGCAACCCCCGTAAGCCACCCACAAATGTCCAAATACAATATCAGCAAAAGCATTTTACTCACGTAACACTAACAATCCTTATACAGATTTCAGTGTCTCAAAAAACTACTACAAAACCCCACAGACTACGTCTAAACACCCTTTTACCTCAACTACAAATGATAGCACCTTCAGTCTCACACGAAACACAACTCTGTCCTATACCACTAACAAATCCACACATCACCAACACAAAGCCAAATTATACAAAACTTTATTCAATCCGGACACGCACTTCTTGTACATAAAAAACACCTTTATACTCAAAACAGCTCTACACTCTACTTCCTTCTAACAGATCCCCATTTATCACAACAAAACCTAAACTCAGCCTTCCATCATATCTTCCACCAAAACTCTCCTCTTTTAACTAAAAACATGCAATCCAACAAACGTTACACTCCATTACAGCACACATATTACTTCTTTCAGTGATAACATCTAGCACAAACACTCATAGCTCCTGTCCATCCCCTCTTACACACCACATACACTCTTCTCTAAAACACATCACCACCCCTGTACAATTCAAATACCATACTTCTCAGAAAACCTCTACATCAATATCTCCTCTCACTACTCCATAAAAACAAAACACACACACCAGCACATCAAAATCACACTTTCATAAGACTTTCCACCACAAATTAGAAACAGGCACCCACTCCCTTCCTAATGACTACACAAATATCCTAAACCATCTTTACTTCCAAATTTTCCATCTTCACCAACACAGATGAAAATAAATACACCAACACAACTCATTTATCCGCCGCTCATTCATTGCACAATTAACAGCCTTAAAATATGACCCACACGCTCCAACACCACCCCAACCCACATTTCTTCTACGCTAAACAGGTGCAAACAAAAATAAGCAACATGCCACTCTTCAGAACTTCCATTACTATTACACCACCAGGCTACTCTACAAAAACAACAGAACTCACCATATCACTCTCAACCACCATTGCCACCACCAACACACACAGACCCAGCAAAATGCCTTCTGAGCCTGCTGGATGAGGAACACAATATAGAAAAACAACACTATTGTGACCCTCATACAGTTATGATCAGCATTAATGACACCTGATAAAAAATTAAGATACACTGCTCACTCCTCTACAAAACAGAGTCACACCACCACCAAAACACAACCACTAAACTCCCAACTAATAAATGCCCGATCACTCTCTAAAAACAAGCACCACATCTACGACCTGTTCACTGACACAAGCGGACTTACTCTTCATAACAGAATCATGGTTGGGAGATGATGTGGCTCCAGCATTGCATGAAGCCGTTCCTCTGAGCTATCAAACTATCACACAAAATCATATAGGCAAAAGAGAAGGTGGACTAGCTGTTATATACAAGCAGACAATAAATCTCTGCAAAACACACAACAGTTCTGTACAAGGTTGTGAGATCCTCTTCACCAGATGCAACCCTACACCAACTTCCCCCTCCTTTACAGACCACCTCCTGGCAATGCAACATTCCCAGACGCATTTCTAGACACACTCTCAAACCTTATAACACTATACTTCAACCTATGCATTACTGGGTGCCTAAACATATGGTTTGACAAACCCAATTAGCCTCATCCAAAAGTATCACTGATCTGGTCACACTGAACCTGCATTAGATGATACACAATCCCACACACACCACTGGGTACATCCTAGATGTCATTTTTGGTAATCCAGAACTAGTTACCTTTCAAAGGATTACTCCAGTCATGGCCAGACCACCATTTAGTAGCATTCTAACATAAAACACCACACATCAGTACTCCCATGACCACCCTATATGTATCCACCTATCAACCTTGGAACAAATTTGATTTTGAATACTTAGAAACACAACGAACAGCCAACAGAGATCTAGGCACAATAAATTATGTTAAAAAACTCAATGAGTGGCTACAGGAAGCTTTTGATATCCTAAGCCAACTAAGAACAACAAAACAGGACAAATGAAAGCAAGCACCTTGGAGAAACACAGACCTAAAAATTATTAAACAACAAATCAGGAAGCTGCAGTGAACGTGGCTCAAAACAAAGAGCAATCAAGACAAACGTCACTTATAGAAACGTAACAGAATGTACAAAACAACAATTAAAAAAGCTACAAAAGATACTATTCAGACAGAGTTCAAAATGCAAACTCTACAAATAAAGAATTTTATAAAATGCTCACCGAATTTCATAAACCTAAATGCACGGAAGGTACTTATCCCATTTATAAATAAATAAATACCTATCAGAAGAAGAAGCAGTCCTGTGTTGTGTTAACTATAAAGAACATTGAACAGAAGACACCAGATTGATAACTAGTAACTCGCGCTCAGACCTCAAATACTGTCTACGTGTTATGGTCTATTAATGCTACAATATTTTTGGAGGTTGTGTTACAATATATTTTGAGGTTGTGTTTGTTTGATTATAGCAGCCTTTTTCCCCTTTTTTTTTAGTTCCTGGATACAATTTGTTTTTGGCTTGCAGTTCCTGTAAAGCAGTGCCCTACCGCTAATGAGGGTGCAACAATGTTGCCTCATAGACTCTCTATTAATGTCTTCTAATGTGAATGGCATTATAAAGTTTATGAAGACACTACTGGCTACCAACGCCTTCAATGCGGGAGAAAGAGCAATTACAAACAAAGTTTTGATAAAAGAAATGCAATTATAAAGTAAATGAGAGTGCACACACGCTTTAAAGGATACCTAGGAAAAAAATAAGAGGCCAAGCTGGCCATTACCATTCAAAGTGTGACTGCAGCATTTGTGTTTGTGATGTTTTAATTTCATGGGCATGGTAGCTTAGTTAAATGTTTCAATTCAAGGAACAGTCTGAAAAAAGAAGGGGAGTACACTGTGCAGTCAGATGACACTGTGGCCAATTCATTACTTCCATTCTATATGGCTGTAAAAGTTTTCCTATGGATAAACGACAGGAACAGTTGCATTTAAATCACCCAGCTCACACCGTGATGATCTGTGCTGTGAAAATGAATGCTCTGTTGGCTTTTATATAGGTTGTAGAAGCAGCGGTTGATCGACAGTGGACATTAGTCACTCTCTGGACAGTGGCAGGAGAAGGCATTGAGGTAATTTGTCAAATATCTATAGTTAATGGGGCCCATGCAGTTACTTTTTAATGTTTTTCCTCCTTCTGCTAGAATGAATGCATTACAGCCATCTGGGTAAAAGAAATTCTCAACTGCTTTTAATGAAAAGATGGAATGGCGTCTACAGGTTTAGATTTGTGTTGGTCATTTAACCCTTCTTAAGTCTTGACTTAAGTTTTTCTAGGCCTATAGGGTCAGGACGGATTGAGTAGTTGTATAGGTTTGTCCCATGATGGAGTAATTAATGGAACATGAGGGTGAACTATTTTTAGGTTTTGTATCATTCAGTATTGGTGGGCCCATCCCCTGGGTCTCAAAACCACTGAAAATATTTCAGTTGAAAGCTCTCTGTGAAACAGTGCCTCTTTGAGCTTTAAGGTTACTGACTGCTGTGAACAAGGCTGGGGATGCTACTTAAAGTGGCTTGTCATTCTGATGTACCCTCCCTTCTGCCGCCATCATTCCCATTTTATTTTTTTACAAACATCAGGCCCTCGTGGTTCAGATGAGCCTCCTGAGTAAACTAGGCAGACTGAACATGACATGAGGAAGATTGCCACCTTTGTGGAAGAACAATGTGCTCTGTTCAAAACAAGAGCAAGACTGAGGTTCATTCTTCAAATGCACTGTATCTTCTAACCCCCCTCCGTCTCTTGTCCCACCTGCTGGGTCTGGATCGCTGGTCTCATGTCCTGCTTTTTCATTTGTCCCCACCTGCCATTTGCTACCAAATCATCCATGTATTTCCACACATTCATTACAAAAGCCTCAATCGCCGTACTTTACCTAAATTTAATTATTACCCTGCTATTCTCTTTCACCCCATGTGAAGCAACTTTCAGCCCATCTCTCTTTCCCATCTTCCCCAGTTTTTTAGACCTACTAAGTCCCCCACTTCTCCAAGTTGCTGCATTTCCTTATCCCCAAGCCACCTGTGTTGCCCCAGTTGCCCATCTATAAGTTCCACTTATGTCTCCAGTACAAGTTCCCTCTATCTTTGGTCCCCATTTCCCTTGCTCCACCAGCCATTCAGTTTATTTGTGACCCTGGCTCCCCTGAACCACAAGTCTTCCGCCGCTCTTAACACCTTTCATCTGCCACAAAAAGTCCGGTGTCATCATGTCAACACGGTGTTCCCATATCACAGTCCAAAACGCGTCTGTGGTGAATGGCAACACTTTTCTTCTCTCCTTCGGGAGCATTTGAAGCAATATCCTAACTTCATGCCCCATCCGTCAACAGTGGACACATGGAAACATGAGAAGGGATCCAGGGAACCAACATGGTATCATAAGTCAGTAACAATGATTGGACAACAAGGAAGAGCAGATGTCCCCTTCCCAGACCTCAGATGATAGTGACAGGGACAATCTCACACGATCCCACATCCATGGCTTGGAAAGAAAACTCCAGTGCCTGCTCTTCAAATCTGAACAGTTCTGAATAAAGATTCCATTATCCTTGGTTTCACACCCTCAGGTTCGGGTTGTTGCAATCTAAAACACATGGGATGACTCTACCCCTCTTCCAGGAGTCTAATTGCAACTGAAGGCCCTCCCTTATGACATCTATCCACTGGATCAAGTGGTCTGCTGCACCTGCCCAGAAAGGGGTGCCTTTGCCGCCCCCACTGCATTCCTCAAGTATTCATATGGTTACTGCATCCCACAACCCCAGTGTCCATATGAGGGGATGAACTTTAATGTGGGCTCGTTAGCAAGGGGTTGGATGGTATCCTTGAGAAGAATATCTTTCATAACCACCAGGCAGCGAGGGAGGGACAAGCCTCAATTCAAAGGAGTTTTTAACCGGAGGGAAACACAAAAATCTTGCACAGTCTTTAATGAAGTAACAAGATTGGCATGCAGAGGAGCTGATTGCGGACACATTCAAGAAACATATATGCCTTGTGCATGTTTAAGATGCTTGATGAGGACAGACATCAATCTTCCATAAGGAGCAAAGGCAATCCCCCTCGCTAATCCAGTTCAGGAAGGACCTGGCTCTTTGATGATCTGCATCCTTCCCCCCCAGCGCCTTGAGACCCTCTGGTAGATAAGCTGCGTTTTATAAATACCTGATTGATTTATTGAAAGCTTCCCACCTGATGTGTCAAACCCAGCAGGGAGTTTACCTACTGCAGTCAGTTGCTCATGCTCCTTGAGAATTCAGGAGAAGAAAATGTACCAGCATCAGGTCCTGCCGGTGGCTTGTGTAATAGGCGCATGATGACAGCACCATGCCTGGCTACTGAAAAAAGAGCTACCTAAGCGCTATAATAACCTCTGCTCAACACTGTACATTCTCACATCAGCCTTCTTCTCCTACATTGCATGTGCTCATCTCCCATACAACACTCATATTACATTATCTAACACTGTCCAGTTCCCTTAAAGAAAAATAAAAAATAA
This sequence comes from Pleurodeles waltl, assembly GCF_031143425.1. NCBI lineage: Eukaryota > Metazoa > Chordata > Amphibia > Caudata > Salamandridae > Pleurodeles > Pleurodeles waltl. Next base: position 655,236,840 of record NC_090447.1, read on the forward strand.
GTAAATTAAAACTTTCTGTACCTTTCATTCTGGAGATGTGACCTTATACTAATGCATAGTGGTATATGTGCTGGCAACTCTTAGTAAATGAGAGCCTGAGTAAGAACCATGTCATATGAAGAACACACAAGTTGTGTGAGACAAACTGATGTGTAACTCTGCCTTTTTCAGAAACTTACTCACCATCACAACATGACTAAAGAAAAGACATACTTGCAAGGACGTGCAACGGAAAGCAGGGGATGTCACAGCTGGGGACCAGGTGAATAGCTTACTTACACACAGGGCTAAAAAATGGTTAGAGAATGTGGATCATAATGGAAGTTTACAAATAAAAACAATAAGAAACAATATAAATAAGTCTTCTGCTGTCTCAAATGTTTCTACTGGTGTGCTGGTTCTGGCACCATGGAGTGAGGAGCAGGAATGTGTAGAGGGGCACATGGGTCACGTAACATCCAGAGAGGGAGAGATGGTTTGCAGAAGACTTTCTGCAGGCCAAAGGGAGAGCCGAGCCGTAAGCCATCTCAGATAAGGAGCATGCTGTGCCCCTTGCAAAAAAAAAAGCTTGCCATCTATGACTGGTCCTGAAGAACCTGATGGCTAATAAAGAATCCAAAAAGGGAGCAACAATGTTGTGGTAAGTATTTGTGGCAGAATACAATGGACTGTTAATCCCTCAAATTTTAAATCAGGCTCAAATAAGTTTCTTGTGGCCAAAACAAGCAATAAACAGGGATTATCAAAGTAAGTAAGCACACAGAAGATTAACTCATAGGAATAAATAGAAGTTACTCAATGCATTTCATTCTGGTATTAAAATACAATGATGGCAAACCAGACATATGCTCTGAAGATAAACCATGAATCTGGAAAATTAAAAGAAGTCATCTGGCATTAAAATAATACAACATATGTAGATAAAGCTTAAAATGAATTATGGAATGGAGGGGAAAAGATTCCATAAAAGTCTGCTGGTGAGGTAACACTGTCAGGGGACATAGGGCCTCAATAAGAGGGACCCCGGTAAACCAGACTCTTCTGGTCACAACAGTTACCAGCACCCTGGGATTACAAGAAGAGGTGTTTCAAGCAGGGATTTAAGTTCCTGGAAGGAACATCGGAAGAAAAACAAGAGGGAATTGGTGCAGAAACACTAATTCCAGCAAGGGAGTATCCAACAAATTACCATTCCTACTATTCTTCTCTGATCCTACCCTTGAATTATGGAGACTGCCCCATAATGGTATTTCCATGGAGTGTAACTCATACCTCTAATTGAGGTAGTTAACTCAAAATAATACAAAAGTTAGCAGGATGCTTTGGCTTCACTCTGTCGGAAAACTCCAAAGGGGAAATTTTATCTTTTTGTAAAGTTGAGCAAAACTAGGCACTAAGAGTTACAAATAAAACCTCATTCAAAGTGGTTGACTACAAGGACGGGTTTACTCCCCTGAAGTTCGCCATTTCGGATTTATTCTCAGGAGCAATTTACGCAAGCTGTTAAGCCATTATTCAGAACACTGATGTACTAGATGGGATACTGATTTCAGCCACCTCTAATGAGTGCCCAATGCCTTAACTGCTGTCAGAAACCTTTCCTTTTCCCTTATGTCTGCAAATCTGATAATTAGGATTGGACCACATCGGCTCTCTCTGGCCTTTTCCTTGCTGATCTGATCAGGTAGCATATTTCGATACATGGGCGTTCCCATCAACGGTCAAGTTTAGCAACCAGTAAGATTCATTCTGATAAAATTAACATAAGGTCTTCCCACTGTGCCCTCAATGAGACGTCCAAGAGCCTCCACAGGCTGAGCTTTATCGAACAAGACTGTTTTCTTCTATTATAGCATTAACCTTCCTTTCAAATAGTTTCAGTTCACAATGTGCTACTTAATTTACGAGTTTATGCATTTTACCCTGAAGCGAAGTGAATTCGTAAAATGCATTTTTAGTTTACCGAACTTCCATTTTAAATTGAAGGCTGAGACGAAGCACCTTCGATAACGGATCTAAAGAATAAAAAATGCGAAGTTTGGAATGCTATAACTAATCTCGCCATTGGCAATATTCGGACCACCTCCCAGTCCATTGTTTTTTGCACAATAAGCCACATCAGACAGGAAACAACTAAATGGAAATCTGACTTGGACTTTCTCCAATAGGAACAGTTGAGGCCGAACTACTATGCCAGGTGATGTGTGGCATGCTTGAATTAATACCAGCCACTGGATCATGCATAATGAGAAATCTGGCCAATATTCGGTCTGTCACGTGGAGAAGTGCTTTGATGAAGTATGGTCAGCGGGTTGATGTCATCCCTATGTGTTCCAAAGGATGAGAAGATAATTATTGGTACTTCCCCTTCCTCCTTTCACCCTCTGGCATCTGTGTCCTGGGAGCTAGTTCCTACTACCATCAGGAAAAGTTCTGCCAGATCTTGAAAATATTGTGCAATCTAACACTTCTGTTCTTTGCACTTTTCCTGATACTCTGTCTTTATTGCTTTCTTTAAATTAATTCATGCGCTCACTATCTGATAACCTTCTGTGATTTCAAACTGTGCTCCCCTACACTTGTGTGATTTCAAACTGTGCTCCCCTACACTTGTTTCAATCTAAGAGGTATACAGGAGTGCACAGGGTCAGGCAGCAAGCTCTCTATATTCCACAACCATAATGGGGGGGGAATGCTAGCTTTGCTCAAACACAGGGATCACTGTGCTTTGTATTACATCCTCAAGCTCCCCAGCTGCCTTAGCTGCAGGGGTGCTATAGTTCACTTAAACCATGGCAAGATACCCTTGGGAGCAGTGCCTAATTTGTAAATAAAAACGTGCTGGTGCTCATAGCCCTCCTCTTAGACACGCGGCTGCTGCAATTAAATTTGCGAGCACGGAATATTGAGGCAGCGGAATCCTGAGGCCATCTCGGGCCTCATTAATCCATTCACAGACATTCCCTGCGCCTTCAGATCACTCTTGCAGCTTCCTGCTTTAACTCTTTCTGACGTTTTTTCCTTTTTTCTCTTCCTCCGTCTTTCCCATGTGTCTCTTTTGCTCTTAGTAAATGCTTGAGGCAGAAAAATAAGTGCCGGCCCTCAAAAACACCGGAAACAACAAGCGCAAATTAAGCACTGCTTGGGAACCAAGGTAAACATAACAACCTTTCACCCAGGGTGTCTAAAGATATTTTCTCCCTTTGAAGATATCTCCAGTTTGCATTATCAGTCCAACTTGCTGAACTGAAAATGTCATCAGTTGTCCCCTTGAGAGTAGTATAGTCTTCCAACCAACATTCTACTTATCTCAGATGGGAAGGTAATTGTCCTGTTAATAATTTTTATTAACGCAAATATTGTGGAGGTGATATGGGAAGCTCAGTCTATGGTGCCTCGTCAGTTGGTATAGCACAGACTATCAAAGCCCAGCTCTGTGACCAAGTTTGGCATTGTCCAGGCCTGGCTTCCACTGTCAGTAGCAGAATCTCAAACAAAAGGCAGCATCATGGTCAGCTGCAAGTTAGACCTGAAGCTGGAGATACAGACTAAATAACGAAAAAAATAAATAAATAAAAAATTCAGGAAAAACACACATTTCTTTTTGGTGACATGAGTAAATATATCTGTGAACTAATGCTATTAGACCCGAGGAGGAGAATTACAAAGTGTGACTTTCCAATTGTACTACGAAATAGTGGCAATTTATGAAAAAGTCGGACTTCAACACTGCTGCACTGCTTGCAACTTGTCTAGGGGCAAGACCTATGCACAGCTGTGTGAAGCTGCTCATTTCTAAGCTTGTATGTTTTCCGGACAACCTTGTCAATTTTTTCCATTGGTTAGATCAACAAGTTTGCAAGCCCGTTTAGAGTTGTCCCGTTTCCTGGCTAGCAAAGCTGGTCTACGATGTCAACGTGGTATCTAAAATACGCCATAAATGTCCCCTCTGTCCAAGCTCTGAATGGACTGGCAGCATAATCATTAGTCTGATGAAAAGCTACTTTACCTGCACCCCTATGGAGGGAAGGCTTAAAACCTCCCTCCATGTAAAGCTTTCACAGTTCTCTGTAACTAGCTGTTCTTTGCTGCCATCATGTCTGAATGGACAGTGAGTGAGTGAATAAGTGACTAGGTGAGTGTGTGTGAGTAGTGACTAGGTGAGTGTGAGTGTGTAAGGTTTCATATATCTACCTTAATGGGTGAATATGGAGTCCATAGACTTCTGTGTATCTAAAGATGGTAGACGGCCTTCGGCGAGGCTTCTCCAGCTGATCCCTCACAAATTTCAGGTAAGGATTGATTCGCGTTCTTAAGACTCCACTCTAGAGCCATTCCACAAAGTAATCTGAGCTAATTTAAACCAGACTCACTGTGGGCGGTTGATGTGCATGACCTGGGAATGAGCATATCAATACAGGGCCAGGCTATCTTCCAACCCTAGAATTAAAAATTAGATGGGCCCTTCAAGATCTTAAGTATGCAAATCCTCTAATTTGGCAGGGCTGGACATCCGAGAATGATATAAGTTTTGACCAATGATACAAGGAGTTTGACATTACATGATATGTCTGAGGAGGTTGTGCGCACCAAAGAAGTACAGAATCACAGGCGATCTGGTCCTTATGCAGAGCAGACATCACATTAAGAATGTAAAACAATTCTGCTGCTAGCCTATGAGGAGAAGGAGATTTAGTTCTTCGTGCGAGAAGTCGAACAGCAACTGCTAGTAAGATTGAGGAGGACTGTCTGATCTACAGTTAAGAGCCAACCGCAGATGGAAGGACCAGTATGCGACCAATGGACCAAGACTGGACACAGATAGAAGATCTGCTAGTCAGCTACCTAGTCCAATAATAACCAAGCACAACAACATTTGGTACCAGGTGAAGCTTCACTGACACCACACCGCACAAAGGGTAAGCCTCCCTGTGTGAACCCATAGCATGACTGTCGGGTGCCTATTCCTCTATCAAATGCTTTCTCAAGAATTAAACCATTGATAGAATTAATTTTGAAGGTAGTTTGTGCTGGTACGCTTTGTGAAATATAGTTCAGAGGAGATGGATTTGGTAATGGAAATGTAAGGATTTGAGTAGAACAGTGTATTGATTAATTCGGAATTTTAAAGGTTCATTTATATATTGGGGATGTGCTCCAGCTGTATGTCATGAAAACTAAACCTATTTCCCTGTTCACAAGCAGACTTTCAGCATAAAGCAAGAGATTAAATCAGATAGAGAACAGTACAGAAAATGAAGACTTTGCTGGATTATAGGAGAAGTTGGGGAAAATACTAATACATTGGTGAAATGATGCAAAACCATGAGTGATAGACTGTAAGGAAAATATTCCAGAGTATTCGGGGACTATTAGAAAATATGTACACAGAGAAAATTCTTCTTGGCAAGAATTACATAGATTGTTTTTTAAATATATCTTTATTAAAATTTTTAGACAATAAACAAAAAAAAAACATATTATAGTGTCATACTGTAGCTATATATTCCGTGGTCAATGATAATTGCAGATAGCACATTATTTGGAGTATTCAATTACAGAACAGTGGGGGTATATAGAGAGGAGTGGCTGCGCTTCAGGGATATCCAAACAGGGGTACTTTGTACAGCCTAGGGGATGGACCAAGAATAAGGGCAACGGGGTGGGGGGGGGGGGGCACAGACTCCGCCAGTTCCAATCATGGCAAAGCAGGGCGGAGATCCGACGTCTCGACCCCAGCTCACTCACGGCCACATCACACATAATCACTGCTAATTGTACGCTTCGCTCTGGGGGCACGGACCTCCCACTGAGTCAGTTGTCTTTGATTCAGTCATGTGGTGGGAGGGGGAATCTATGGAAGACCGGGCAGGGGGAAAACTGGAGTACTCACTGTCATTTCCCACTCGGTCTACCATCTCGCCCCGTCTCGCAAGGCCTCTTTCCACATGGTCGTCCTTGGGGACAACGTGGAGGCACACCCCTTTCCAGCCTTCTTCAGGGCGTGGCAGAAGACTCAGGAGGCAGTGTCGGATTGTTTAGGCCAGTCGGACCCCCGTTATCTGGGTAAACGATTCCCAGACCTGCATCCAGTACAGCCGCAGAACCCTGCAACTCCACGTAACATGGTCGAATCCGGCAGGGGACACACTGCATCGCACACAGTCAGTTGTGCATGTCAAGTAGATCCTGCTATGGGGTCAGATACACCCTATAGTAGTAGAAGAATTGTGTTAGCTTAAACCTGGCATTACTTGCAGTCTCCCAAACCTGTGCCCTAGCTCTCCACCACTCACCAGCAGTTAATGGGGTATCCAGGTCCTCGTCCCACTGAAGACAAGACTTAGGCCCATATTTATACTTTTTGACGCACAACTGCGCCAACGCAGTTGTGCGTCAAAAATGTTACCGCCGGCTAACGCCATTCCAACGCGCCATGCGGGCGCCTTATTTATGGAATGACGTTAGCCGGCGCTGCGGACTGGTGTGCGTAAAAAAAAATGACTCACACCAGGCAGCGCCGGCGTATGGGAAAATGGGGGTTGTGCGTCAAAAAATGGGGCAAGTCAGGTCTTAGGCAAAATTCAGGCCTCAAACCGGATTTGCGCCATTTTTTTTGACGCCCAACCTCCATTGACATGACTCCTGTCTTAGCAAAGACAGGAGTCATGCCCCCTTGCCCAATGGCCATGCCCAGGGGACTTCTGTCCCCTAGGCATGGTCATTGGGCATAGTGGCATGTAGGGGGGCCCAAATCAGGCCCCCCTATGCCACACAAAAAAAAAATATCGGAAAAAAGTACTTACCCGAACTTACCTTTACTTCCCTGGGATGGGTCCCTCCATCCTTGGGTGTCCTCCTGGGGTGGGCAAGGGTGGCAGGAGGTGTCCCTGGGGCAGGGGAGGGCACCTCTGGGCTCTTTCCGAGCACACAGGTCCCTTAACGCCTGCCCTGACCCAGGCGTTAAAAAACGGCGCCCATCAGGCTGTGCGCCGTTTTTTAAGGCCCACCCCCTCCTGTGCGTCAAAATGACGTCAGAGTATAAATATAGGGCACAGGCCTTAAAGTCATTTTTTGGAAGGGAACGCCTACCTTGCATATAATTAACGCAAGGCTTGTTCCCCCTTCCAAAAAATGACGCACATGGTGGAATTTTGAAGCCCGCGGGGTCAGACGTCAAAGTATAAATATGGGGCAGGGTTTGCGCTGATTGAGCGTCAAAATTTTTGACGCACATTCGGCGCAAACAGAGTATAAATATGCCCCTTAGTGATTTTGATTTGCCCGCCTCCCTTCAGGGCTGCAAAGATTAGAGAAATAAGGCCCCTATGTGAGCCTGGGTCTAGCAGGACTCTCAACCCCTGGGATTCCTCTGGCTTGACAGGATAGCTAGACCATATATCACGGACCGTGTGTGATATGTCCATGTACTGTAGGAAATGTCCTAGGCCAACCCCAACTCACCCACTTCAGCTAATGTTATAAATGTGTTATTCAGATATAAATCACCTGCATTCTGTCAGTTTCCTGCTAACGAGGGTGCTACATTCATGGAGTAACTCAGACCTAAAAAGGTCATGAACCACCAGAGTGGGAGCACTTTCGGATACGGTGCACATTAGAACGTGTTACTGCCTTCTTCCAGGGCTGAGCTAAGAATTACAAAGATGCTTGAGCAATGCAGTGGTGGGGTAACTGACATTCAAGCCAAGACATATGCTTGAGACATATCCATAAATGTGATAAGTAATATAATCATGAAATAGAAAAAATAAAAAATTAGGAGGATCTGATGGACTCTGCAATCTTCTAAAAGACATTTTGCATGGTGCTGCATTCTGCAGGAAAAAAAGTTCATTGGATTCGGCCATTCTAATAGTGAAGGGCATCAATTTAAACCATAATCTCTTTTTTGCAAAAGAGGGTAGAATGCCAAACTTTTGACACATGCAATCCAATGTTACATTAAACGGCCAAGGCTAAAACATTGCCAGGGCTCATTCCTTCTTACTGGGTAGAGGGATAGGTCAGCAGCACCGTGAAGTTACAAAATGTCAGACTACAATAAAGCGGTTCTGCATTTATGTTTTGGAATATATGTAGCTACTTTCTATTCACTGTGAAATTTAAAAAGGACTGACTACAATAAAGGGGTTCTGTAGTTATGTGTTGGAATATGTTTGCCACTTTCTATTCCAGTTAATCATACAAAGCAATTTCAAAGCAGTATCCATTAATTTATGTGTTAAACAATAACCCTGTACGATATAGTGCACATTAAGTCATAGCAAGGAGGAAAATCTTCACAGAGGGAGACTGGACTAGGAGGAATGGGTCCGACAGCAGGGAGGGGTGTCAGATATTAACAGTAGGGCAGGTCTTCCAACAAAGTGATGCCCTCATTCACAGTAGTATTTTACCCTGATTTGGCCAGGGATGGCAGTTACAGGTTCAATCAGATTTGAACTCTGTATATTTGTTGTGTTCCAACATAATACAGGATGTGCCAGGTAATTCTTCATTTGTGAGACACTCATCCCACTTCTAATCTCTGGTATCGTGGCTCTCTCGGAGTTAATGAGGCTTAAGTATTGTTAATTTGTGGGGTGTAGTTACTGGGCTCACAGAATGAGACCTTCAGGGTGGCTGGGGTTTTGGACGGGTATAGGCAAGGCTCAGTACAAAACTGAATCCATGGTCAAAGGAGCCTTTCAAGGGCTTCAAAGAAGGCAAAATTCAGATAGTAAGAAAGAAAATGGGTTATAGTTACATGTGACAGGCAGGAAACAAACAACATTGTGAAGAAAAAAAAAAATCACAAAATGGTTTAAGAATTATGGGTAAAGGCAGGCATGAATCAGGGTGTCCTGGTGCGAAAATACTTAAGGAAACTGGAGAGTCAATAAAAATGTGTTTTATCAGCATTACTTCTTAATTTATCTATAAAAGGCATTATTCATCTGGTGCCTCTTGACCAACACATCCATGCATAACCACATAATTATATAATTGAGAATACATATTTTAAGATTGATGGTCTACGAATTCTCTCATTAAGTAGCATTTATACTTATTTTTAGGTATTTTACCACTGCCAAGTCGACAAAGCAAGACACAGATGTGTACAGCAACGTTAAAGAATCATATTTACCGCCAATCAGATAGATGTCACACTCCTTTGCTACATCTGATAACACTTTTGTAGATTCCCCAGGAATTTGTTCTGCATACTCGGGGAAAAATTTCGTACCATATGGTGAATTGAAACACTCCTAAAAATAACAAAAGAAAAGAAAATGTAAAGAACAAAAATAATTAAAAAAAATAACAGGTCATATTTAGTTTATTATTCTTGCCAGTCCTTTGTCCTTCTGTGTTGGCAATAAAAGCAGTTAGAGTACGAAAAGTAAAATGGAGGGTACAAGCTGGAGTGCCGTGCAGCACCCACCTCTCCATAATATTTAGTTTTCCTCTCCTTGAGCTGAATGAATGGGGGAACAGGGGTTAAAGGAAGCGGTGCTACCTGTACTTGGGGCTACAAACCTCACCTTCTTCTGCGTCTCTCACAGTTCTGCAACGAACCTATAGTGCTCACCCCAGCAACCATGGGACGTTTTCAAGCTTCTCACAGATAACAGCCTGTCAGGGGCAGAGGGCTGGAATCTCATGCGGGGATGTTATAATAATGCACCCAGCAGACGTCATGAACTGGTGAGCATGCCATGCTTTTGAAACGGGGCACAAACTGTGTTCTGCATCGAACGACTTTGAAACCGCTGGTCATGGGATGGTTCTGAAACTGATGGATGAACTTCAACCAGGCACGTGGCTCAGTCAGTGAGATTTATGGGGTGTGAGTCTAAAAGGCGATGTGCCACAGGCCGGGAAGTTTAAATGCCCAAGGTTGGAGATGTACTGGTCAATTGAGCAACAGGGTCAGTACTGATTTGCATTAGGTGGACCTCTGTCTAAAGTGGCGTAGTTTGTGAAAACAATGGCTTGGAATTATAGGTGTGCAAAATTCGTGTAATTATAATTTAATGTGAAATGCGTCTTCACATCAATTTTGATGCCAAGAGCACCGCGAACAGCCAGTGAATTTGCAGCCATTCAATAAATACTTATGAGTGTAGATGTACTACTTTTTTGATAAACCACTCACAATATGCATTTAAGAACAAGCAAAAACAACGAGACATACATAGCAGATCTGATTCCGGACCCCTAGACCCAACTACCAAACCAAGAATGCATTTATTTGGGGGGTGTTCCAACCCAAACACCCCCTCCTCCCCCCAAGCTACGCCCCTGACTACAACTCTGAAGTAAGACAGGGCAGGGTTCAGAAACTTGCAGACCTGATGACATTCTGTTATTTGGGAATGTACAGGGAAATAGGGAAATGGGAAAATGAGTATGCATACTGGATGGGGAAGCCTGTCGTTCTGTTGTAGGTAAGCAGGGATTCTTACACCGATGGTCAATGGTGGTACTTAAACGGGTTTACATTCTATGACATTGAAACTAAAGAATATGCTAATATTTGTAAATTCAGGAACATGCCAAGATTCTGGAAATGAAGGGTATCTTGGGTTACCAAATTCGTGATTTTAGAGTGATATATAAATATTGTGTTACAGAAAATCATGAGTTCTTTAGGAGTATCAGAGTAAACAAATTACTATATTTACGGTGAAATTGTATTGGGGAACATGAATGATTACTGAAAAGGTTACCTCATCTGCTCTGGACAAGGCGAGTGTGTTTTAAATTTTACAAAGAAAACTATATCAACCACGTAGAAGTAATCATAATAATAGCCATTAACAACGTGGTATCCCTTCATGAAACGTAATGTATTTTAGTTCCCAAAAAAATCTTTAGTGTTAGGGTAGATGCGGAACTGATAGTTCAAGAGTGGCGGCTCATTAAACATTTAATGTGTCAGGACATAAAAACACATCTTCCACTTTCCTTGATGTAGCATGTCAAAAGGCTTCAAATTAAGGGTAAAGGTTTTTGTATCTTACTATTAAGGACAAAGCTCGACATACATGATTATGTATGAATTTTTAATGCCAGTTACAACAATCAATGTATAATACCTATAATGAAATACAGCTAATCACACAAGACCTGCTGCACATTATAGCATTTTGTCTTGCTTCCATAAATGTTGTCTGCTTCACTTAAAGAGTGAACGTTTGAAACTCAAAAAGTCGAACCGTTTTTGGATGCACGAGAGGCACTTTCTTATAAAGTTCTGTATCAAATGCAGAGCAGAGTTGATGCTCCAAGCCTTGCTTTCCCATCCATGTCCTTTTCTCTCCGTATATCTTCAAGGGCAAAAACATTTCATACATCTGCATTGGCATTATTTTAGTTGACACAAATGCCCCTTTCAGCATACCTGTAGGTTATGCAACACCTGAAAATTGCTTTCAACTAATCAGCTTTCTACATCTTACCAAGCAATATGCAAGAAACAAGTAGTATAGTTGTTGCATGGAACCCAAAGGATAATGTCCGCTCTCGTAGTATGTTCATGGTCAACTTTAATTAGATACATAAAAGTCAGCACTGGCGTCTCTCCTTGACCTTCTCAGGCAGCTCCAGTCATCAACTGGCCTGCTTGGAATGTTACAGAGAAACTCCAGAACAAGGAACATATAACAGCCCATGACTGCAATGGCATAACATACCACACATCTTTCCCTTTTGCAAAACAAACACCCCACCTTCAAATCTCACAACCAATACAACTACAAAAACGACATTAAAATTAAGTAAACATGGCTATTTGCTTAATCTAACATTACCGCAATCTACTTCACTCTACAAAATCATTAAGATACTTGGGTTTCCCACATTCTCTTTTTGACGTAATATACTCATGTTAACGTTTCCCTGATAACGTCTGTTATATACTCTGTTAACTTCCAAAACCTCATTCTCCATAACCTTGACAGGTTCTCCTACAACCATATTTCTGTCAACTTCAAACCTATCTGGCATAAAAAAAAACTGTTCCACTCATGTTTTCCACCATCATATCCAGTCCTTCCATACTGACCTCCAACCACATCATTGACTCCCTCACTTATGTACTTTTGCTACACTTCTTTTACTCCACCACTTCCCACGATCCACTTTGATTGAATGTTTGCAAACTTGAATAACTTTGGCTTCCGGATAAAACTTTGAACCCTGCTTCTTTACTGGTCTCTTTATCCTCACTAGATCCCCCACTTGAAATTCTACGTTACTCACCCTTTTTAATTCATCATACCTCATTTTTCTGTTTGTTTTCAATCTGTCCACTTTAGATCTTACTTGCTCTGGCAAAGGGATCAGACCACGCACCTTAGCTTCCTTCACCACAGATTTGGATGCTAGTTCATTAAACTAACATCTTCCTTTCAAAAGCACAAAACTGAGGGACCCCAGTGGTAGAGTGAGGGGTGTTGTGGGAACTCCACACTCTTTCACCCACTAACTATTGGACATTTTGACCTGTACAATTCACCAACTGCACCACTTCCTTCAACATAGGATTTACTCTCTCTCCCATACTGTTACCTTGCGTACTATAGAGGACTGTGGTGAGATGTTTGACTCCAATTTTTTCCAAAAATTCAACCATCTGATGTGAAACAAACTGGACGCCATTATCAGTCACCGAAAATGCTGGTACTCCTTCCAACCTTAACAATTCCCTCAGAAATTCAATCACATTAGCTGTATTGGGCTCTTTCATGAACCTATAGGAAATCCATTTGGAGTGATAGTCCACTACCACTAAAATGAATCTCTTACCATCATTGAATCCGCCAACAGGACTAATAAAGTCCATTGCTAAAATTGCCCAAAGACTCTCAGGCTACTCTACTGGACATAACAGAGTTGTTTTGGGTGTGCATAGATTTATCAACCATTCTACACCCCACATATCTATCTTCCCACCATTACCTCCACTTTGCTATCCATTCTCAGACCCTAGTAATATAAACACAATCTTTTACAGGTGCCAGTGACTCCCAGATGTCCCTTGTGAGCCAAATTAATTAATTTCGCCCTTAATTCCCCTGGTAGAATCAATCTGGTACCTCTTAGAATCATATCTTGTTCAATGCTCAACTCATCTTTAACTTTTGAAAAAGATTTCAACTCACCCATGACTTGTCCTTTTCTTGGCCTCCCTTGTCTTATATATTCCTTTAAGGCACGAAGTTCCTTAACCAATCTCACCTTTTCAATCCAACTCTCATGTGGCACTACTCCCTCAGAACTCATTATACCATCCACCACCTAATGATAATTTCTCTCTCCCCAGACAACTCCTCCTTGACAGATAGGGATAATGGTCACTTTGAAAGAAATATCAGCTCTGTTATTCTTCCCTCTGGGAATATGCTTCATCCTGATATTAAACTCATATAATTTAGAAAAAAAATCTCACCAACCTTGGACTGGCATTGCCCACACCTTTGTTATTCCACATATACACCAACGGTTAGTGATCTGTGACTAACATCACCACTTTGCCCCACAGAAATGTTATAAAATGCCTTACACCGCAAACACAGGCTAAGGCCTCTCTCTCAATCTTACTGTAGTTCTTCTCAGCCTCAGTTAACCTGCATGAAGCAAAGGCCACTGTGTTGTCCTTCCCTTACACTAACTGGCTGAAACCAGGGCCTAACCCTGAACCACTGCCATCCACAGTTACAACATTCTGTCCAGCATCTCTAAAGGGTTGCAAAGCAGCTGCTTTGATGGTTAATGGATTTCAGAACACTGAATGCCTCCATTTCATCCTGCTCCCACATTAACTTAATACCATTCCTTAATAGCTTCCTTAGAGGTTCCATCAGCAATGCAAAATTTTCCACAAAGTGTGAATAATATTCACAGAAACCTAAACATGATCTCAACTGATCCTTGGAAACAGGAGTGGAAAATTTGCTAATAGCTGTAATAAGGTCCTTTTTAGGTTCAATCCCTCTCGCTGAAAAAATTATGCCCCAAGTATTCCACATCTTGCATCAAAAATTAGCACTTTTGTTATTTCACAGTCATACCATGACATTCCAATATACACAAAACGTTGTCAAGCGTATTCAAATGTTCTTGCTCTGAGTCTGAACACATTAATATACCATCTTGGTAGGCCAAAACTTTTTCTTCCTTTCCCAACAGCTGGTACATTAACTTCTGAAATATCGAAGCTGAAGAGGATTGACTTTCGGTTTTTCTTAAAAAAAATAAAAAATAAAAATAAAGGAAAGCTCCAAAAAGGGGTAATGAATGTCGTTAGGTCCCTAGAGTCTTTACTCAATTTCACCTGATGGTATGCAGCTTTTAAGTCAATGGTTGAAAAAAAACCTTCAACCTACCCAGTTGTGCCAGCTTGTCTTGTATCTTTAGCAAAGGGAAAACAATCCACTTAGACGTTTTCATTAAGTGATCTTAGATTAACAGAGTCTAAGCTCATTAGATTTTTTTTAATAAACACCACAATGGGGGATACCCAACGTGATGAGTTCAATGGCTCAAGTACTCCTTCAGAACATAAATTATCCAAGTGTTGCTTCAATTTGCCTCTGATACTCAATGGTACATTGCAAACTTTGTGGACCACCGGGATGGCATCAGGTTTCAAAATGATTTTATGTTCAAAGCCCTTAACCACTCCCAGTTTATCCCTAATTACGGCTCGATGTTTATTTAACACATCCTCCAATTACTTAACTTCCATTGCCACCTCCTCAACCGATGAAATGGGATTTTCCGTACCAGGTCTCAAAAACAGGTCAAGCTTACCCTGGTCACGCCATCCTAATATATTGTATCCTTTCTTAGCAACATATTTTAGAGTGAATCATTCTGTTTCTATATTTAATATCTTCAAGTAAATATCCTGCCTTGTCAATTTCATGCACGCCAAATGCTATTGTGCATATATGAGGAAGAGAAAGAACCGCTTCGCCCCATTCTTGAGAGTATAGGGTGTCTGGAACAACAGTAATTGGAGACCCCGAGTCAACCGTGACTCTCACTTCCACATTATCTATTTTGATATTACAAACCAGATCTCCTCCTTTGCCCTGAATCCCAGCACGAATATTCAGCATGTTGACTGAGAGGACCATCCTTCTAATAATGCTACTCTCTTCTGCTTTTATGTCTGGATTGCCTTATTCTTGTGAATCTATCATTACTTTTTGTATATTTTTGCATACTCACAGAAAATGCCCAACTTTCTTACATTTAAGGCATGCTTTACCCACTGCTAGGCAATTTTTAGAAGTGGCTATATGTGCTTTAGATCCACAACGGAAGCATGCTCCTCCTTTATCCGTTTTTCTTAATATCAATGTTGCTGTTGGTGGAAGGTTTGATTTATGAACCATTACTCACAGGCTCACAAGAATTTACACTGGATTTTGCTAATTCTTTGGTTGCTAATACTCATCTCTCAATACTTCTAGCAATATCTAATGTTTCTGCTAAACTAGGAGTCCTACAACATAAAATTATTTCTTGTACCCCACTCTCATAAAAATTTACAACCAATTGGTCGTTTAAGTATTGATCAATAGGTCCTAAAAACTTGCAGCATGAAGCTAGAATTCTCAATTCTGCCAAACAATTGTCTATTGTCTCTTGTTGGAATTGTTTGCATGTCAACAACTTATGTCTTTCAACAATAACCCTTGCATCCCCTTTAAAATAATGTTCTAATATTTCCACCACTTCAGTGAAACCATCCTATTGTACTGATGTGGGAGGACATAGTTGTGGTAAATGATCAAAAAATGTTGACACTCCACCCAAGACAAATGCATAGAATGGCTTTGTTTCTCGTAGGAGAAAATTCTACCCCATCAATGGCTACTAAATAGCAATCAAATGATCTATACCACTGAGGCCATTTTACCTTTGGTGCTCCAGGTTGAAGTAGAAATGCTACAAGTAAGTTATCTATCTGCGTATTATCAAGTCTGAACTAACAATTATAATAATAAACTAAAAAGTCAAGCACTGCCTTTAAAAACTGTGAATATGTCAATAAACAGGTAAATGTGGAGTTAGATTCAGCATAGTTCTTCTAATCCCAACTGCGGGCCAATAATATGATAGGTAACATCAGCCAGTAAGAAGTGGAACCAATCGGGTTTACCCATATATGTATTTGTGCTGTTTAATTTCTCTCGGATTTAACAGATCAACAGGTAAGACTTCTTATTAAATTGTCACAAAGTCCATAAAGCAAATCCTTGCGCAGCGTGAAAATGCACGTAAATAAAACAATTATCAGTCCGCGCAAACTCCTCTGAACAATACCAGCTTAAGCATGACTGAAAGGCTCACGTGTGCTTAGCTTGCTCCGTAACACTACCAGCTCACACGAACAGGCGTTCTGCTCATGCTCTGTTGAATTTTAAAAAACTGGCCATTACATAGTGCAGTTTTGGAATGGCTTTTTCGCTTGTGCTCTGTCTAGCACGACTTATAGACTGCTTGTGCTCCACTCCCGCACTTCACAGTTCTTCTTGACACCGTTGGCTCAAGCGTGACCTTTTAAACTAGTAACTCCATGTTGCACTCAGCTTTCCCATATATGTAGTGTACTGCGCGGGCACTGTACGCCAAGCCTCTTGGACGTGCCACAGCACTCCAAAACTTAGCAAAATGCTAACGCATGAATAACAGAAATATCAGTTGAAACACAACTCGTTCAATCTGACAGTATACTTCAAACACACCGGCCAAAACTTGCTGCATATGCTTAAACTGCCTCCACTGAATTTAATCACAGACGGCTAAAAGTACTCACAGTTCACAAAAACATTCTTCTCAGAATCACAATGAATACTATTGCACACGTCAAATGGGCTCGACCTCCTGGCTTATCTAGAACTCTTGTTGCCAATTTATGTTCCACAGTACTTAAAGGATAATGTCCGTTCTCATAATATGTTCAGGTTCCACTCTCTAATAAGATACAAAGAAGTCAGCACTAGTTTCTCTCTGTGACCTTCTGGGGCAGCTCCAGTCAGCAACTGACCTGCTTAGAATGTCACCGAGAGACTCCAGAACAAAGAACATATAACAGCCCATGACTGCGACGCTATGACATAACATACCACGATGGTGCAATGTTTTAGCGATCTAGAATGGAAAACACACTTTTAATCAGAGGACGATGGACGTAGTATTTTGAACTCTAAAAATCACACTTTTTAGGGCTATAATAAATGGATCACAATGATGTTGGGAAAAACAGTTTGGACGACATACGAAGCTATTATGCTGAACACAGGGAAACCCTATGACTACTATGAAGACGGAAAATGGATCTAAACCAGAATCCTCAGGTACAAAGGATAGCAAAGGCTTTTACACAATGAGAAAACAATCAAAATATACTAGATAGAATCCCATTTTAAAAAGTCCTAAATAGGGTCTGTATAACTCCTATAAGGTTTCTACACAGTTACCTAACAGTTGCCAAAAAATAACCCTCTACAGAGCCTGGTGTCAGTTTGATATCACAATGTACATTACATGATAATAAAGGATAATACCTTTTGAGATACCAGATTAATTGGATCCTAACACATATGTATCGGGAATTCTGAGATGAAAGCTTAAATGTAAACTTTGCCAGATATTAAAACAGTTTATACTTTTGTTTATAAAAGCTTTATTTGCTCACAGACAACCGGAAGTTTACATGTAAAGTGGGCAGAACATTGTAATTAAATAAAAACCTACTAGGAGGAAGCCTAAATGGGGACCAGATGTCACGAGATAAGAGTTAACTTATGGACAAGCTTTCTGTGCCTGTTGCAGGATGACAAAGAAAATTACTAGAACGACTCAAATAAGCATAAGCATAACAAAACAGATGAAGTTACATAAATACCAATTGGCTCGAGACACCAGTAGATGTGCTATTAAAAAGTGCATCAAATGCACAATTGCCTATTTAAATTTTGTAATCTGTATTTCAATACAAAATTCTCTGATTCTGTATGTTAAGCAGAAATCACAATTGAAAACAGGTTTCAGGTAGCCGAATGGAGAGGTTGCACATGGAATGAGCTCTGTGACTCCATAAATTATAAAGAATCATGATCAGTACAATGAATAAATCATACAGACAGGGCTGTGATACCATGGGTGATAGGATTTTATGACGTTAGACCCAGAACAACTAAATACGGGGATAGGAACTGTAAAATCATTCTGTCCTCTTACAAGACAACATGGCACATGCGTGTGGCTGAAGGACACAAAGCACCGGAAATAATCAGACTCTTGGTGAGACAACTGCAAAAGAGAAAGAACAGCAGTGATATCTGTTTCTAGCACAGAGCTGGTGGTTAACTGGGATTCAAATATGTAGTAAAATGGGCGGCTCGGTTTCAAGGATCGGCCCTCAGTATGGTCTGTTAAGGTTGGTATGCACCCAGTTCTACCTGACCAGTGATCATCTGTTAAAGTTTATCAGCGATGAGTCAGCGAGTTATTTGAGAACCTAGCTCTTCCTTTTCGTGCTCACACTCAAAGGGAAAATTATTCAAAGGCAAGTTTCTGACTTGGTTGATACGTCTTTCCAAAGTCAGAGACAAGGTTGTGGTTAGTGGCTCAAGGAATGAGTTATAAGGAAGGCATTCAGTCTCAAAGATTTCCTGCGCTGTTGACAAGTCATATTTGAAAATGTATCACCAGTGGTTGCTCAGGGATGGGTTACACAACAGGCAAGGATATGCTTTTCTGTTTAAATCCCACTGAGCAAGATGAGCTATGATTTTGAAAGCTTTCTCAACAACAGCCAGAGTCAAATATATTCTCTGGTAGGCAGAGTCTATGGAGATTGTGTGTATAAAACATTTTCTTTTACTATTACTGCTGAAGAGTCATTATAGGAAGCAATTAAGCTGTAAACTAATGCAAGATGAACATCCAATCGTGCCAGGAAATCACGAATCCCCGATAAACTACGTAAATTTAATAAAGGTAAGGAGGCAAGTATTATCGCAATCAAATTTCAAAGAGTCATTTGAAAAGAGAAGTAGTATGAAAGATATGATGACAATAAGGCAGTTAATTAAAAAATAAGTTGAATATAAGGAGGTGTGAGAATGAAAGGTTTTTTGAAAAATCCTTTTACTTCTGTTTGAATTCCAAGTAACAGTGAGTACTTGTAAAGACCCATCAGTACCCGAGTTGGTGCATAACCCTACACTTGCCTCAGTAAAGCACTGGTAATGTACTTCGTTCAAACTATCAATCATTTTGACCGTCAGTGTTTTTACAAAGTTTCCAGAGTTTATAAGTTACTTTTGTAATGGCTTATCATTTGGGGAATGTTTTGCTGAAACAAAAAGTGCACCAAATGTTGAGTACTGAAATTCCTCCATGTTCTTCTCTAAGCAGACTATAGATGTGTTCCTGTTGCCTCACGAGTCTCCGAGGTGAAGAGGCATACATTTCATAGCAATAATTCTATCGCACATGGTTGTTCCACCAATATAACTTGTGGTAGTCTTCTTCATCTCCCTTTGCCCACCCAATATGCCGACCTTGCGGTTCATATCTTTCCACCAACCTCTTATAATCTTCAGTTTTGTCTACTCCCAAAATGTATGTAACTCTGCTGCACATTTCCACTGTATGTGCTGGAAGCCAATCTACATTACCCCTCACTTTCATATTTTATTACTAACACCTTGGACATTACATAGATGCTCTATTTGTTGAAATCTCGTACTTACTGGTACTTTTTGGAGGTTTCTGATCCATTCCTTTTCTGATAACGGTCTGCAGATCTCTCTTCCACCTATTTTTCAAGTTAATAACAACTCTTCGTTTCATTTTCATACCATTTTAAGCATCTATGTTGTCATTCCTTTCACATCATTCATCAGGCTTCTCAATGAGGTTGTAGTACAATTCTCTTTTGGCCTAATCGAAAAGTTGTCCAAGCTTTAGAGACCACTTTAATGTAGGCCAGGAAACATCTGATACCCATGTTCTACTTTCCTGCCTTGCCAGCCTGTTCTAGAACATTCATATGTATATGACACCACAGTTAATGCCACTGTAATATTGCACTGTACCATAATGGGCCTGTGAACAGAGTACCCCATAAGGGAATATTACTCATGTTAGTTGGGACTTTTCCCCTCATCCAGAATAGTTCTCTAGGTAACGTTTCTTCTCAGTAGTTTTGGACATCCAGCCCAGTCTTTATCCCCCAAGAACAACGTATACAACGCAGTTAGTGGTCTGATCTCATTTAGCTAACCAATTACTGCTCTCTAAGATTTCCTATCTAACCAATCCACTAGACGTTTGTAATTCGAGGATATTTAGGAACAAGAAATGGGAGATTGGATACCCTATCCAAGCTTACATTTTAGATATCCTGCCTCAGATAGTCCATTAATGAGTATGCTAAGTCAAGGGGGATACTCGATCACAAATCCCTCTAGGGATCTTGGACACTGCAATTACAATAAATGCAAAAGCTACATACTCCAGTATCCCTTAACCTTCTTAACACTTTGTGGATTGGGAGAATAATCTTCGTTGACATTAGCATCATTATAAAAGTGGTAGGATAGTAACACAATGGTTAATGTTCTAGAAATATTTCTGTGCTCATGCACTCACCGGTAAAGCTACAACCTTTGCTCCTTCTTGTGCTGCTTCTCTGATTAACTTGCATGCGCGGTTGAGGTTGTCAGATTTTACAGGAGACACAAAAAGCTGAATGAGTGCTAAGCGAAATTCTAAAAAGAGAAAACAAATCCAACTGTAAAAACAAAAGTAAAAAGGCCGTGAACTACTCCAACAATATACTTTCCCTTGGGTTATGCCAGTAATATACTAAACAAATGAAGGAACTACAGAAACATGCATTATTTGCACCCAGTTACAAAATCATTTGACACGCTTACAAATAGTCGATCACACTTCATGCACTCGTTAATTATTTACACCAAATGTGTTCATCCCCTGTCTTTGCTACATGTGACAATTTCTATTGACATTTGTTCGGGAGTAACATACTCCGGATTAGAGAAATTCTAGTCTCACTTAATGGTTAGTTGGTAGGAAAGCGTAGTTTGAGTTGTGTTTAACAATTGCCTTCTCCACACCAAAGGTAAACAAAATGAGGGCCTGGTAGTGAGCTTTGTGTCGGAGGCCTGTTTCATCAGGCTCTGGGTTAATCGGTCCTTCTGAGCAACCATCCCATTGCTCTTACTCCACCCACAGTATCTCTACACAACATTGGCCAAATGCAGCCCACTCCCGATCTCCACCAAGTGACCAGCTTGATAAAATGTCACAAGCCTCCTTACAATCTGTGCAAGTTGTATCCTAACAAATATGCTTTGAGCCAGTGACTTAAATTGAGGAGACTCGAGCTGCTTGGTTCTCAAGTTTATCACAGAAAAATCAGATCCTCACACCCCTAATGCAGCTAATTTCGGTTTCACATATTTGCGTAATAGCTCACTACTTAATCCAACCATGGCAGCAAGTGTATTTGCTTTGCGCACGGGTCCTGTGTAATCTGCTCTTTACTAATGATACATAGAAAAACAGACCAAAGTACACCAAAGGTGGTTAATCTTTATTTAAAACATTAGCCAATCTAAGCCAACAATGAGTTTTCGGCTCGAGGAAACTGTCAGGTCACAGTTATGCTATTCATTGTTTTCCAAACTCATAACTGTTTGAAAGAGTGTCTCAAATTTTGGCTGCAGCTTATTTCGATATGAAAGTTGCACACACCTTCACAATGAAAAAATCGGTCACCATCTACAAATTATTTACGTTACTATTCTCCCCGTGTGCACTTGGATTTTTGGCATCTTCCCCTCCCACCAAGTTTCCATGATATGCGAGTGCCCACGGTGAGATTGTTACGTTGAAATATACCTTATAGTACACGGCTATCAAGGGAAACATGTTATTGCATTTCTTATGACTATCTTAGTTTACGTTCGAAACGATGAATTGGAAAAAATGATGGGCGCAGTTCTTGCAGTAATCTCAGCTACTGGTCATTTTTCCTGCTGCAATGCCAGTACAGAGAGGAACCAACCTTGTGCAAAAGCAGACTTGGTTCTGCTCCGATTTGAATAGCTCATCCTGCCCAGCCTGCTGGGGCACATTTCTATTGAACACAAACAAAATAAACCCCAGGCCAGTTTCAGCCCTGTTGGGCCTCAACAGTAAGGAGCACCATTAGTTCTCTTGGCCCGAGATTGTTGTGTCTCAGGCCTGAAACTCCATTTTACTGATGAGACCCAATGACACTGAAGCCGGAGCAGGGATGCTTAGGCTTGAGTACCTAGCTAGGCAGTTATTCCTGTACCAGCCCATGCGCTGGACCAGGCCCAAGCCTGGATTAAACAGGAGCCCTGTCTGCAAGAGCTACAAAAAGATGTACTGCAATGTGTCCCAATTATCAGTGTCTCAGAGCTACAAAAAGATATACTGCAATGTATCCCAATTATCAGTGTCTTAGATTAATTGTCATTACATCTATAACGTTTTTGTGTTGTCAAAATGAAGTACAGGCTGAGAAAGCTGGAATCAGGAAGATAATTTGAGGATCACATCATGCCATCAATACTACCCGTATTTTGTGTGATTTTATTTATATATTTTTGACTGTTTCACAGATATTTGCAACTTAAACTATTTTTTCAAAATGTATACACATTTAGTTTTCCATCATTTTAACTAGTGAATTGTGCTACATGCATTCTTGTTCTCTCCATGTTTCTGTAGCACAGCCATGCGCTTGGCCTATCAAGGAAATATGTGAGTTGCTTGGAGACTTTTAGAAGTCAGTTTACCAATTTGAAATAAATCCGAAATGGGCTTTGTGCTTGGAGCAAACTGAAAGAGATAGTGCTGATCAATTCTGCAGATGTCTTACCTCCTTAGCAGGGGAACAAATGCTTAAAATAAGAGATTCACTTTGGGATAAACAAGTAAAGCATGCATGTAAAACCCTAGGATCTGCTTGTAGTGGGTTAGACATGGCAGATGTGCACAGTTAGCCTAACAACACTGGCGGAACTGTATAAGAAGGCCTGAAGGTCTAAAACAAAAATCAAGATGTTCAAGATATAAAAATTACATTTCAGGGGTGAATGAGAGTTTATACACGCACAATGAAGAAAAGGAGGAACAACCCTGGCCCCAATCGAGTCAGAGGCCCCTGGGGAAGAAACACATGGTTCCTAAGAAAGAGCTCTCACCCACTTATCGTGGCATACTTCACCATCGGGCCTGCTTCTACACCCCGTGCAGACCAACGTCAGGGGTGAGCATGAGAGAATGGGAGAGACAATACACCTACATGAATTTGGGGATCTACTCTGCAGAACTACAATTCCTACGTTTTAAAACTACCTCGGAGGTGCCCTAGTTCCTCTATATTTACTGAAGCCATTGGATAGGATTAAAGTCAGAGGTGATGTTCTAGGGATATTTAATGCCCCTTCATCCCTCCCGTCTGCTCATTGGTTGACATGTTTTGGCCTGTCGCATGGAGAGCGGACTACGCGTGGATCACAAATCGGGATGGGACTTATCATGGGTCTATGAATTTATACAAGTTTCTGAAACATTTGAAATGTGGATTCACTTGCTTAGTCATGGATACGGAAGGAACTACTATTGGATCACGTCTCTTGAGGGTTACCTTACTTATGACAGTAACACAGCAGACCCATTTGTGACAGATCTTAGAGCATAGGAACTTATCGCTTCATACTATCGGCTTTGAAAAAGTAATTGTGTGACGAAACATGTGTTGGCTGTTTGATTGCATTGGACCTACTGTACATGGATCACATGGACTGAACCATGGAAAATGACTGTTTTCTAATTAGTTCAACACAAGTGAACTAAATTGTTAAAGAACTTTATTGGCTAGGAATAAATCTATGAGGTCACAAGGAAAAAGAATAAGACCTCGCTGTATTCTTATTTTGCACTAAGGTTTGTGTTCTATGTATCACCATATATTGATTGGATTACTTAACCCCTTAGCTGCTGGGCCTTTCCCCCCCCAGTGCTGAGCCCTTTTTTGGCTATTTGGGGTAGTTCGCGCTTAGGGCTTCATAACTTTTTGTCCACATAAGCTAACCACGCCAAATTTGCGTCCTTTTTTTCCAACATCCTAGGGATTCTAATGGTACCCAGAGTTGGTGGTTTCCCCCGGAGGAGACCAAGAAAATAGCCAAAATACAGTGAAAATTTTGTTTTTTCCAAAAAAATGGGAAAAAAGGGCTGCCGAAGAAGGCTTGTGGTTTTTTCCCTGAAAATGCCATCAACCAAGGGTTTCTGGTGCTGAAATCACTATCTTCCCACCTTTCAGGAACGGGCAGACTTGAATCAGAAAACCGAATTTTTCAACACAAATTTGGCATTTTACTGGGACATACCCCATTTCTACTATATTTGGTGCTTTCAGCCTCCTTCCAGTTAGTGACAGGAATGGGTGTGAAACCAATGCTGGATCCCGGAATGCTAAACATTTCTGAAAACTAGACAAAATTCTGAATTCAGCAAGGGGTCATTTGTGTAGATCCTACAAGGTTGTCCTACAGAAAATAACAGCTGAAATAAAAAAATATTGAAATTGAGCTGAAAACAACAGCCATTTTTCTTTATGTTTTACTCTGTAACTTTTTCCTGCGATGTCAGATTTCTGAAAGCAATATACCGTTTTGTCTGCTGGACTCTTCTGGTTGCGGGGATATAAAGGGCTTGTAGGTTCATCAAGAACCCTAGGTACCCAGAGCCAATAAATGAGCTGCACCCTGCAGTTGGTTTTCATTCTATACTGGGTATACAGCAATTCATTTGCTGAAATATGAAGAGTGAAAAAGAGGTATCAAGAAAACCTTTGCATTTCCAAAATGGGATCAAGATAAGGTTTTGAGGAGCAGTGGTTATTTGCACATCGCTGAATTCCGAGGTGCCCATACTAGCATGTGAATTGCAGGGCATTTCTCAAATAGACGTCTTTTTTACACACTCTCTTATATTTGGAAGGAAAAAATGTAGAGAAAGATAAGGGGCAATAACACTTGTTTTGCTATTCTGTGTTCCCCTAAGTCTCCCGATAAAAATGATACCTCACTTGTGTGGGTAGGCCTAGTGCCCGCGACAGGAAATGCCCCAAAACACAACATGGACACATCCTATTTTTTTTATAGAAAACACAGCTGTTTTTTCCAAAGTGCCTACCTGTAGATTTTGGCCTCTAGCTCAGCCGGCACCTAGGGAAACCTACCAAACCTGTGCATTTCTGAAAACTAGAGACCTAGGGCAATCCAAGGAGGGGTGACTCGCGGGGCTCAGACCAGGTTCTGTTACCCAGAATCCTTTGCAAACCTCAAAAAGTGGCTAAAAAAACAAGTTTTCCTCAGATTTCGGTGACAGAAAGTTCTGGAATCTGAGAGGAGCCACAAATTTCCTTCCACCCGGCGTTCCCCCAAGTCTCCCGATAAAAATGATACCTCACTTGTGTGGGTAGGCCTAGCGCCCGCGACAGGAAACGCCCCAAAGCGCAACGTGGACACATCAAAATTTTTGGAAGAAAACAGAGGTGTTTTTTGAGAAGTGCCTACCTGTAGATTTTGGCCTCTAGCTCAGCCGGCACCTAGGGAAACCTACCAAACCTGTGCATTTCTGAAAACTAGAGACCTAGGGCAATCCAAGGAGGGGTGACTCGCGGGGCTCGGACCAGGTTCTGTTACCCAGAATCCTTTGCAAACCTCAAAAAGTGGCTAAAAAAACAAGTTTTCCTCAGATTTCGGTGACAGAAAGTTCTGGAATCTGAGAGGAGCCACAAATTTCCTTCCACCCGGCGTTCCCCCAAGTCTCCCGATAAAAATGATACCTCACTTGTGTGGGTAGGCCTAGCGCCCGCGACAGGAAACGCCCCAAAGCGCAACGTGGACACATCAAAATTTTTGGAAGAAAACAGAGGTGTTTTTTGAGAAGTGCCTACCTGTAGATTTTGGCCTCTAGCTCAGCCGGCACCTAGGGAAACCTACCAAACCTGTGCATTTCTGAAAACTAGAGACCTAGGGCAATCCAAGGAGGGGTGACTCGCGGGGCTCGGACCAGGTTCTGTTACCCACAATCCTTTGCAAACCTCAAAAAGTGGCTAAAAAAACAAGTTTTCCTCAGATTTCGGTGACAGAAAGTTCTGGAATCTGAGAGGAGCCACAAATTTCCTTCCACCCGGCGTTCCCCCAAGTCTCCCGATAAAAATGATACCTCACTTGTGTGGGTAGGCCTAGCGCCTGCGACAGGAAACGCCCCAAAGCGCAACGTGGACACATCAAAATTTTTGGAAGAAAACAGAGGTGTTTTTTGAGAAGTGCCTACCTGTAGATTTTGGCCTCTAGCTCAGCCGGCACCTAGGGAAACCTACCAAACCTGTGCATTTCTGAAAACTAGAGACCTAGGGCAATACAAGGAGGGGTGACTCGCGGGGCTCAGACCAGGTTCTCTTACCCACAATCCTTTGCAAACCTCAAAAAGTGGCTAAAAAAACAAGTTTTCCTCACATTTCGGTGACAGAAAGTTCTGGAATCTGAGAGGAGCCACAAATTTTCTTCCACCCGGCGTTCCCCCAAGTCTCCCGATAAAAATGATACCTCACTTGTGTGGGTAGGCCTAGCGCCCGCGACAGGAAATGCCCCAAAACAGAACGTGGACACATCACATTTTTTCATAGAAAACAGTGCCTACCTGTGGATTTTGGCCTCTAGCTCAGCCGGCACCTGGGGAAACCTAGCAAACCAGCACATTTTTGTAAACTAGAAACCCAGGGGAATCCAAGATGAGGTGACTTGTGGGGCTCGGACCAGGTTCTGTTACCCAGAATCCTTTGCAAACCTCAAAATGTGGCTAAAATACCACGTTTTCCACACATTTCGGTGACAGAAAGTTCTGGAATCTGAGGGGAGCCACAAATTTCCTTCCACCCAGCGTTCCCCCAAGTCTCCCGATAAATATGATACCTCACTTGTGTGGTTAGGCCTGGTGCCTGCGACAGGAATAGATCACACAACGGTCAATGTTGGTCCTTACGTGAGGCAGCTGTTGACCCTGGGGTGATCCATTCCTGACACAGGCACTAGGTGTAGGCACTCAAGTGGGGTAGTGTTTTTATCAGGACAGGTGAGGAGTCACTGGGTGGTAGGAATGTTGTGGATCCCAGCATATTCCTGTAGTTTGTGTGACAGAAATGCGAGAAAAATTGAGTTTTTTCTCAACATTTCAGCTTTGCAGGGTATTCTGGGTAAGAAAACTTTGGGGAATCCACACAAGTCACACCTCTGTGGACTCCCCCGAATGTCTAGTTTCCAGAAATGTTTGGGTTTAGTGTGTTTCTCTATATGGCCGCCGAATCCAGGACCAAAAACACAGGTGCCTGCCTTACAAAACCAGTTTGTTTTGCCATAGACAATTTTGATGTCTCCACAATATGATTTGGGTGGTGGAATTTGGGGCTGAACTAAATTGGTGAGCTCCCAAGAGAGCACTCTCTCTCTGCTTGCCGCTGCATTCACCTGCTCTCTGGGTTGGCCTAACCCACTATTACCCAGTTGCACGAACAGCTTGCGAAGGGACAGCAGGACTGTCCTCATCACCTCCCTCATAATGTACTGGAAGAGGAGTTTTCGAATGGGACTCCTCTGACTGAAAAATCACTCCCAGAGTCTGCGCCATTGTCCTATCCCTCAGATGCTGTCTCAGTATCTGATGTCTCAGTCTCTGATCCTATGTCAGAGCGGTCCTCTATAACCCGAGTGCAGGCAGCAGTCATCCATCAAGATGCCATCTCTGCTATTGGCTAAACTGTTGCTCTAAAACACTAGCCTACGTAGACAGTCACAAAATCGATGGTGTGTGTGAGATACGTGCAACAGTAGAGGCCACCTTACCTGCGCTTCTTCCCTCAATCAGCACGTGCTTTCAAGACACTCAAAAAACACCTTGTCACATACCATTCGTCACAGTCTTTAGCACCTCCTGCGCCCAGTCCAACAATCATTATTGGTGCTCCCACTCCCTCCTCCTCGGATTCCCTCATTACCACCCAGCAAAAGTGCCCTTCATCTCTCCATAGACTTTACTAATGTACTCAGCTATTTACATAAAATACAGATGTGCTCTTTGCAGTAGGCATATAAACCTTCTGCGCTTCTTTATGGCACTAAAACTGCCACCAGACAAGTCGGACCCTTTTCCCCCCAGGGAAACCACACACATATTGACAAAAGTGATGTATATATGACAGCCAACCACCTGAAACTCAACTCAAGCAAAACCGAAATAATCCTCTTTGGCCCTCACCAAAAAAACCTGGGACCCCCCATGGTGGCCCACCACGCTAGGCCCTGCACCCACCCCCGCCAACTACGCACGCAACCTCAGCATCATCCTAGACTCCTCCCTCTCTATGACCCAACAAATCAACGCTCTTACCTCCTCATGCTTCAACAAACTCCGTATACTGAAAAACATTAAAATGGATCCCCACAGAGACCAGAAAAACTGTCACTCACGCACTCATCAGCAGCAGGCTTGATTACAGAAACGCCCTCTACGCCGGCACCACTCTAAAACTCAAGTGCAAACTACACGCATCCAGAACTCAGCAGCACGACTCATCCTCGACCTCCACCGACACGAACACATCTCTCCACACCTCAAATCCCTCCACTGGCTCCCCATTGACAAAAGGATCACCTTCAAGATCCTCATCCTCACACACAAATCACTCCACAACACAGGCCCTGCCTACCTCAACGAGAGTCACCTTCCACACCCCCACACGAAACGTCCGTTCAGCTGACCTCTCTCTCGCCTCTGACCCCCGCATCAAACACACCACCACCGGGGGCAGATCCTTCTCCTACATTGCACCCAAAACATGGAACGCACTCACAACTCACATTCGCAAGACCCAAAACCTACTTCTTTTCAGGAAGGGCCTCAAAACCTGGCTTTTTGAACAGTGAACCTCCTAGCCCCTTTCCCTCCCCCCCGTCTCCCCCCCCAGCGCCTTGAGACCCTCACAGGTGAGTAGCGCGCTTTATAAATCTCTTTGATACAGATCTACCTATATATATATATATAAATATATATCTACATAGATATATCTATAGATATATCCATGTACCTAGATATATCTATCTACATAGATATATATATATAGATATATACATATATTTTTTTTTAGTTGTTGCATGGTTTCCTTGGGGGCCAAAATGGCCCCCTGGGAAACCCTACAACATCTAAAAAAAAAATTGCCCCCACAGGGGGTCACCCTGCCCACGGGCGACCCCCTGTCATTTCATTTTTTTTTTAATTTTTGAAAAAAAAAAAAATCCCCTGGGGGCACCTACCTTTTTATTTTTTTAGGAAAATTATGCCGGGGGGGGGGGGGGGGGGGCGGCCCGTTTTCCGGGGGGGGCTGCCCCCCAAAAGTGAAATCCCTGGTGTCTAGTGGGGTTTCCTGGCCCCCGATCGCAGCTGTGCTGCGATCGGGGGCCAGGAAACCGTTTCAGAAGGCCTCATAAGAAAGGGGAGACTCTCCCCTTTCTTACGAGGCCTTCTGAAACTGTTTCTGGCCCCCGATCGCAGCACAGCTGCGATCGGGGGCCAGAAACAGTTTCAGAAGGCCTCGTAAGAAAGGGGAGAGTCTCCCCTTTCTTACGAGGCCTTTTCAAAATGTTTCCTGACCCCCCCGATCGCAGCTGTGCTGCGATCGGGGGAGCCAGGAAACCTGAAAGTGTTTCCTGGCACCCGATCGCAGCACAGCTGCGACCGGGGGCCAGGAAACACTTTCAGGAAGGCCTCGTAAGAAAGGGGAGTGTCTCCCCTTTCTTACGAGGCCTTCCTGAAAGTGTTTCCTGGCCCCCGATCGCAGCTGTGCTGCGATCGGGGGCCAGGAAACACTTTCAGGAAGGCCTCGTAAGAAAGGGGAGACTCTCCCCTTTCTTACGAGGCCTTCCCGAACGTGAAAAAGGCCGTTTTCCCCATGAAAGCAGGAAGCGGCCGCAAGGCTGCTTCCTGCTTTCATGGGGAAAACACCTTTGCAACGTCAGCGTGCCTCGCGGCGCGCTGACATCACAAAGGGGCGGGTGGGGGGCGGGGGGAGACACGGTAGCTTCCGTGTCTCCCGGGGGGGGAAAAAAAATAAAAAATAAATCCTCGGGTGCGACGCACCCGAGGATTTATTAATGCCCTTCCTGGTGTCGGCCACTGGTCGTGACCCGCACCAGGGAGGGTGTGTGGGCGTCGGCCAGTGGCCGACGCCCGCATTTAAGAGGTTAACTTGCTGGATACATTTGTGACTGAGTGCTGTGGTTCTGATACAAATATGTGTTGGCATTTGCTGATTGGGCCTATGGGTCACCTGGCCTTCCTCAGAACTAGAGATCCTTCTATAATTTCATTCCTCAACTAATTTTCCTAATACAATAAGAGACCAATATACCTTTTTACCATCAGAGGGCGACGCTATTCGCCCTCCCTCAGTAGCCACACGCTCAACTCTTGAGGATCCCTGTGTTGTTTTCTGAACCTGGGGCGCAACCGGGGACTTCTCTCTGTAGTAACATATTCGTCTAGGGACTGATGCCGCTCGCCTGCTCCAGTGAGCCGCACTGTGAAGATCCACACGTTGCCGCGGAGTATGGGCCCTAGTAAGCAACCAGCAATGTGGGGACTCCCACCGATATCAGGTTACTCAGCGTGCGGCTTGTGCAATGTGCGTTCACTAACTAAGAACTCAAAATCAGTGGATGTGGAACTGAGGTACCCGTGAATACAGGCTAAACATAATAAGAATCGTGGAAGATAGCAGCAACATAAAATGTAAGATGAATATAAATAAATTGACGGCACATTACCTGGAACATGGACATACAATGAATGACATCAGGTGGACAGTATTGGACAAACCACTATTTCACAGATTGTGAAAGACGTAAAAAAAATGTTCTGCTTAGACAGGAACGGAAATGGATTTTCCACATCCAGAGTCATAATTGGTCAGAATGATCACATCCCTTGGCACCACCTAAATAGCTTTTAATAGGTAGAAGAGGTGTGGGGCATTCCTCCAAATCGTGTTTTTTTCCCACTACTCTGTTCCAAGGAATACCACATAAAAATAGGTACACTCTTTTGTGGGCTAGTGTATGGTGATTAAGGAGATAGAACACCCAGTAAGCTTCTGTTCGTAGCATCTAGTGCTGCAGATGCACATGCTCTGCATACTCCTGCCATCTACTGTTGGGTTTGGAATGTTGCAAGTTGTTTTTCTTCGATGAAATATTTTTGAGTCCCAGGATTGAGTGACTCCTACTTCTCTGTCATACTGTGCATGGGCATTGACTCTTTGTTCGATTGTTTTCCCACAGGCGAGTGAGAAAATGAGTGTGGAGGAAGTTTAGAAAAAGATGTCCATGCAAAGGCAAATACACACTCACACACACACACCCTGTTCTGAGAGTGACAGGAAGTTGTCTTTTTGCTTTAGCATAACAAGTTTGAATACATTTTACTATCCACCTAGCTATGCTGCTTTTGGATATTGGAATGCCTTTATGAGGTATTGTAAAAGCTACAAAGAGTTGTTTAGTCTTTCTAAATTCTTTAGTTATAGCAGTGTAGAACATTAATGCACATTTATCAGTGTGAAGGACTCTTTCAGGAACTGATTCAGGCTGCGGAAAGAAGTCTGATATCTCGATGGATTGATTAATGTGGAATTGAGAGACCACTTTAGGAGGAACTTTGGATTAGTACAAAAGACACTTTGTTTCTATGAATTTGGAACAATGGTTCTTCCAAGGTTAGGGCCTGGAGCTCAATAACACATCTGAGACATGACAGTGGCTAAAAAAGCCACTTTACAAGAGACGTACTGAAGAGGACATGAGTGAAGTGGCTTAAAAGGAGGTCCCATGAGCCTGGTAAGGACAATATTTAGGTTCCATGATGGTGCAGGGGACACTCTTGGTGGAATGACCCATTTAAGGTCTTCCATGAATGATTTGAGCACTGGAATTCTAAACAGGGATGTATGTTGCCTGTTTTGTAAATATGCAACTATAGATGCGAGATGTAAATGAACGAAGGTGTAAACTTAATTTCCTTTTTGTAGATGAAGCAAATAGTAGACAATGGCTTTGACAGTAGCTTTAATTGGATTAATATGTTTGGGTTGACATTAGCAAACTAAGCCTTTCCACTTTGCAGCATAACATACTCTAGTAGTGGGTTTAAAAGCTTCTGAGAATGTCCAAACATTCTGCAGGCAAATCCAAGTAGCCAAACTCTATGACCTCAGGAGCCATATCTCAAGGTTGAAAGATTTGGTGCCTGGGTGTCTGACCTGAACTTGGATTTGAGTGAGAAGGTCGGGCCTGTTGGGAAGTTTTTGTGGGGGACTACTGAGAGGTCCAGTAGTGTGGAGAACCAGGCTTGCCACGCCCATGTGGGAGCTCTATGATTATGTTGAGAGATGTCTGCCTGACCTGTCGAACTAGAAGTGGAATGAAAGGGAGAGGCAGAAAAGCATAGGCAAATATCCCTGACCAGCTCATCCTTAGTGCATTATCTTTGGACAGAAGATGTGGAGGCAAAGTCTTGGTATTTTGTGTTTTCTGCTGTGGCGAAAAGATCTATTTGAGGTGTTCCCCACTTCCAGGAGTATTTTTGAATGATTTGCAGGTGGGGTTCCCATTCGTGGACTTGTTGCTGCATCCTGCTGAGCAGGTCTGAAAAGTCGGTGTCCATTCCTGGGAGATACTCTGTCACCAGGTAAATATGATGGTGTGGAGTCCATTTTTATATTGTCTGAGAGATTTGAGACAATTGGAGTGACCGTGTTCCCCCCCTTGTTTCTGAAGGGAGTACGTTTCTGTCATGCTGTCTGTGTGGACTAAGACAACTTTGTGAAGAAATACTTTCAGGGCTACAAATACTGCCTGAATCTCGAGGAAGTGGATGTGTACGGATTGTTGACTGGGATCCCACTGGCCCTGTACTGAGAGTTCTTGAAGGTGAGTGTCCTAGCCTGTGTGTGACCTGTCTGTTGTCACTATGATCTGAGGCTCAGGATCTAGAACAGGCCGCCCTTTGAACAGGTTGGTGGTATTCCACCACTGCAGAGAGAGGAGAGTATGGCGGTCTAAGGACACTAGATCTTCCCAGTGCCTCTGTGATTGAGCCCACTGACGAGACAGACACTGCTGTAGGGGACGTTTGTGGAGTCTGACGTAGGAACAATGGCAATGCAGATAGCCATCATCCATAACAGGCTTATCACCTTCCTGACGGTGACTTGAAACTGAGGAAGGAGAGACAAAGTTGTGAACACGAGTCGGATTGGGGTATGCGATCCCCAATTCTGCACTGAAAATAGCTCCTAGATAGGTCTGTATCTGAAGAGGTTGAAGGTAGGATTTGACAAAGTTTAGCAAGAAACCTAGCTTGTGCAGAAGGTCCACTGGCATCTGAGTGTGACTTTGGCATTGTGATAATATGCTGGCTTTGATGACCCAGTTGCACAGGTAGGGGAATACATGTACGTTTAGTGAGATGTGCTGCTACTTCTGCCAAGCACTTTGTGTGGACTCTGGGAGCTGTGGGGACGGAAGAATCTTGAATTGGTACTGCTTGGCTGAAAAGATGAATCTGAGATATTTGCGGTGTGCAGGGTAGATGGGGATATAGAGGTAGGCGTTCTTTACATCTAGGGCCATCATACATTCACCCTGTCATAAGAGGGGGATAATGTCTTGAAGAGTAACTATGTGGAAGTGTTCTGATAGAATGTAGTGGGGTTTAAGGGCATTAGGTCCAAAATGGGCCTGTGAGTTCAGTTTTTCGGGAACGAGAAGTTTAGGGTGTATATTCCTGCGCCTTGGTGTTGTAGCGGAACTGGCGCGGTGACCCCTTTCAGAAGAAGGGATTGTACCCTTTGTTTGAGAAGAATGTGTTCTTGAGAGATCTTGTGAGATTGAGGGGGAATGTTTGGGGAAGTAGTAATGAGCTCCATACAGTAACCATGTTGGGTAATAGAAAGGACCCATTGGTCCAAAGTGATGTTGAGCCATTCTGTATAGAAATTTTGAAGTCATCCCCCGACAGGTGTGGCGTGGGGGACGGGAAGACCCAGGTAGTCACGGTTTAGATGTTGATGTAGAAGTACGGATGGTGGCAGTCTTGCCTCTTCCTCAGGTGTGGTTAACCCTATAGCTTGTCTGTAGAAGCCTTGTGAGTGTGAACTGGAAGGCTACCTGGCCTGAGAGGTGGAGGCCTTTGTACTTGCCAGTTTGTGACCACCTTTGAATGTGGAGCGACGAAACAGTCCCCCTCTTTGGGGGTGGGGGGGGGGGAGGGAGAGACCATAAAGCTCCCATGGCTTTTGTGGGTGCATATTGAGTAACGCTTGTTGTATTTCTGGTGTAAAACCCAAGCATCAAATCCAGGCATGTCTCCTTACTAGTATGCTGGTGTTGATATCAAGTGAAGCAATGTCCATGACATGTAGGGCACATCTGATTGAGTTATTATGGATTGTCTGCCCCTCTGTTACAATCTGTTGTCCCTTTTTTCAGTGCTCATCTGGGAGATACTGGAGGAGCTCCTCTGTCTCATTCCGTTGAGCCTGAGCATACCTTGCAAGTAAAGCCTGTGTGTAGCTGTCACTGATGGGAATTAGGCTTAAATCAATGTCCTGCAGGTTATTATGACTTGATACCCGCAGAATCTAGTGACGTAGGAAATGTGCCACAGTTGTTAGTTTCCTTCAATTTAGTACAAAAACAGTTCATGGTTTTTAACAAGGGGACTGCAAGCAGGTGGTCTGCAATCTTCAAAGGAGTAGCCATACACCATGGGCATAAAATACAAAGACAAAGGCAGAAGGGCAAAACAGGGTCTCTAGCATCTTTAATTGGGTTCTTTCCATTATTCTCTACCATCTATAGCTACATGAGAATTCTATCTGAATGGATTTCCTCACACAGTGGCATTGTCTAATGGGGTAAACACATTTTTTCCTCAATGATTAAGTCTAGGTGTTCCTCCTAGAGATTAGTATCAAGGCACAACACATCATAAACCTTTCATCACACACAAACCATGCCTAATCTTACACACACCTGTCCCTGTTTCCTGCTTTATGGCTTGCTTTACGAGGAGGAGGTGCCCGGTTTTATTGGGGTCTGCTGATATCTGAACCCTCGTGGGTAAATAATTGGAGGCTGTCCTAGCTGAAGTGTGGGAACATCATCATGGCTCTGTTTTTGTCGTTTGTAGTGAAATATGTGAATGGTCAACTGTAATCCTGTTAAAACCCCAAAGGCTACTCACATGTTGCCTCTCTAGCTTTTCTCATTTGTTTAGGAATGTGACTGGTACAGCCCCCTTGCATGCCTAGGGCATAATAAATGATATAAAAGGTCTGAGCTAAGACCATTTTGGGAGACTGCCTCTTTCAGTTGCTATAGGTCAGCTTCTGGGAGACGTAGTCTCACTCATTTGAGTTTAATAAAGATGTCTTTTCATATTTCAGCTTCTTTGCCAAGTTCTTTGTTATATTACCCTGAGAATGAAAATCTCTAGTACTTCAATGATTGGCTGCTTGTGCAGCCACTTTTTTGCCTGCAGTGTCAATCTTTTTGCTCTCCTTGTCTGGGGGAGGAGCGTCTCCTCCGGGTTTCCCAAGACTTCCGGTTCCGAGGGAGGCTGCAGAGTGCCCCCAGGGCACTCTTTCTCCGATCTGTCCAAGCTGCGAGGAACCGGGGATGAAGAAGCCTGGTTACAGGGTGATAACCCCAGAGCGGACTGGTTCCCTAAACATTTCATCTGCGTGACGAAGCATGCCAGGGAACATGGGGAGGAACTAGATATCCGTATTTGTGGACGTTGGGTATCAAAAGGAAAGTCTTGCTCAATGGGGTCCCTGTGCAGCTCAACACTGTGGAATAAGGCTGCTTGAGCTATTACCCGCTGGTAGGATGTGGCATCCTCCGGTGGGCATGGTCATGCAGGGTATAAATCTGGATAATCATGGGATCAGGGTCACGTGGATCCCATGGATCTAGGTCCTGCTGCGTGTCACCGAAATATCCCCCAGTGAATAAAGGGGAACTCTGTGGTGTTAAATCTCCTGCAGTAGGAGAGGCAGGTGATTGAGGAGGGAAGGGGGTGGTGGAGAAGCAGGGGGTGTAGGTGGTGAAGGTGTTTGAGGAGGAGAAGGATGAGAGTATAAGGAAAAGGCTTGATAATAGTAGTGGTAGCCTTGTCCTTAGTCTTCTTTGGAGGTGGTGAAATATCCAGAGCCTCCTGAAAGGATAGTTTTCTCTTGAAGGTGACGAGGGGAAAGCAATAATGCGCCATGTACCCTCCTGGATGTGGAGGCGGCACTGACGAGCATCCATGGTCTCCAAAATGGGTTCAACAGGAGATGGTGCAGCCGAAGATTGACTTGAGTCTTTCAGCTCTGAGGACACTGAATTCCTGGTTTTCAACACCGTAGTTTTCACTAAGTGTCCTTTAGTCGGAGCCAAAGTGGCCCATGCTGAAAGCCGGGTGGAAATAGCTACAATATTTCGAATGATGTTGAGGCCGACGTCAGAGACGATGTTGTGGCCTTGCCCATTTTCAGTGCCGAGGTGGAGGGCGGGCATCCTAGCTGTTTTACAGAACCGGCCATGGCCTGGTGACAGTGGCAGTCCAACAACCTCGGGAAGGGGCTTTTTGGAAGTCTTAGAGGTGGGCACGAGCAGCCACAGTACTCACAGGTTGTGTCAAAGTCACCTTGTGGCTTTCGATGTTCGACTAAACGTTGGAGTCCTTGATTGAGAAGGCCTCCTCCTGTTCCAGGTCATTTAGAGTGTGCTCCTCCCTGATAGTGTCCGGAGTGTCTTCTGGAGTCTTGTGCACCATCTTTAGTGAATGAGCTCTTTGGTCCCGAAGGGTCTTTTACAATCTAAAGGATCTGCAGGCGCCACAGGTGGCGTCTTGATGGTAAGGGGGAGAGCCACAGGTTACACACCAGTTGTTGGTCGGTGTGCAGAAATTGTGTGTGGCACAGAGGACAGAATCGAAATGGCGTCCATTCCATCAGCACAGCATAGTGGTCGGTGTCACATGCTGAGGTATGCCTGAAAGGGCGAGGGGTGGAGGACCTGTGGTCGAGTCTGCGACTGACAACGTGAGACAAGCACGAGAATATAAGAAAACACGACCAAAAAAATACTGTAGAAGGAACAAAAGAAAGAAAGAGGGGTTTCAAAACCAGAACAAGTACAAGATGAAGCAAAAAGACATGTCCGAACCCAACAGAGGAGCAAACAATCTAACAAAGGAGTCTATGCCTATGCGCAGTATCACAGAGAAGAAGGAGTTACTCAATCCTGAGACTCGAAAATGCTTGTTCTAAGAAAAACAACTTGCAACACTCCGAACCCAACACTAGATGGCAGGAGTAGGCAGAGCATGTGTATCTACAGCCACACATGCCATCGAACACAATTTTTAGAAGGGTCTGTGGTTTGCGAAGACACAACATTTTGCCTATAACTGAATTACGGAATAAGTTACTTGTTAAGGGCCATATTGTTCTATGATGCCTCTTGGCTAATCAAAGAGAGGGTGATCTGATGCCTACCAACAGATTCTCAATGTGAGCAGAATGTGAAAACAACATTTTGATACATTGCCTTTAGATTGTATGCGCCACCAAAAGGATAAGAGCTCCAACTACCATTTCTTGAAGATTTATTCCAGTCAACTCTTGCTTGTTGCTTTCAGGAGACTTTGTGGCATCAACAGGGGACTGTTTTTCCCTACTGAACTGTTCCTGTATGAGGGTGTAATAAGATTAATGCAGTTTTCAGGTATGGAGCTAGCCAATTCTTACCAATTGTACTACAATTATATATAATATACTAACTTATAAGGACGTTCAGCCAGCTCTCTTCTTTCATTGGCCTTTTATTGTGTTATTCACATTTTTCTTTGGCCTACTACAGCATACATGGGGCAAAAGTTTTGCCCTCTTCAGCCAGTAGAACAGTCAGTGATGGTGAGCTGCTCTTTCAAAAGGAACATATCCTCATGAAGCTGGATGCCTATGTATGGCACATATGCAGCAATTTCTTAACATTTTTACTTTATTTTTTGCTAAGTAAATTTGAATGAGTTTTGAACACTTAATACGAGTAACATCCAATTCAACATATTAAACAATGACAAAATGACTCTGAAGCATGACAGTCCACAGAATGATCGTTTCACACCACAAGACCATCATGAAGCTAGGCTGTGGAAGACCCACCATGTACCCCATATTTAGCCAGGTGTCTGGGGATAACCATGTGCCTCGTACATTATTTTCCCTTGCCAAGGGCACCAGTCTACTCCTCTGTGGCACAATTTCAGGGATGCAGCATTCCTGTCGCCGGATGCCCAGGACACATTGTTTGGGGTCAAGGGCAACAAGTTTTCATGTTTATTTTGTCCTTGGGACAAGTAGGACCAGGCCCCTGTCAGTTTACTTAGAAGGGAACTGTCTGCATTTGAGGTAATGTGTGTCCATATGTCAATGCTGTTTGAACTTGTATTTATGGTTCATTAATGAAAAGCCTTCATTATTAGGGCGAGTGCTTTAAATAAACGTTTTAAGGTCACATTGCACTACTGACAGTGTTTCCAGCTTAAAAAAATAAAAATAAAAAAAATGTACACGTTTGAAACGTTTAACAATATGAGGCTAAGTATAATGCTCCCAGAATGCTCTCTGATTAGATGCAAATGTCTGCAGAAGCTTGTAAGCATGAGACATTTGTTGCTTTCAAAATAAAATATTCAGGCAAAAATTCAAGTAGGAAAAGAAAACGTTTTGCTACTATGAAATTTTAGGTGAAATTTCCTTGAAGGCATCATTTAGTAGAAAGTGTTGATACATGCTAGTATTCCCCAAAATTATTCCTAGTGGAAAATCAGTGTAGCCATTTTTCAACAAGATTATGAGAAGCATGAAAATAAACAAGCACAGGCAAAGCTAACCGATCAACCATTGTTTGAGAGTCTTTTGATTTCGTCAATGCGTGTCTTGTTTTGAAATTACTTTTGTAACACTTTATTGTTGTGGGAGCTGCCAGGCCCTCACCATTGTAACAAACACTGGCAAAAAGAAAAAAAAGTTTTTGATCTAAAAAAAAGCACACATTGGCACCAGTGGCGTAACAAAGGCCTTGCAGCCCCCCTTTAGGGAGGCATCTCCTCAGCACAGCACCTGCCCTGAATGAGTCTGGAGGTGGGCCCTCCATGGTCTTTTCAGGGGGGGGCCTCCAGTTTTGTTACACCACTGACTGCCACAGTAATTCCTGTCACTGAATAAAACTATTTTGTATGCCAATATGGTCGTTGTGGAAGTGGAGAAGGCGATCACTCACAGTGAAGCCAGCTGATAGATAGAGAAATAGAAGTTTAATAAAAACAAAATGTCTTTGTTAACACCAGATCTAATTAGGGACCCAATTCTTAAAGAAAGTCACAAAAGTGCACCCATGGTATATGTCTTTAAATTAGTGGCTTTCATGAATTCACAAGAACTTACAGAAGTAGTCCAGGAAATCATATTCCTAGGAATTGTTTGGGAACTGTATTTTAGCACGAGAAAATATGTATGTGTAGATTTGCTCATGTGAAAATCTATTGAGCATTTACAAGTTCACTTTCCTTCTAACCACCGTTTTTCCCCAACCGCGGAAGAACTTCTACTTCTGCCATTGTCAGGAGTAAATTTTCAACCTCTCTCATTATGAGAAAAGATTTGAGAAGAGCTGGTGAAAATCCTTAAAACATACATGTTAGCAGGTTTGCAGACAAAGGTATTCCAGCCCTGGAACTATTGCTTACTGCTTCCTCCAGCTCCAGTATGTAGATCCGTGGAATGGTGGCAAAATAAGGAAATTGCTATAGTAGATTAAAACTGCAAGCATTTAAATACCACTATAGTAGTAGCTCTGGCATAATCAGAGAGGCTATTATCACTCTTACATAATGAGATATGACAGCAAGGTTCCCCCCCACTCCCCCAAATACAGATCACAGGTATAAGATCCTGATGCAGTCCCAATGGACAAAGTCCTTGAGGCTAGACTCCTGCTGAAGCCAGATGCTCCGCCAGAGGGGCGTTAGAGATGTCCAACGATGGTTCCAGTGAATAATCCTCAATGTTTCTCTCCAGCACAGAACAGCTGCACAATGGGATGATTAGGTTCAGTCAACCACCAGAGAGATCAAGAAGACCGTGAAAGCCAAAAGGTTCTAGGCAAAATGGGGAACCATCCCACTCCCCTGCAAACCATTCATTAATGGGCACTGATCAGTGTAGGGAAAGGTGCGGAAGACATTGTAACGCGAAGGGTTAATTAGCTTGAACAGTGTAGATGAGCGTGATGCCTGCCGAAGCCGGAACAACGTGGAAGAAATTCACGATGTTCGCTTTCAAGCTTGTTTTCTTTTGACATTCCGTATATAAACTTATTCGCAGCTGCATGTGTGAGAAACAGGCTGTAAAGGAGAGTCAGTCTCAACCTTTGAGAACGAGACAGCAGTAAAAGATGGAATGAAAACAATGGCCAGGGAATGGCAAGGCAGCCAAGAGACATATACTGATAACATAGCTAGAAAATACTGTAAGGGGGTAGAATCCAAGCTTCAGGTTATTTAAACACTGAAAGGTGGGTGAGGGAATTTTGAAGCTCGCAGATGGAGTTATGAAACTGTCATCTTCAGACCCAGAGCTGCCTCCCTGTTTCGCTGTTCCAAGACCATGACGCTCGAGGGGGAGAGAGGTCCAAGCGGGCGGTAGAGGGCTTCCCAGCATTCGTGGACTAAGTTAAGTTCCACCCAGGGATGAAAGGCTTTTTGTTTCTCTGCTCTATTATTATGATTGATTATTATACTTGCACTGTGTTTATAATCTGAGAAATTCAGCTCGTTTATAGTTTTTTCCTGCCTTACTGAACATTGTAGTGTGAGTCTGCCACAGTAATTGAAATATGCATTTTAGTGTGCAGTAAATCAAAGCTTATCTGAAGTATTCAACTTGTTAATATTCTGCTCCCTGAATATCGTAGTGTGTCACATGTTGGTATACAGTTATTCCAAGTTTATATCTGTCAATGAACTCTTTATTCAGATGTATACATAGATGCTCTTTGTAGTGTACTTATATAAATATATATATATAGATGCTTTTTTTAATTTGCTATTCTTACTCTGTCAATGAACTCTTTGCTCATTCGTATACATAGATACTATCTGTAGTGTAGATATATATGAATAGATGCTTTTCACTGCTATTCTTATTCCACTATTGTTAATGTGCTAAATGCCTGCATTTACCTGAAATTATAGTAAAGCCCTATCATTGAGCGTCCTTATTGACTTATACCGAACAGGTGTCAACCAGCCACCTGGATAAGACATTTGGTACCAGAAGTGGGGCGTAAGTCAATAATGCCTCTTTGGGGACGTAAGAAAAGTGAGGCAGAGAGCGGAAGGAAGCATGGGGCAGAAGCCAGATCCATTCCCGGGTGGTTAGCAACTGACCCGTTCTCTGGTGTGGCAGGGCTCCTGAACCGGTGGGCAGCGCCGGTGTTATGGGAGACATTAGATGAGAAAGTGACTCCCCTTTTAGTGGAAGATGCGGTTGAGAATGTGAAGCTAAAAGGGGCAAAGCTGGAGCTGAAAGCAGCAGGGCAAGTGGAATGGCTTTTCCTGTCTGCGCTTTGTACGATATACAGGAAAACGTTAACACAAGATGCAGAAATAGGAAAACTGCGGGATGAGGTTGCAGCCCTGCAGGAAAGGCAGTTACTTATGAAAGAAACTATAGAAAGTGCAGTGAATAGGGGTGATCAAATGGAGGCAAGGTGCACCGCATTAGCAGTTTGAGTAGCAAAACAGAAGAGTAGGCAGAAGCCTAAAATACCCTCAGTTGTGCAAGTGAGCGCATTGGTACGCAAAGAAAACTGGGATCCTTATACTTGGGATGGAACAGTTTCAGATAATGATGATGACTGGAATTGGGAGGATGAGGTGGAAGTACGTGTAGCAGAACTAGGTGGAGTTGAAAATGGAGAAGGCCATGCAGGTGAAATTGAAGGTGAAAGGGGAAGTGTAATGGAGGTTCGCCCAATCGTGCAGAATAAATCAAAGGGGGTAAATGGTGGGCAAATACAGAATTCACGTTTGGTAAGAGATTATACACAGAGTGAATTGTTAGAAATAACTCGTATGTTTAGACAGATGCCTACAGAGCCCTTGTTTAAATGGTTGGTGAGATTGTGGGACACTGGAGCAGACGGTACATATTTATCACCAACTGAACTTTTGAAAATGGGATCAGTAACTACACACGCTATGTTAGGGCAACGGTTACGAGGTGTACAGGGGCAACAAGTTTTCTCTCTAATGGGTTGGTTGATGGAAGGAGTGAAGCAATTGTACCCAACTGCTATAGATGTGGAGGAGAGTTGGGGTCCTTGGCATACGATTTCAGAGGCAAATGAACAACTGCGAGAAATGGGGATGCAGAACGCAGTATACTCCCAACAATTTTTAGGACCTGATGTTGAACCCGCGACAGCAGGGATGGGGGCACGGTTAATCAGAAATTCCCCTCCGCATATGAAAGGTGCCTTGTTGGCCCTTCTAGGACCTGCTCAGGGAAGACCAGTGGGGGATGTGGTATTATTAATGTCACAATTAGAAGGGCTTGATAGACAAAAATCAGCAAGAGCAGTGGGGCAATACAATAAGTATAAGGGAAGAGAATCTACAATAAAAGTGACCAGACGACAAATGTGGATAGATTTGTTGAATGCTGGGGTGAAGAAAGAGGAGATAGATGGAAAGCCTACCCCTTATATGCTTAATAAATGG
Organism: Pleurodeles waltl; assembly: GCF_031143425.1. Lineage (NCBI taxonomy): Eukaryota > Metazoa > Chordata > Amphibia > Caudata > Salamandridae > Pleurodeles > Pleurodeles waltl. Next base: position 655,279,896 of record NC_090447.1, read on the forward strand.
AAAGCATTTCAGCGTAGTCAGAAAGAGAAAGAGGCAGTTGATGAGAAACAGCCCTCAGCACCACCCATGGATGAGTCTGAGAAGGAAAAAACAGAATCAGGGAAAAATAGGAAGGTGCCTGTCTCAACTCTATATCCTGACTTGTCCAGCGATGGCTGGGAAGTCCCAGACCTCTTATTATGAAGGTCAGGCCAAACCCTGGGGGTTAGAGCAGTGCAAGAGGTAAGCCCAGGGGACAGGCGGCCATATGTACCTCTCATCATTTATTGGCACAAAGGAACACAACATGTTATGGCACTGCTTGATACAGGTGCAGAAGTAACTTTGATGAATGGAAACCCTAAGAGGCTGCCAGGGAAGGGTGTGATCATTAATGGTTACGGGGGTGCAGAGACAGAGGCCAAACCTGTTAAGCTTAAATTGTCAATCGGTAAAGGACCCCCGTTCACGGCAGAAGTTTTAATAGCTGAAGTACCAGAAAACATTATTGGCATGGATTTGTTACTAGGCAAAACTATTGATATGCAATGGGGAACATTTACTTTTGGTGTGAGGAGCGTACACATAAAGAAATCTAGGACTGTTCTGGTTGGGCATGCAAAGTGGAGTTCATTACATGTGCCTCCTCCAAAGGAGCCGGTGTGCATTAAACAGTAACGCATACCCGGAGGTCATAAACAGATTTCAGAAACCATACAGGGGTTGCTAGATGCAGGTGTGTTAAGGCCAGCTGTGAGCCCATTTAACTCTCCTATATGGCCCGTGAAGAAACCAGATGATACATATCGAATGACTGCCGACTATCGACAACTGAATGAAGTGGCTCCACCTTTGGCAGCCACCGTCCCAGACATCATCACACTGGTGGAACAGTTGAGTAAAGATGTGGGGGAATGGCATGCCATGATTGATCTAGCAAACGCCTTCTTTTCAATTGATATCGATGAGGCCAGTCAAGACCAATTTGCAATAAGCTGGCAGGACAGACAATTCACATTCAGGAATTTGCCCCAGGGGTACGTGCATAGTCCCACATTGTGTCATGGGCTAATAGCCAGAGATTTAGCCAATTTCTCAGCTGGAGACACCCGACTTGCACATTACATTGATGACATCATGATCACTGGGGACACTAAAGAGCAAGTCACAGACACGCTGGAAAGATTAATTGAATACTTACAGCAGAGGGGGTGGGCTATTAACCCAGACAAGGTCCAAGGCCCGGCACAAGAGGTGAAATTCCTGGGCCTTTGAGGGAGCAAAAGATGCATTACAGAACTATTTTGCGTTAGGTCCCATCACAGAAGGAGACCCATTTGAGCTGGAAATGATAGTACAGGATGATGTAGTGATGTGAAGTTTATGGCAGAGGCAAGGAAAAAAGAGAGTGCCACAGGGATTTTGGTCGAAGAGATTAACTCCCTCCATGAGCAATTACACCCCGTTAGAAAAAGAACTAGCAGGAGCATATTGGGCGTTAGTAGAAACAGAGCGCATAACTGGTGACCGGCCGGTTACCCTAAGAACAGGGGTCCCCTTACTAGGCTGGATAAGAGAAGGAGGGGTTGGCACTAAAGTAGGCAGGGCGCAGGAGTCTACCATCGTAAAGTGGAAATGGTATCTGCAGCAGAGGGCAAAACCGGGGCCAGCAGGAGTGTCGAAGTTACAAGAAGATATGCTGGGGGCCGTGGACTTACAAGCAATGGTCCCCTCAACAGAGCCATCTGAGATGGAGTCCTCACCATTTAAAACAGCCCCACCTTTTGAACAGCTCACAGAAGAAGAACAGCAAAATGCATGGTTCACAGATGGTACCGCCCGGTACCATCAAGGAAAGAGACAATGGCAAACAGTCGCATTCCAGCCTGCTACAGAAACGCTGTTGCTGCGAAGAGGAAATAATGGATCAAGTCAGCTTGCAGAACTGCAGGGGGTAGCAGCAGTGATCGAACAGGCCCCCATTGGAGAGAAAACGTTTGTGTACACTGACAGCTGGGCCACCTACCAAGGACTACTAAGTTGGGCCCCGATTTGGCGCAAGGATGGATGGAAAATCAAAGGCACCCCCATTTGGGGAGGCGAGCAGCTATGGGAAGAGATGTGGGAGAAAGGGCACAAATGTCAAATCTATGTGGGACATGTCCACGCCCATTGCCCATCAGACACCTCTCTTGCATCTCTATTCAACAACACCGCAGATCAGATGGCCAAAACGTGAACAGTAATCATCAATGAAGAGGCTGAAGCTGCTCTAGCAAACTGGGCTCATGCAACATCGGGACATCTAGGAGAGAATGGCACTTATGCATGGGCACAGCAACAACAGATTCCAGTCACTAAAGAACAGGTCCAACAAGCAGTAAAAGAGTGCCCCACATGCAACCAGATAAAACAAATGCCCCTGTAAAAGAAGCCTAGCGGCCATATCAGAAGAGGAACCGCAGCCGCTACAGTGTGGCAATTGGACTATATCGGGCCGTTACCAAAGGAAGGAGGAAAAAGCTACGTATTGACCATGGTGGACACCTACTCTGGCCTTATGTTGGGTATGCCCTGTAAGTCTGCAGACCAAAAGTCCACTTTGCGAGGGCTAAACTACCTGATAAAACATTATGGGGTACCTGATGAAATCCAAACAGATAGGGGCACACACTTTTCAGGGAAAACAGTGCAGGATTGGGCGCAGGAACAGGGAATTCGGTGGACTTTACACCTTAGTTATTATCCACAAGCTGCAGGCATGATTGAGAGATATAACGGATTGTTGAAAGAACAGCTAAAAATGTTATCAGCACATCAGACTCTAAAAGGATGGAGTAGTAATTTAGACAAAGCCTTGTTTGAATTGAACAACAGACCAGTTGGGCAGCAGACTCCTTTCATTCGGATGACAGGGCATGATAAAGAAGTCACCCACACAATGATTGTCTGAAAAACAGACCCTCGAGCTCGATTACCTTTACAGGCTACTTCTGGCAGTATAGGACTGGACCTGTTTGCTCCAGAGGATGGAGAAATACCCGTAGGACAGGTGAAGACTATTCCCCTAGGAATAGGAGTGAGAGTACCATTCGGAACATATGGTAGAATTGCCCCTCGATCCAGCCTAGCCATCAAGGGAGTGTCGGTGCTAGGGGGAGTCATAGGCCCAGATTTTAGAGGAGAGGTTAAAGTAGTATTATTGAACCAAGGAGATGCTACTGTATCGTATCAAGCACGACAGACTTGCCCAGTTGATTTGTGAACAAGCATATACCCCCCACATTGAAGAAAGATCTGCCCCCCCTGATAACACTCAGAGAGGTGAAGGACGATTTGGAAGCACAGGAAGAAGAGTATGGGTGCATCATCTAGGGAAAAAGCCAGAGGCAGGAGAGATATTGAGTCAAGGGGTGGGGAGTACGTATGTTGTACTTTTAAAGAATTCTAATGTACCTGTATTTGTACCTGCAGTGAGACTTACCCCACGGTCGTAAATGATGACATTTGCATCGATGACGTGGTTCCTGTTTGCGGTCATGATTATAACCGGAAAAAGTATATTAGTCCGACCAAATGTGGCAGAGAATGTCATCACGGACCTTCATGTGACTTGTGCACCTCAAGCCGCTAAGGTAACTGATGACCAGGGAAATGTTTCACTCTGCAACGTGAAGGTACCTGGAGGCAAATGGATGGCTGCCAAATCTGTAACCTGGAAGGTAACTGGACAGCAAATCCGACATGCCAACGGACTGAACGAGTTGCAGGGTATGCCTGCAACGGTACAGGCTTTGAATTACACGCTAAACATGATATGTAAATATTGTGATACCATTGTACCTTTTACACCAGTACAGACATATCCGTGTAGATCTTATGATTGTTTAAGCAAACAACATATTTTACCAGGACATATGGTGGTTGTTACAATGTCTAATAGAACTACAGGAGTTTGATACTCCAAACCGCCTGCCTTTATGTTTTATGTAGCCGAAAGACGCTTGGTCAGCAATTTAGGCAAAGTTTCCATAGTTCGATATAGAATAGGGTGTAAGCAAGCTTTACATGCAAACATAATTAACCATATTGTGTTACAGATAACTATTGCCAAGGGGAATGTCTCTAAGTACGATCCATTATGCACACCATGGATACTACAGTTATGGCCCTTGCCGAAGTTACGCATCAGAAGAGATCTAGGATCCATGATAGCCGGGGCCACCGGAATTGGGGTAGGGGCCCTGAACGCTTTTGATATTGAAGCCATCAGGAATAAGCTATCTTCAACAGGATATAATACAGGGGAGGCCATAAAAGTAATTTCACAATGGGGGCCCACACACTCACAAGAAGTATGGAAGGTTCTGCGTGGGTTGTATCGTGATTGGCAATGGCATAATTTCACTTATGAACAATTTGGAAAAAGCTTTCAAAGCACCCAAACAATGTCCAAAGGAATTCAGTGCATACTATGGCAAAGTATTGTTAATCAACAGTATGTAGACTTCAAAGCGGAATGGGGACAGCTTCAAGGTGTATATTGGAGACAACAATTACATTTGCCTGAGTAAATATGGGTAAAGCCTATACAATTCCATTGTGAGGGAGAGATGTGTTCTGCTCATTTTGATATAGCTAGAAGTAATCTTCCTCCTGAAATATGGTGCCCCTTTATATTGCTCCCTGTAGTAATAGGTGAAGAATGGTGGATACCTCACACTGACAAAAAATGGATTGATCAAACAAATCACACCGTAGATCCCACTAGATGTGCGGATTGGTCTAAGGGGTGGGTATGTACCCACACTGGACGGGCGCTAGACCCATGCCTTCACCCAATACCAGGAGAATGTGAATGGTTACCTTATCCTATTAATGGCACAGACTTATATCAGATAGGAACAGAGAGTATATGTTACGTTACTAATCACCCCTTACTTATTAACGGATTTGTACAAACCACCGGAGAGCAGGTAATGTGTATGTGCAATATTACCAGCATTATTGACATAAGTACTCACATCCTATACCAACCGACTAAGTTCACCACAACCACATTACAGACGCAAATGCAAGCACGGTTAGAATGGAACATCCCGCTTGTTGTGAAGCTACCTAGATTAGAGGCAATCACATTTGCTAAATTCGACATGGCAGCTAAATATACCAAGGACGCAGCCATACAGATGGCCATAGACGCCAAACAGCTTATGCACACTGCTACACGCATCCAGCAAGAAACTGAGCACCATTGGTATGACATCTTCTTAGGTTGGGCACCAGGAGCTAAGAAAACGCTAAATATAGTGTTACATCCACTAATCTGGTTATTGATTGTCTGTGTCACGCTAATGATTATACTATGTAGACTATATGCACACACAAACCAGCTTTATACTAAAATGCAGGCGCTTAGAATAATGCTTACAAGTATTCGTAACAATCTAGCTAGCAAAGTGTTACAATAAATACTTCTGGTTTCGCAAGCATCGCGCTCATCTAAGGGGTGGAGTGATCAGTGTAGGGAAAGGTGCGGAAGACATTGTAACGCGAAGGGTTAATTAGCTTGAACAGTGTAGATGAGCGTGATGCCTGCCGAAGCCAGAGCAACGTGGAAGAAATTCACGATGTTCGCTTTCAAGCTTGTTTTCTTTTGACATTCCGTAGATAAACTTATTCGCAGCTGCATGTGTGAGAAACAGGCTGTGAAGGAGAGTCAGTCTCAACCTTGAGAATGAGACCACAGTAAAAGATGGAATGAAAACAATGGCCAGGGAATGAATGGCAAGGCAGCCAAGAGACATATACTGATAACATAGCTAGAAAATACTGGAAGGGGGTAGAATCCAAGCTTCAGGTTATTTAAACACTGAAAGGTGGGTGAGGGAATTTTGAAGCTCACAGATGGAGTTATGAAACTGTCATCTTCAGACCCAGAGCTGCCTCCCTGTTTTGCTGTTCCAAGACCGTGACACTCGAGGGGGAGAGAGGTCCAAGTGGGCGGTAGAGGGCTTCCCAGCATTCGTCGACTAAGTTAAGTTCCACCCAGGGATGAAAGGCTTTTTGTTTCTCTGCTCTATTATTATTATTATTATGATTGATTATTATACTTGCACTGTGTTTATAATCTGAGAAATTCAGCTTGTTTATAGTTTTTTCCTGCCTTACTGAACATTGTAGTGTGAGTCTGCCACAGTAATTGAAATATGCATTTTAGTGTGCAGTAAATCACAACTTATCTGAAGTATTAAACTCGTTAATATTCTGCTCCCTGAATATCGTAGTGTATCACATGTTGGTATACAGTTATTCCAAGTTTATATCTGTCAATTAACTCTTTACTCTGATGTATACATAGATGCTCTTTGTAGTGTACTTATATATATATATACATATATATATAGATGCTTTTTTTTTATTTGCTAGTCTTACTCTGTCAATGAACTCTTTGCTCATTCTTATACATAGATACTATCTGTAGTGTACATATATATGAATAGATGCTTTTCATTGCTATTCTTATTCCACTATTGTTAATGTGCTAAATGCCTGCATTTACCTGAAATTATAGTAAAGCTAAATTGTATTCATAATTGGCGTGTGGTCCTTCATTGAGCGTCCTTATTGACTTATACCGAACAGGTGTCAACCAGCCACCTGGATAAGACAGGCACCAAAATGTGCCGCCAGATAATAGGTGCAGACATCCCACACACCCAATCTACCGTCAAAGAGAGACTTCCATGCGGAGTCTAATGCCACACAGTGGCATCCACCGGCCCATTTGAAAGATGTAATTTTGTAGGTCAGGGCGCAGAACTACCAACCAGGAATCACGTCAGGATTGTTAGATAGAATGTATAAGTAGCAAGGGAGGCACATTATTTTAAATAGCACAATGCGACCCAGTGGGTTAGGGGGCAGTCAGCTCAACCTACGCAGGTTGCAATCCAAGAATGTCACCTTGGGCTGAAAATTAAGGGTCCAGATCAGGCAGAGGAAAGACGTGAATACCTAGGTAAAGGAAAGAGCTCCACCTAAGTGAAATATCAGGGGCTCCTATGCTGCCCCGCTGTGTCCGTGGATACTTCCACCAACAAGTATTTATGTGGTGTGATTTGTAGGCCGGAGGCATCACCGTAAAGGCAGAGAGTCTCCAGGCAACAAGGACCTGACAATGAGGGATCAGCAAGAAAGAGAATGATGTGGTCAGCATAAAAAGCTATACAGCCCTCAAGCTCCTCATCCCTCCTCTAGCCTGAGATCCCGTAAATGGAATGTCTGTGATATTGTTTTGCTAAGTTTCTCTACTGTTCTAAGGATGTCTTCCAAGGCCACCGAGCGCAGTAGGGATACCTTGCCCCCCTAGACCTAGTGCAGGGTCCAGAAGGCCCCCCCACTCCCAGGACCAAAAATAGTTTTTTTTTTTTTTTTAAGGTTTACAGAGAATTTGACGAACATCTGTGGCCGGGCACTGGAGAGCCATGAACTGTATCTGGAAGGGGAGAAGGCATATGGCCCCCCACACCACTGACCCTTTTCAGAATCCCAAGGACCTCATTCCTGGGGAACAGCTCAATTACTGAGCAACAGGGATCCCCATTCCCTGGAACACTGTTCTTTCCCTTCCTGTGCTCTTGTGAAGAATTCTGAGCTTCCACCCAGCGGGAGCAGAAAGAAAAGCTGCTCCCGTCAGGTGGAGCACCCAGGATGGATGTTGGCAGGGGAGCCGGGTGCCAATCTAAATAAATGTTGTGGGTGTCCTGGGTAGGCACCGGAGGACCCAAAATAGTAAATACATAAATAACTGAAATGTGTTAATGGCTCCTACACGGAACAAATACCAAAAATAGAAGAATAATAAATGAGAGGCCAGAGCCGCTCATTAATTTTATCCCTGCTCCTGGCAAGGAGTGCTCCGTAATGCCCAAGGGATAATGTACAAGCAATATACAATAAGGTGGTGCCCCAATCTGAACAGGGGCATCACCAACATATTTTTTAAGTGACTGTGGGCAGGGGACGGGGGGGGGGGGGTAGGTAGGGGCTACAAGGAGTCCAGTAGCCCCACATAATAAACATATATGTAAAAATAATCTTATGTGTTCTAGGGTGTATAGAATATGAGGCCAGGAAGAGTTAGTAATATTTTTAAGCATTCCCAGTTCTCAAGCTTCAGCTTGGGAATGCAAGGAGCCATTGTGGTGGTTTTGTGTGGGCTGAGAGGTATACAAAAAGTCTGATACTTGTTTAGTTTACATTACATGCTTTATTGAAATGTTTATCAATAAAACTAACAGACCTGTTTTAATATATTGAAAGTAACTTCCAAAGGAAAAAAACTAGAAATTTACTGAAAAGAACAAAAGTTAAAGTGACATTATAGTTCGGTGAAACTGTCTGTTAAAACATGCCATTTAAACTAAAAAAAAAAACATTGTCATTTACCAGTTATAGTTATCTCAAACAACTATAACTTGAGCCCTAAAATAACTAGTGCCATCGCCATGCACTGCTAATTACCCAACCTATTCCATCACTGATGACATGTTCGATGACATTAATAACATCACTGAAAATCTGAAATTAAATCATTGATAACACTGTGCATGGCGGGTGCACAAGTAATGTGTTTGCAATATGCTGCATACCAAGGAACCAGCTTTGGTAAGGATCAAACAAACATCAAGTAGGGCAGAGGTCAAAGAGAGGCAGGAGATGGTGGCTAATTATGAAGAGGAAAACGTTCAAGTGCGATTTTGAAGTTGGGTGTTCATGGCGCAGTGTGTGCCTGAAGAAAATTCACTGATTTCAGTCTAAGAACAAAAAAAACGTATATGCCTCAATTTGTCAGATTTAAAGTAGTGTACGTTTGGATTGTTAACTGGTGGAGAGCAAGGATGAACTTCAACTAAGTTAAGAATCCAGTGCCTTAGGGTACACAGAGTTCCAATGAAAAACCATAGGCTTTCCCGAGTAGGTCTGACACAAATCAATCAACATTGTTTCAGAGAAATGAAAGTATTTAAGCACCAAAACAACAAATTCAAGAAATCAACCATTAAAATTCCCAAACCAAATTATGAAAAGGATTTTAAAAGAAAATGCAACAAGTAAAATGACAAACAATGGTAACAATTAGAAAAGCAAACCAGAGGTATGAATTTTTAAATAAAGTATCATTTGAAACGAAATATGACAATTTAAGTAAATGGGCATAGGTGATTCTTCAGTCCTCCGCCACAAGGGATCACTGATCAGATACAGCCCAGTGGTTTAATTGTGTTTCACCTTCAGACTTAGTGATAGCGAGGCAGAGCAGGGGTCCAACAAAGTCGGATATGTTGAATCCATTGAATCTTCATAAGTGGAAACATTTGAACAATGTAGCAGCTGAAGTTGCCTCACTGATGGGATGGTTTTGCAGCCCTTTAGTAGTTCTATGGTTTTACCTTCAGACATAGATAAAATTATGGAGCTTGAAATAAACCAGCATGGTGAGGTGGAGCTCTGTAGCAGAGCAGGGCAGGGCTTAGCAAGGGCAGATACCTTTGGCCAGGGGTTCCAGTAAATCATTTCTCTTGGCAAAAAGCATTGAGCAAGGAAATCTTGACCACTGAGGTTAGACCTTTCTTGGGTAGTGTCAGCACTTCGATAAGATCTTCCAGACATCCAAGTTTTCCTTTGTTCTTTCCAGAAAGGCAATTGTGGGAACTAAGGGCCAGATGTACGAAAGGATTTTACCCATTCTGTGTCTATGGGAAAAAGCTTTCGTACATATGGCCCCAAGAGTCCCAGAGCAGACAGGGGTCACTGGGCTCAGATTGTGTCAGAGTATTTTACCACTCATGACCTGCAGCTTAACCTTACTACTGAGCCTGGAAAAGGACCCAAAGTGCAACCCATTAGCACTTAACTCTCAGGTAGAAAAATCAAACAGTTCATGGTTACTCATGGAGTGGCTGTTGCATCAGAGTCTAAGAACTAAAAAAAATCAATTAATATAAGTTAATGATTCAATGTTCAGACACTGAGTCATCTTTTAGAATAAGTATTTAACTCTGTTACACCCAACGTAATAAGGTACATCATATATAAGGTCATATCTTTGGATTGTCCCTCCTTCACTTGGTGGCCTCTGTAATTCTGAACGGCATCTGCCTCATGCAAAGGCACCCTCAATGCCCCTCTCGAGCAGTTGGTCAGGTTTCTACCTCAGCACAGGGTCCACATAGCCTCTCCTGCAAGTTTTAGTCAAATTTTGCATGCTTCTGGTCCCGAACTTGACAAGGGAAGTTGCAACCTTGCAGCACAGAGAGTTTCTCAGTCCCCATTGGCGTGGCGACTCAAAATTATGGTAGAGACATCCTGACACAGTAACTGGAAGTTTCTGTGCTAACCTGTTACCAAAGTCGCAGACAATCGCTGTATATTTTAACAGTCAGCTTTGAAACCAGTTCTGAGCAGTACTAGCTATTTTGGGTAATGATCTAAGGCAGATCCTACAAAAGTATCTGTTGTAAGATAGTGGGGGCAGGGAGCAGAGACTCTTGTCACAAGAGGCCTAAAAGGGTAAAAAGAAAGCAAGGCTGCCCCACTCAAATACCAGTTAACAGTTGTGTAGTAGTCCTTCCAGTGAACAATGGGCCAGGAAAAGGCAGGGAAACTCACTAAGCTTCAAAGGTGCCCTCTGTCTCCTCTCCTTTGCTCCTGACAGTGTGACACAGTACAAGGATCCAGGGACTGTCGTGGAGGAGCCATTAAATTCACATGTGCATTCTGATATCTCTGCTCCATCCTATCACCAGTGGGATGTTCAATACAAAATGGATTCCAGTGTAGCTTTGGCCACATGCATCACACCCACTCAACATACATCCTACACGCCCAGTGGTAAGTACACAGAAGACATCCCTGTCCTGCACAGATGGGTGATGGACTCTTGCAGAACAAAGGAAGAGAAAATTGTAAATAGTGGGTAAGGGCAGTAAGTGATGATCTCTGGTAGGGACAAATAAAATAGGCCTGCCTTGCCACAATAATCATAGTGCTGCCTTATTTCCTCTACAGTTTAGCAGGCAGACAGTAGTCACACTCAGTAAAGGGTGGCACACATGGTGTGCAACTTGAGAGTACAGGGCCACACAATGGGTCTCAATCTGTATCACTAAAATGCCTCCTGCACACATACATGGTTGTTATGTGAGCCTAGGTAGGGTAAGAATTCTATAGCATGGTATGGTGTACCCGAGGCAGGGGTACAAGCTCTTCAGAGCCATTCAGGTTACCTTCTTCCATCACAACAGTATTTCACACCTAACAAGCATGTTGCAAGAGTTAAGCGACACTCCTGAGTAACAGTGTTGGGTAGAAATGGTTTTATAACCATCCATGATGTAATTTCACATGTTGCAGTGATGCCATCACATAATATGTCCTGAGGGATACAATCCAATAGCAGTGTATGACAAGGGCACATGTTACTTGTACTTTAAAGCGTGAGTTACAGTTACTTGTGGTAACTATACCTGGTGATTTTCAGTGGGTTTGTTATTTTAAAACAGGATATTATAACTGACATTTTCACTTAGCTATACCAATCCTTTAAACTTTGTGATTTTTCCAGTGAATTTCTATTTTTTTTTAGCATAAAGTAAGATTTCCATTGCTGTGTGTAGCATAGGGTTGGGCACAAAGCATTGTCTATGACCTGGCCCTGTGCCCAACTATGGGCAGCATGGAGTTGGGCAGCCAGCTCCTGCATCCAATCTCTGTGGCTGACCAACCTCCACCACGTACTGCCCTCTGCCTTCATTTAAATTATGAACTACTGGCTTTGTCAAGGGTTCAGAATATCAAAATATAAAAAGCAAGCCTATTGGCTTTATCAAAGGGATAGCACATAAACATATATAAAGCAGACCTATTGGCTTTGTCAAAAAGTTTCTAGGAACTATTATCAAATGTATATTTTATGAATTTTTGCATCGCAATGTTTAATAACAGTTATTGTCACAAAATATTTTCAATAATTTTCACTCCAGGTATAGGGCATAGAGCTCCAGCTCAGAGTACTTTGAAAATAATGGGAAGCTCTCCTGGAGTCATGGACTCACATCACCCACAAGACTTACTACAATTTAAAAAAAATGTTGTTTAGTAACCTGCTGTGCTTCCTTCCACTGGCCACAGAATTTTGAAATAATCTTGTTGGTGTCCATGGCCCTTCTATGGGCACCAAGAGCATAAAAAAATAATGTAAAAAAATCCCTTGCAGGGCATTATGTGGTGCTTCTCAGCTGGAGCAATCAGTGGAGACACTAGTGTGCTCATTTCACATTCAATCCTTTTATTTTTTTATTTTTTTTTATTTGGAGAAGGAGGCATGGCAACTGCCACTCAGTTATATATATATATTTTACCTACTGCGATTGCCAGTAGGTAGTTATGGTTAGGACAATGTTTCCATAGAAAAATCATTTTTTGACTTGTCTATATCTTTGGCGACGTTTGACAAATGTTCACAAAAGAGGGGGGTGGGGGGAGGAAGAGTAAGAAAAGTGTGTTTCCCTTGTTAATTACCATATGAGCTTTGAACACGACTACAGCCCGAACCACTGGAAGGAATTATACCAAATTTAGCCCAAAAGCTGCAAAGTATGCAGATTACACTTTTTGTTATTTGGTGTGAATCAGTTCAGTAGTTTAGGAGAAATGAAAGGAAAATCAAATTTGTATATCTAGAGGTGTGAAGGCTTCGCAAACCATCCTGATTTCATGGTGAGAGCACTGTCACCCAATGCTTATTTTAGGAAAGCGCTCTGGTAGGCCATGTCCTGGGAGCATGTTAAAAATAAAGGAGGGAGGGCGCATGGGGGCCCCCCAACTTAAAGCTTATTTATGCCCTGGGGACCGCCACCTCCCTAGGGCAAAATGCCTTACTTATGTAAGGCGGGAATCTGAAATTCCCCCCTCCCCCCACAGCCCTGGGGACCACCACCTTTTTCGGGACGAATAGTAAGAACGAGAGGGGTCTGTCATGGACCCCCAGCACGGGGACCACCACTTCCCCAGTGCTGTTTAACAACGGAGAGGGCTACCTGCCCCCCCTCGTGCAGCCATACGTGCGGGACCAGAAACCACACACCCCTCCCCCCAACCCTCAGGGACAGCTAGTGCTATGTACCGGGGTGTTCACCTCCAGGATACAGCTCTTTGCTCTGACTTGGGAGGAGGCTTGACAGCTCCCACCAAGTCAGAGCAAACAACTCCGCTCCCAGCAGGCGAGAGCTGTCAAACAGCTCTTGCTTGCTGGGAGCTGAGGTTTCCCCAGTTTTCCTGCTCGCAGACATACAAGCAGGGAAGGAGAAGAAATGATTTCTCTTGCTGACAGGGAGCTGCCTGTTTAGCAGCTCCCTGTCTTTTTACAGCAATGTCGGCTCTCGCAGAACTATTGGACAGTCTCTGGGAGATGGGGTTCCTGGGGCCAAAACCAGCGTAGGGAGGGGGGGCATGTGGCCACCCTCCTCTCTTTAATAGGGGCTGTCCTGTGGATGGGGTCCCAAGGGCCCAAATCGGGCAGGAGAGGGGAGCTGCACAGCCCCATCAGCCCCATGGTTCTCTCTTTGAATTGCTAAGAGTATGCAAACGAGCAAATCACATGGAAGCTGCTTCGGCTTGAACCCGCACCATCTACCTTAGTAGTATGCATATGTCTTCCGCCCTTTTGCCAGGATGAAGGACTGCTTGGCAAAGGCCCCCTCCCCCCTTCCTCCTTTACCCCCAGTGTGTTTCCCACAGATTTTGGTGGCGTATTCTTCATGCCGAGGAATATAAAGACATCTCCACAAAGAAGAACGAGACTGGTTTGGTGAATATTGATGTCTTTGTAGTCTTAGTGGCCTCTCTATAGGAGGATTCATCTAATCACATAATTCTGGAGAAATATGCACGGGGAACAATCACATTGCCAAACGCACACAAGGTCACTGGTGAAATTGTTTGTGCTCCATTACACAGCTGTAGTGTAGAATATACATTGGACATTTACCCAAGGAGGCAGAAAGAACTCCACTTGGGTAGATATTTAATGCAAAGCTGTGGACCTTTGTTGGATAATAAAGGCAAGTGAGGTTCCTTTATGGAAGAGTCCCTCACACAGCTGACACACCCTCACAGACACACACACAGATGCACTCAGACACCCATGCACCCACCCAGACCCACCTACACACTCATGCACCCATAGACCCACTTAGACACTCATGCACCCACTCAGTCTCACACATACACTCACAGACCTACACAGAGACACGCTCAGAGTCACACCCAGAGACACCCTCCTATACCTACTCTCTCACCCACTGTCATACCCATTCTGAAATCCACATAGACCCTCTCACAACCAGACACTCACACACCCAGAGGCACCCTCATACACCCATCTAGACAGGCCCTTCGGCCAACCCCCGCCACAACACAGGGTTGGGTGGTTATATGTGGGTGTGTCCCCTCCCCACCAATATATATATATATGGAGGGGTTGACATATAGCAACAATTAACACTCACTGGATTTAGAATATTTAGGTTTTGTTTACTTTTCGTCAATACATTTTTGATAGAACAATTGCAATAGTGAGCACCTGTGCATTTATGTAATTCTGTGACTAAAGTTTACCCCATAATTATATTTGCCATATTCGCAACATAATAGGCAGCATGTGCGGTCTACTTTACTTTTATTGCCTCGTATTTTAGATAACCTTGAATGCATAATTTGTTCATTGGTGGTGTATGGTCCTAGTAGCCTGAAAATGGTAAGCCATGTAGAGTAGGTTAGTGACTAAGATGAGACAAACATGTAATATATAGGAGTGAGCACATATAATATATATTCTCCATTAGAGTAACAATGTGAATAGGTCTGGCTTTAAAAGAATGTTTTATGGTAATATGAAGAATTACAAGTACATAGCATGGGAATTGATATGTATTTGTGGGTAAGCAAAGATCAGTAGAATAATAATGGTATTGGTTAAAAGGTCATGTGACAGTTGCAGTGTCAAGCCAGACATAAAAAATCTGTGTAGGTTAATGACTTCCCTTCTTTCATCTGTGCTGCTGCAAGAGAAAAACAACATAAATTATCTGATTCTCCGAAACACTAATACCATTGCAATGTTATGTGTGTCCCTGAAAGTTCAAGCGCAGGCAGCTGGATAAATAGACAAAACAATCACAACTGTGTTGAGGGTGAGAGTGCGTAGCTTATATTAGTAGGAAAGTACCATCTTGCCTGGCATGTTACCCCCATATTTCACTGTATATATGTTGTTTTAGTCTATGTGTCACTGGGACCCTGCTAGGCAGGGTCCCAGTGCTCATAAGTATGTGCCCTGTATGTGTTCCCTGTGTGATGCCTAACTGTCTCACTGAGGCTCTGCTAACCAGAACCTCAGTGGTTATGCTCTCTCTGCTTTCCAAATTTGTCACTAACAGGCTAGTAACTAAATTTACCAATTCACATTGGCATACTGGTACACCCATATAATTCCCTTGTATATGGTACTGAGGTACCCAGGGTATTGGGGTTCCAGGAGATCCCTATGGGCTGCAGCATTTCTTTTGCCACCCAAAGGGGGCTCTGACAATTCTTACACAGGCCTGCCACTGCAGCCTGAGTGAAATAACGTCCACGTTATTTCACAGCCATTTACCACTGCACTTAAGTAACTTATAAGTCACCTATATGTCTAACCTTTACCTGGTAAAGGTTGGGTGCTAAGTTACTTAGTGTGAGGGCACCCTGGCACTAGCCAAGGTGCCCCCACATCGTTCAGGGCAAATTCCCCGGACTTTGTGAGTGCGGGGACACCATTACATGCGTGCACTACACATAGGTGTGTAGCGTCACAATGGTAACGCCGAACATGGCCATGTAACATGTCTAAGATCATGTAATTGTCACCCCAATACCATTCTGGTATTGGGGGGACAATTCCATGATTCCCCCGGGTCTCTAGCACAGTACCCAGTCTCCACTGCAGCTGCTGCTGCCAACCCCTCAGACAGGTTTCTGCCCTCCTGGGGTCCAGGCAGCCCTGGCCCAGGGAGGCAGAAAAAGGATTTCCTCTGAGAGAGGGTGTTACACCCTCTCCCTTTGGAAATAGGTGTGAAGGGCTGGGGAGGAGTAGCCTCCCCCAGCCTCTGGAAATGCTTTGATGGGCACAGAGGGTGCCCATCTCTGCATAAACTAGTCTACACCGGTTCAGGGATCCCCCAGCCCTGCTCTGGCGTGAAACTGGACATAGGAAAGGGGAGTGACCACTCCCCTGACCAGTACCTCCCAGGGGAGGTGCCCAGAGCTCTTCCAGTGTGTCTCAGACCTCTGCCATCTGGGAAACAGAGGTGTGGGGGGCACACTGGACTGCTCTGAGTGGCCAGTGCCAGCAGGTGATGTCAGAGGCTCCTTCTGATAGGCTCTTACCTTTCTTGGTAGCCAATCCTCCTAACCTGGTAGCCAAACCTCCTTTTCTGGCTATTTAGGGTCTCTGCTTTGGGGAATTCCTTAGATAACAAATGCAAGAGCTCACCAGAGTTCCTCTGCATCTCCCTTTTCACCTTCTACCAAAGGATCGACCACTGACTGCTCAGGAAGCATGCAAAACCGCAACAAAGTAGCAAGACGACTACCAGCAACATTGTAGCACCTAATCCTGCCAGTTTTCTCTCCTATTTCCTGGTGGTGCATCCTCTGGGGGTAGCCTGCCTTCAACCTGCACCAGAAGCTCCGAAGAAATCTCCTGTGGGTCGACGGAATCTTCCCCCTGCTAACGCAGGCACCAAAAGACTGCAACACTGGTCCTCTGGGTCCCCTCTCATCCTGTCGAGCGTGGTCCCTGGAACACAGCAACTCTGTCCAAGTGACTCCCACAGTTCAGTGACTCTTCAGTCCAAGTTTGGTGGAGGTAAGTCCTTGCCTCCCCACGCTAGACTGCAAAGCTGTCTACCGCGTGATTTGCAGCTGCTCCGGCTCCTGTGCACTCTTCCAGGATTTCCTTTGTGCACAGCCAAGCCTGGGTCCCCGGCAGTCCTTCCTGCAGTGCACAACCTTCTGAGTTGTCCTCCAGCGTAGTGGGACTCCCTTTTGTGACTACGGGTGGACTCCTGTTCACTTTTCTTCCAAGTGCCTGTTGAGGTACTTTTGCAGCTGCTGCCTGCTTCTGTGAGGGTTCCCTGAGTTGCTGGGCACCCCCTCTGTCTCCTCCTCAAAGTGGCGACATCCTGGTCCCTCCTGGGCCACAGCAGCACCCAAAAACCTCTACCGCAACCCTTGCAGCTAGCAATGCTTGTTTGCGGTCTTTCTGCGTGGGAACACAACTGCAAGCTTCATCGCGACGTGGGACATCAGTCTTCCAAAGAAGAAGTCCCTAGTCGTCTTCTTTGTTGCAGAACTCCAAGCTTCTTCCAACCGGTGGTAGCTTCTTTGCATCTTCAGCTGGCATTTCCTGGGCTCCTGCCCACTCTCGACACTGTCGCGACTATTGGACTTGGTCCCCATATCTTACTGGTACTCAGGTCCGGAAATCCACTGTTGTTGCATTGCTGGTGTTTGTTCTTCCTGCAGAATCCCCCTATCACGACTTCTGTGCTCTCTGGGGTAGTAGGTGTACTTTACTCCTAACTTTTCAGGGTCTTGGGGTGGGGTATTTTTCTAACCCTCACTGTTTTCTTACAGTCCCAGCGACCCTCTACAAGCTCACATAGGTCTGGGGTCCATTCGTGGTTCGCATTCCACTTTTGGAGTATATGGTTTGTGTTCCCCCTATACCTATGAACTCCTATTGCAATCTATTGTAATTCTACACTGTTTGCATTACTTTTCTTGCTCTTACTTACCTAAGTTTGGTTTGTGTACATATAACTTGTGTATATTTCTTATCCTCTTACTGAGGGTACTCACTGAGATACTTTTGGCATATTGTCATAAAAATAAAGTACCTTTATTTTTAGTAAGTCTGTGTATTGTGTTTTCTTATGATATTGTGCATATGATATAAGTGGTATAGTAGGAGCTTTGCATGTCTCCTAGATCAGCCTAAGCTGCTTTGCCATAGCTACCTTGTATCCGCCTAAGCTGCTAGAAACACCTCTTCTACACTAATAAGGGATAACTGGACCTGGCACAAGGTGTAAGTACCTCTGGTACCCACTACAAGCCAGGCCAGCCTCCTACAATAATAATCAAAATTAACATGAAATGATTATGAACTAATGTGCAATAATGCTACATAGAAAATGTATTATTGTATTTGTAATGGGTTCTTTATCCCGAAACAAATAAAGGGGATATTGGAATAATTGACAGGCCAGGGGTGTGGAATTTATTAAAATATATACTTGTCCAGGGGACAGGTTGCTTCTCAAATCTACTTGTCCTGTAAAAAGATCTACTTGTCCCTTTGGTGCCATGTAGTGTGGCGAAAAATTATGGCAGCAATCTCATTATGTAAGAGCTCTGATAATAGCCTCTCTGATTATGCCAGGGCTACTACCATAGTAGGGCTTGAATACTTGCAGTTTCAATCCCTACTGTAGCAATTTCCTTATTTTGCAACCTTTCTGCAGATCTGCATACTGGGGCTGGAGGAAGCAGTAAGCAATAGTTCCAGGGCTGGAATGCCTTTGAGTCTGCAAACCTACTAACCTGCATGTTTTAAAGATTTTCACCAGCTTCTCCCTAATATTTTCCCATAATAAGAAAGGTTGGACATTTACTCCTGACAATGGCAGAATTAGAACTTCTTCCAGGGTTGGGAAGAAAGTGGCCGGAGGGAAAATGAACTTGCAAATGCTCAATAGATTTTCACATGAGCAAATCTACACATGCGTATTTACACCCATGCTAAAATACAGTTCACAAATATTTTATAGGGGTACGACATATACCATGGGTGCACTTTTGTGACTTTCTTTAAGAATTTGGGGCCACATGTAGGTAGGTTCAGATTTGCGACCCGCAAATTGCGAGTCGCAAATCCGAATGTAGGATGGTGTCCCTGACACCATCTGTGATTCACAAGGGCTTCGCAAATGCCCACCTAGTGAATAATCATGAGGTGGGTCGCAATTTGCGACCCCCTTGCGAATAGCGACCCTCACAGGGATGGTGGCCTGCTGGAGACAGCAGACCACCATGTCTGTGACTGCTTCCTTAAAGGAAAACGAGATGCATTACAAAAACGAAAAATGAAACGTTTTCGTTTCATTTTTTCAGAGCAGGCAGTGGTCCACAGGACCACTGCCTGCTCTGAAAAAATGTTTACAGTGACATTCACAATGGGGAAGGGGTCTTGCGAAAGTGTTAGCACCTATTTGAAATGGGTGCAAACTGCGATTGGTTTGCGCCCGCGGTCACAAAACAATCCTACATTGCACTGCGAGTCGCAATTAGGAAGGGAACACCCCTTCCTAATTGCGAGTCGCAAACCCGTTTTGCGATTCGGTAACCAGGTTACTGAATCGCAAAACTGGGTTTGTGCATCGCAATGTGCTTTTTGCACGTCACAAACAGCGAAAGTCGCTGTTTGCGACATGCAAAAAGCTACCTACATGTGGGTCTTGGTCCCTAATTAGGTCTGGTGTTAACAAAGACATTTTGTTTTTATTAATCTTCTATTTCTCTCTCGTTCGGCTGGCTTTACTGTGAGTGATCACATTCTGCTCTTCCACAAGGAGCATATTGGCACAAAAAGTAGTTTTGTTCAGTGTCAGGAACTACAGTGGCAATCAGTGACGTAACGAAACTGGAGGGTGCCCCTTTGCAAAGAACATGGAGGAGCCCCCTCTCCAGACTCACTCAGGGTAGGTGCTGTGCTGAAGGGGCACCCTGGAGGGCGGCTGCGGGGCCTTTGTTATGCCACTGGTGGCAACGTGTGCTTTTAGAGTTCAAAAACATTTTTTTTTTTTTTTGCCAGTGTTTGTTACAATGTTGAGGTCCTGGTAGCTCCCACAACAATAAAGTGTTACAAAAGCCATGTCAAAACAAGACACGCATTGATGAAACTAAAAGACTTATAAAAAAAATATGTCAGACCAGTTGGCTTTGTCAGTGTTTGTTTATTTTCATGCTTCCCATATTCGTGTTGAAAATGGTTACACTGATTTTCCATTAGAAATATTTTTGGGAAATACTAGCATGCATCAACACATTTTACTAAATGACACTTCATTTGCATCTAATCAGAGAGCATTCTGGGAGCATTATACTTAGCCTCATAGCCTAAACCTTTCAAACATGTGTATACACGTTTTTTTTTTGTAGTACTGGAACCAACGTCAGTAGTCAAGTGTGACCTTAAAACATTTATTTACAGCACTCACCCTAATAATGAAGGTTTTCAAATAATGAACCATAAATACAAGTTCCAACAGCATTATCTTTTGGAAACACATTACCTCAACTGCAGAGAGTTCAACTCTCTGTAAACAGGCAGCCAAAGGGTTTGTGCTGCAGAGGGTCGGGCCTACTTGTCCCAAGGACAAAGTAAACATAAAAACTTGTTGCCCTTGACCCCAAACAAGATGTCCGCGTCGGGCGATAGGAATTCCACATCCCTGCAGGCGCAGAAGGTGAGGGTTTAGCCAATTTATTCTTGCTTTGGTTTTAAGGATGGAGCTTTTTTATCCCATGTTTCTTGTTCACAAGGATTACGCACTTGTAGTCCAAAGAAATTAACAAAGTTCCCTTTTTCTTCTCTTTCAGGGTTTTGGTGATAGTCCACAAGTGACCGGTCCAGCTTTGGGAAGGTCTCCGATCTTCCTCTACGTCAGTGGGCCAGGCTCTCAAAAAAAATAATAGAAGAAGGACAACAACACAGGTAAGTGGGATATATATATTGTCAGTATATAGGGTTAGTAGGGTGGTGGGGGAATAGGTATGAGTGACGGAAAGTGAGGGTATAACTGTCCTTTAGTTTGTGGTTTTCCCTATAGGTGTTCTCAGACATTTCCTTCTTTGCAGAAATCCTCTGGCTGTCGGTTTCTTTGTGAGGTTAGATTTACTTTACTTTAGGGCTCTCTGTCATATAGTCTCCCCTTCCCTGCAGGACCTCCCTCTCTTTCCCTTATCCCCCCTATTCCTAATAACCACCATCTCGCGAACCCCCAGCTGTGGTACGAACGTACCTGAGGTGGCCACGCCCCTCCAGGGACGCGGCCGGCACTTTGGCAGTCTCCCGGCTTTTCTCTGACGGGGGCGGGAGGGCCCCGGTGCTTCTCTCTCTCCTGCGGATCTCCCGATCCTTCGACGGGCTCCTTCCTCTCCGTCCTCGGTGTCCGGGTTTCCTTTTCTTCGGGTCGCGTCTTCCTCCGTCTCTCTCTCTCCTTTTCCTTTTGGTCCGTCTTTTCTTTCGGTCGTCGTCCAGACGCCGAAGGCGTCTGACGTCATAGGCTTGCGTCCCTCTCGAGTGTGTCGGGCCCCATCGATGGCGGCTGTCACAATATTTTGAGGACCGGCGTCCGGAGACGTCCGGTTACACATCCCCTCCCTTGAATGGGGCTGTTCGAGACCCAAAGGTCCTGGGAACCGGGATAAATAGTCAGCCTGTCCCATAAGATCACCAGGGAGATGGCAAACCTGGAAGGAGAAAGGTTGAAGCTCCATAAACCATCTCAATATGCGACTGTTAGTATCTTTATATCTCGAGAGCCAGGTGAGGGGAGCGTGATCCGTATATAATAGAAAGGATCTTCCTAGGAGGTAGTATTGGAGGCTTTCAATCGCCCACTTGATGGCGAGACATTCTCGTTCTATAATGGGATATTTTTGCTCCCTGGGAAAAAGTTTACGACTAATAAAGACCACGGGGTGACTAATATCTCTCTCATCTTTCTGAAAAAGTACGGCCCCCAGACCCACGTCTGAGGCATCCGTTTGGAGGTGAAATGGGATAGTGAAGTCAGGACATTTTAAAATTGGTTGGGTAGTGAGATATCTTTGCAGGGTATGGTAACTATGGGATTGTACTGGGTTTAAATTTGTGATATTTTTGGGTTGGCCTTTCCTCAGGAGATCGGTTAGGGGAGCGGCCACGGTGGAATAATGGGGTATAAATCTTCGATAGTACCCTACCAAGCCTAAGAATGACCGGACCTCCTTTTTCGTTGTGGGTGTATCTATCCGTAGGATGGCTTCAACTTTATTCATTTGTGGTCTAAGTATACCTTTCCCTATATGATATCCTAGATAAGAGATCTCATTGAATGCCAACCGGCTTTTGGAGGCGTTGGCTGTTAATCCAGGCCCTCGTAACGCTGTAAAGATTTTGTTTAAATGTGCCAAGTGGTCTTCCCAAGTCTCGCTGTGAATAACGATATCATCCAGATACGCGGCAGCGTACCTGGTATGAGGTCGTAGAATGGTGTCGATGAGACGCTGGAAGGTGGCGGGTGCCCCATGTAACCCGAAAGGGAGAACATTAAAATGATATAGCCCAGAGGGAGTAGAGAAAGCCGTTTTCTCTTTATCTTCTGGCGTCAAAGGAATCTGCCAGTAACCTTTGGTCAAGTCGAGTGTAGACATGTACTTAGCTTTTCCCAACTTCTCTAAGAGTTCGTCCACCCTTGGAAGGGGATTTGTGTCAAACTGGGATATAGAATTGACTCGTCTAAAGTCAATACAGAAACGTATAGACCCATCGGGCTTTGGCACTAATACCACCGGTGAACACCAGGGACTCTGGGAAGGCTCTATAATGCCTAGGTCTAACATCTTTTCTATTTCGTTTTCTACCAGGATCTTTCTCGCTTCAGGGATACGATATGGCCTTAAGCGTATGACCTTGCCAGGTGGGGTTATGATTTGATGATGCACCAACTTGGTCCTGCCTGGTATCGAGGAGAACACATGGGCATGATCATGGAGGAGCTGGGTTAATTGCTCACTCTGTTGGATCGAGATTTCACTATTTATGGGAGGCATCTCCTTTCCGCTAGGCTGCTCAGTGGGACACCACCCTATCTCCAATTCCTTAACGGTGTTAACTAGGCATCCCCTGGTTGGTTCTCCCTGTGGTTCTTCCCACTTTTTTAATAGATTGACATGATCGATCTGTGACCGGTTGGAACTGTCTGTGAGCTGGATCTTATAGATCACGGGTGTTACTACCCCTATTACTTTATAGGGTCCCTGCCACTTTGCCAGCAACTTGTTGTCTGAACTGGGGAGAAGCACTAACACCTTATCACCTAGGGTAAAGGTCCTTAATTGAGTATTCCTGTCGTAATATCTTTTCTGCTTTTCTTGAGCCTTCTCCATATGTTCCCTCACGTTTTCCCACACATTTTGGATGTTGGTTTTTAACTCCTGGGTATATTCTAAGAGGGATTTTTCTCCATCCTCCTCCTCCCATAACTCTGCAGCCATATCTAACAAGGTCCTGGGCTGTCGTCCGAACAATAATTCAAATGGACTCTGGCCCGTGGATGCTTGCTCATGGGTCCTGATAGCGTATAACACTAATGGGAGTTTTCTATCCCAGTCCTTACCTGTCTCTGAAATAGATTTCTTTAGTAGAGTTTTCAGAGTGCGGTTATACCTTTCCACCAAACCATCCGTTTGAGGATGATAAACCGCTGTTCGCAACTGTTTGATCCCCAGAAGTTGACATATTTGTGACATCAAGTTGGACATGAACTGGGTACCTTGGTCTGTTAAGATTTCTCAGGGAAAACCTATTCGAGAGAAGAACCCTATCATTGCATGGGCTACGCTCTTGGAGTTAATACTGCTGAGTGGGATGGCTTCTGGGTATCGGGTGGCATAATCTACCAATACTAGTATATAACGGTATCCTCTGGAAGAAGGTAGGAGAGGGCCTACAATGTCCATTCCTATTCTTGAAAAAGGGATGTCTATAATGGGAAGCGGTTGCAAGGGAGCTCTTCTTTTGGGACCCGGATCAATCATTTGGCATTTAGGACATTGCTGACAGAATCTCCTAATTTGTGAAAAGACCCCCGGCCAGTAGAACTTCCTCAACAGATATTCTTCAGTTTTCTCTCTTCCATAGTGACCCCCCCCCGGCTGGCTATGGGCTAGGTGTAGGACTTGTGGTCTATAAGGTTCGGGGACTAATAGCTGCTTCTTTTCTTCTCGGTTGTTACCAGGGACACGATATAATAGATTTTTGATTATGGTAAAAGAAGGGCTTTTGTCTTGGGGGTTCCGGGGTCGTGCACTTTTCCAGGCATGGATCAAACTCGGATCTTCTCTTTGACAACTACGGAATGGGGGAAGGTCAGTAAGGGTAAGGACCTTTGTAATTACCCTAGTTGGACTCATGTTTCCTTGGGCGTAGACTTTTCTGGTTTCTCTTTTTTCTTTTCGGGAGGGTCTGTATCTAACCACCGGTGGTGTTATAGGCGTACTAGAAAAAGGAGCTCTTTTCCACCATGTACTCATGTCTTCAGAGTCTTTTGTACTGTCAAGAAGTTCCGAAAAGTCAGGGAAGTCGGTTCCTATGATAGCTTCTTCGACTAGCCTTTCCACCACCCCCATCCTTATGGGGACTTCTTTTCCATCCCAGGACAGGGTTGTCCAGATTAGGGGGTATTCTTTTGTATCTCCATGAATACAACATATGGATACCGTAAGTCCTGAAGTAAAAGGGGGGCTTTCCAGTAAATCAGAACGAATTACAGACTGACTGCAACCTGAGTCAATGAGTGCCACTGTGGTTCTTCCATTGACAACAAGTCTCTTCTTGTATCGGGTTTCCTTTCCGCCTGTATAGAAGACTCTCCCCCTAGTGACTCCTATTTCCATCGGTTCTGATTTTTCCGTTTTCAGCGGGCAAACCCGGGCGATATGTCCCCACTCTCCACAGCTAAAAACACTGTGGTTGTTGCATATAGGATCTTTCTAATCCTCGCAATTTTCCCGGATCCTCAGTTGGTTTCCGCCCCAGGGATGGGGAGGGTCCGGGGTTCTGTCGGATGGGGTTAAGTGTTGGCCGTACGGGAGGGATTTTGAACTCGAGGGAGCGGTGAAAGGCACAAGCTAATTCAATAGTGGTGTTAGTATCTGGACTTGGGTGTTGCTTGATCCAATTACGGGTATTGGTAGGTAGGGCGTCTAGATATTGTTCTAAGAGAACAACCTCAATTATATCCTCCCTATTGGTCCCAATGGGACCTAGCCACTTGAGTCCCAAGTCCTTAATCCGGAAATACAGGGCCCGGGGATTCTCGGAGGGTCCCCATTTGGCTTTCCTGAACCGGACCCGGTAATGTTCGGTATCAAACCCCACTCGCTCTAGGATACTCTTTTTAATATCCTGATAGGGTGTTGTTCCGCCTGGGTTTACCGCTTGATACGCCGCTTGGAGAGTTCCTGTTAATAACGGGGCGATATATTGGCCCCACCTATCCTGGGGCCAGGTGGCCGAAGTAGCAACCCGCTCGAAATTGGTGAAAAAGGCATCCGGGTCTTCGCCTTCCTGATATCGCTGCAGGACCGAACTGGGTACGTTCGGATGCACCCGGGTGGCGGCAATAGTGTCCGTGAGGTTTTTGATTGCAGTCTCATGGACCAACTGATTGTTGGCCATGATAGTGGCCTGACTTCTAAGAGCGCTTTGTAGGGCCTCCCTTTCCACTTTAGCCTCCTTCTGTTGCTCTTCCCACACTACTTGTAGATGCCTCTGCCCTGCGGCTAGCTGCTGCATCATCTCTGATAGGGTGGGTGTACCCTCCATCGTTTTAGGTTACCTGTCGTTGTTCCAATATCCCACTTCTGACACCACTGTAATGGGTTCTTTATCCCGAAACAAATAAAGGGGATATTGGAATAATTGACAGGCGCAGAAGGTGAGGGTTTAGCCAATTTATTCTTGCTTTGGTTTTAAGGATGGAGCTTTTTTATCCCATGTTTCTTGTTCACAAGGATAACGCACTTGTAGTCCAAAGAAATTAACAAAGTTCCCTTTTTCTTCTCTTTCAGGGTTTTGGTGATAGTCCATAAGTGACCGGTCCAGCTTTGGGAAGGTCTCCGATCTTCCTCTATGTCAGTGGGCCAGGCTCTAAAAAAAAAAATAGAAGAAGGACAACAACACAGGTAAGTGGGATATATATATTGTCAGTATATAGGGTTAGTAGGGTGGTGGGGGAATAGGTATGAGTGACGGAAAGTGAGGGTATAACTGTCCTTTAGTTTGTGGTTTACCCTATAGGTGTTCTCAGACATTTCCTTCTTTGCAGAAATCCTCTGGCTGTCGGTTTCTTTGTGAGGTTAGATTTACTTTACTTTAGGGCTCTCTGTCATATAGTCTCCCCTTCCCTGCAGGACCTCCCTCTCTTTCCCTTATCCCCCCCTATTCCTAATAACCACCCTCTCGCGAACCCCCAGCTGTGGTACGAACGTACCTGAGGTGGCCACGCCCCTCCAGGGACGCGGCCGGCACTTTGGCAGTCTCCCGGCTTTTCTCTGACGGGGGCGGGAGGGCCCCGGTGCTTCTCTCTCTCCTGCGGATCTCCCGATCCTTCGACGGGCTCCTTCCTCTCTGTCCTCGGTGTCCGGGTTTCCTTTTCTTCGGGTCGCGCTTGCCGAGCGTCTTCCTCCGTCTCTCTCTCTCCTTTTCCTTTTGGTCCGTCTTTTCTTTCGGTCGTCGTCCAGACGCCGAAGGCGTCTGACGTTATAGGCTTGCATCCCTCTCGAGTGTGTCGGGCCCCATCGATGGCGGCCGTCACAATATTTTGAGGACCGGCGTCCGGAGACGTCCGGTTACAGTATTTTTCTAAACGCGTGCTTGAAATTGCGCCCACAGGGAGTGGCCGCCAATGTATATGGGGACTAATGAAACTGACTAATATTTATAAAATTTTTATTAAAATGTGATTTTACACTAATTGAAAGTTATATATTAGAGTTTAAATCATTAGTCCTTAATTAGCATGAGTCGAGGCCTAGCTGCCTGACTCTCATATTAACTGTATTTTTATAACGTACAGTGTGCTGACTTGCTGAAGGACATGAACTCTTGTTTTTTTCCAAAAGCTAGAAGCTGAATGTAACTGTAGTAGATCCGTTCTCGTGAAATTCGACTTGCTTGTAGAAACATTTTAGCTGAATGCAACACTGTAGATCACACATAGGTACAAGGTCGCCTGAACTGGTACAAACAATGGAGCCACTGACTGAAGATGTGCAAAGGACAACGAGAGGATGAAATCATACCGGACATTCGACCAGCTAAAGACGTCAATCATAAGGACCAATAAAATACGTGAGAACTGTTATGGGGTGACAAATTCGATGAGCTAATTTGAAGTTAATTGGTGAAAGATAATGGGGTGCAACCCTTTGTCCAACCAGATTTTAGGGGAATGTACAACGAAAAAGGGATAAAAACCCCTTGACACCAGGAAGTAGAGGAGAGAGAATTAGGGTGTAGGAGACTAGGAGAGAGGGGAGATGCTGATGCGATTTACTATGACCCAGACACTTTGTCACTCTGCATAGAGATTTTGCTGTTCGGTTCTTAAAACCATTCTTGCATTATATTGCCCGTTTAAACTTTACCTCCTTATGAGGGAAGTGCCCCTTTACCTGACTTGCTGAATTCCTGGCTGATGGCGAATCAACTGATGTCCTGAGGACGAAGACAGAACCTGAGTGCTGACCAAGTTTGGAGGGTAACTATATGACAATGAAATTGTGATTGTCTGTTTGCTTTTCCTTTCTAGGTACCAACTGCTCCTTTTGACAGAGACCATAGTTAGATGTTTTACCAAATTGGTGTTACTAAATTGTTTTGCATGAAGCCCAACATGCCAATGCTAATTTGAGGCTAGTTAAGAGGGTTCACTAAACTGACGCAAATAGACAAATGACTGAAATCTAAGCTTTGTTGAATAATGCGCTAATGTTACTCTGCTAAGGATAACCTATGTTGACGCCGTGTTATGTTCTAATATTCGTGATCCTTGCTTTGATGAAATCTTATCAGAGTTGCCATATTGTGATTATGCTAATAAGCTTCTTGATTTTGAGATTGATAAACCTGCTAGTAGAATTGTAAACAATGGGGAATAAATATCACAAAATTCATACTAAACTGGTGTGGTTATTTATGACTGCAAGGTCATGGTGGTTTCTGAGTCTTATTAATGTCTTTGACTAAAGTGAATTGTTTTATTCTGGTAAACATTGATGACGTTATGGACATTGATTGACATGCTGATTAGTTACCTCGTCCTAAGGTGTCTTCAATCAGGGTCAAAAGATTCATTGGCCTAAAACGAGTCCCAAAGTGAGTAAATTGGTCATAAAGGGACGCGTTAACTAGGGCAAGCACTTTTATGTGGAATCACACAACTTCTGCCTAATTAAAACATGTGCAGCAGGCTTCCAACCTGTTGGTGGGGCCAAAGGCCATCTCCTGGTGCTTCTCACATAAATGTCTGGCAACAGCTATGCTGTCAAGCCAGACAATAAAAATGACATGAGGAAAAAAAAACACATTCACATGTTACAATTCATGTTGTTAAGGAAACAATCCTCCTAGTAGCCACAAGGCCAGTTCAATGGGATTTCATCATACTGCACAAATGTAACCCCTTGAATCCTACTTTTGGTTAAATGCTTAAAAAAATAACAAATACAAATGCCATGACCCCAACCATTTATGCACATGCACAGTGTGAAATGTATTAAAATCCTACCTGCACCACTGCAGTGCCTCCCAGGGCAGCTCGTGCTGGTATTGCTCGCTCAATAGTCTCAGTGGTCTAGCAAGGGTGTTGTACGTCCAAGTGCAAACATGGAAGATGCATCCATTGGCTGGATAGTATAGACAGGCAGGATTTGGGTGGAATGTGCCCGCAACACTCTTCAGTCCAGGTGCATCTGCTGCCCTACAGATAACTATGTTTCTTGAGAAGCTTTTGTTGCTTCCATACTAACTAAGGATCTCCAGGTCTGTATCCAAAGCTTCCTTCTTTTTCTGTGACAGAAGTCAGTGAGAAGCCCAATCCAGCATGGTACAGTCACAGTCTGTTCATTTGGTGCCCCTCATATAAACCCTGACCAAGGCCACATACAAGCAAGTCAGGCAGAATAAATTGTGATGTGTATTACTTTTGGAATGCAAACAACTAATTTGCAAAATTAGTCCCCCAATTCCTTATGTCTGAACTAGTGTGGCTTCTTAAGCAAATTAAATGCTTGCATTTTAAATTGAAAATTAAAGTAATTATTATGCTTATCTTACAATGCAACTGGCAAAGAGGGAATAGGGAGCACCAAAGCGAGCCAGGGGGACGACGGGGGGAGAGGGGGAAGGTTTGGAGGCAGTCGGTGACTCCACATATCAGCTTCGCCATTGTTCTAAGACATACTCACCAGAGGTTTAGTTCACTGACAGGCATTACTACGGTGAAAGGATTTCTTCCTGGCCCATAACATATCCAATTTATGACTTATTCCTCAAGAAGCTTTTACAATCGGGGGATGAGGGTGTACATTAGCTACTGAAATGCTTTTAATCATCTTTCTGTAGAATTATCTACTCTTGAAGCCAAATTTTTAAAATCACACGTGGGTGGTATAAGTGCACACTGCAGCCCACAATTGACATCTTTATGTCATAGGGGAAGTTTGCACCATATTACTCTGGCCTTACTTATGAGGGAGGTATGCCAAAGTGTGCATGATGCAATCTTTTTAGCTGGACATATTTTGAAATGATAGTAAATTAAGATCAGGCAAGGCAGGTAAATTGTATTCAGTGTGACCAACTTGAATTAGGAGGCACATGGTAGCATTTTGAACCTGTAGTCACTACACTTGTATGGGGAGAAGACAGGTAGAGCTAGGTGTCATTTAGAGCAGACAATCCTTCTGACAAAAAGGAGAGGATCATGAAACTGACTTGAAACTGTTGATAATTGCAAGTAGATAATACATTTAAGACCTTTTCTGGGGGGTGGGGGCAGGAAGAAGCCCATGGAATAGAGTCCTAGGTGTATACAACTATGCTAGGGGGCAACATCAGAGCCCAGGAACTCCATTTAGTAGTGGGTCATGGTAACCCAATTGACAGACATTACAAGCAATTATTTTTCTGAAGACAGAGGCTGGGATGTACGAATTTCACCCGACAGGATTTACGGTGTTCAATCAGGTGGTTGCCCGCAAACATACGGAAGTGGAAGTCAAACCACTCAAACATTGTTTGCCAGAGGGAAGAGAAGGAGATTGAGGTGGAGGGCTCGAGCAGAGACTTGTGACAGCACAAGTTATTAAAGAATGTGAGTAGAAAGAAACAAATCTGAATCTTTTGTGCTCTACAATCAGTCAGTATTCCTTTCTTCCAGTCTAGAAGCCATAAAAAGCATAGAACAGCAAACTACACATAATATGAAAGGAAGCCACGCGATTTAAAACAAGAAGTGGCACCTATTCATAAAGATAAGTCACATCAATAAAATATGCTGCAGATATTACAAACCGGCTCCTTTTTCATATCAATTTATGTTTGTTTAGGCACAAATATCCTAAATGAAATTACACCATACGGATCTACTGAGTAAATACAGGCACACTTTTCTGAAACACATAACATGCCAGTCGTATAGTTATTTATAAAGATGACTCACAGTATCAGTGCCAGAGAGTAACTTCCCAATAAACAATTTAAAATACATAAAACAAAGTGAATTGTACTTGATGAGCAAGAGTTCACAAAGGTTTCCAAAAAGCTACGACCTAATTTAGGAAATATTCACTGACCAACCTATAAACACACTCAATACATAATATAAAAATGAATAAAACTTCGTTGAAAACATTAAAATCAATACTTCATAGGGATAAATTTGCATTTCGAAGAAAAGTCCGGCAACTAATTACAGATCATATAGCGCTCCATATCTTTTCTTAATACCAAGGCCAATTCTGATGTGGTTAATCACTACGTAACAAATCTGCAGAGACCCCAGCTGCTGTAAACACCATGTCAATCCAACATCACAAAATCAGTGCCAAGATAGGCGGAAAACTATATAACGTGCAGAGGAGCATAAAGTGAGTAGTGCTTTGGTTTGACAAATTGTTACATTAGTATTTCGGAAGCTTTGTGAGTCAACTTATCTACCAGAAAGTGCAATGTACTGAGTCAAAGGCGGCACCGTAGACTCTGTAACGTGTATTGTGAACCAAAATAAAAAAAGGCTTTATGGAGGTAGTCACACCGGATTACATTTTAACTGTCCGTGTGCTTTCCTGCGCCTTATTATTAAGCACCTTAGAGCGGTGACTAAAAAACAAAGATTTTACATGCCCTTTTGAGTCAGCATCTATGTGATGAATTAGTTTATTTTCTAATTAAAACAACAAACATGCAAAAATCATTGATCTTAAAACATACATCCAATAAAAAAACTAAAACATCCTCGATTAGACATAAGTTATGGACATCGTAACATCAATGTTTGGTAGAACTATGAAGCCCAACGTTAATTGTCCGTCCTGCTTCTACGCAG
Organism: Pleurodeles waltl; assembly: GCF_031143425.1. Taxonomy (NCBI): domain Eukaryota; kingdom Metazoa; phylum Chordata; class Amphibia; order Caudata; family Salamandridae; genus Pleurodeles; species Pleurodeles waltl. The sequence goes on from NC_090447.1 coordinate 655,311,422, forward strand.
TCACTGTGCAAAAAGCATTATTTAAGTGGATAAAAAAAAGGCCAAGCCTGTCAGTTTAAGTGACACGCAATAAAGTTAAAAGTGCACTATAAGTTATACACTAGCTGCCTCTAAAGCAGGCATAATCAATCATACATAAAGTGCGTTGAGTCAGCATCTATAGTCTTTGGGTTTGAAAAGAGCTCCAGGGACGTCTGTCTATTTTTGTGAATGCCTGTTTTAAACAAACGAGATCTGGTATCTAAACCATGTTATCTAATGCTAGGCAATCCCTAAGAATTAACTTTACATAGCTGACCTCAGGTTTTTGCCAGAACAACAAGTTAACCCCTACAATACCATCTTCCAGATAACAGTCCTACTGCAAAATGATAATTATATGTGTCTGTGCTCTGGTCAACTGATAGTGGTCTACGGACACAGCTATCTCAGCCTGTAGATTTCTGCAGTAATATACTCCAGGATTCTTATCCCATATAAACCGTCCGAGGGAAGCATTTACTCTTGTAAATTTGAATCAGTTGTCTCAGCGGCTTGTTGCATCACCTCAAGGCAAAGCAGAAAACTGATTTGATTCCACAATTAAACTGATTAGATCTTGAATTTAATAGGTGGCCCAGATTTACTTATGAACCAAAAGAGATGCCCCAATAACAGCCTTGGTGCCTGAAGTCTGTAGCAGGGTCATGTGGCTGGGTGTAGCTGACAGCTGGGCTTAGTGTATTCTTCCTAGACAGCCACACAAAGAGGAGCTTACATGTGACTGGATGGGCAATCACTAGCAGGTTGGGAGGGGCAGGGCCTGGCCCCACTTACACTTAAATTGGCTGTGCCCTGTCTCCAGACAAAGGGCTGCATACCCCCTGTAGTTAGTCTAAAGCCAGGGCCAGGAAGTCAGGCCATCTGTGCGCTTCAAAGGCATGCCTCTAGAAGCTTCACCCCACTTCAAAGGCACAAATGTATATACATACTGGACCTCAGACACCAACTCTTCAGTACACATCTGGACCTGTGGATACTCTGCCGGGAAGGACTGCTGTGCTGCTGAAAGGACTGCCACTCTGCTGTACTGCTGCTCTGAAGGAACTGCTGCCCTGCTGTGCTGACCTGCGACCTTCTTGCCTGGGGAAGAACAACTGGACCTGCAACTCCATCTTGAAACTAGGACACCAGAGTGACTCCAAGGGCTGACCTCCTGATCCGAGTCTCAGGGACATAAAGGACTCCTCAACATACTGCACCACACCCAGGACCTAGCTGCAGTGAGTTCCCGATCCCCAAATGGTGCCCCTTAGGTGCTGGACCCTTGGTGTAGCTCAGTAAGCTGAAATCAAGCTTTTGGGAACTTCGTGACCAGGCACATTTGCACCGAGACCTCGCAGGTCGCACCGAGATCTAGCAAAACACTCTGTCAATCCAATTCTTCGGGCTCCAGCATCGAATGGTTGTGAGCACCACCAACATGAGGCCCAAGCAAAGCCAGCTGGCTGTTCACGCTACGCCAGAGCTTCCTGCGGTGCTCTCTCTGCTCCTTGAGGACCTCTTCAACACAACCAGGATTCTTGTCATGGACTTGAGAAGGTAAACTTCAGCTGGCCTCACCTCGTGACGATATCCGATACGCTCTCCACAGCGGTCAGCCTGAGAATGGGACTTCGACCCTGTCCAGCGCAACCAGATATCCAGAGTTGTCACTTTGTGCTTTTTGGTGCTATATTCACTAAATTCTTTCAATTTTCATAGCTTTGATCTTACTGATAGGATTTTTGTGGTTTTGGTCTTGTTTTATTTATTTAATTTTACTCTATTTTCCTAACTTGGTCTTGGATCCTTTTTGCCTGATGCATTCACTATATTACTGTTTGAAGTCTCAACGTTAAGCCTGACTGCTCTCCGCCAAATGACCAGGGCGTTGAGCACAGGTTAATTTGGGGTTCGTGTCTGCCTCACCCTGACAATGCTTGTGGTTGCTGCTTGGCCAGGGAACACACCCCAGTCAGTCAGTAACCCAATTTTTTACACATTGTGACTCCATCGGGTCCTGGCTTCTTACCATAATGACTCTTTAATTGGTAGGGTGACTTCTTTAATGCTTGGTTCAAAGTTAATTAAGCTGCTGGATCAATTATTTTATTCCCCTCCTTCACCAACTGATTTGTTATTAGTATAGTCAACATGGAAAAGTTCAAGAAATTATTTATTCCTACATAGGCAAGAATTAAACACTCAACAATAAAAATTTCAGAGAAATGAATTAATCATACGTAGGCAAGAATTAAACATTTAACCTTAGGAGCTGACTAGACCATGTGAAAAAGGACAGTTCAATACTTCCCAAAGCCCTCTACTGTCCTTAGCATTCCCTGCAGCTACAGGGTCTTTCCAAGTCTTGACTATTATCTCTTCATTACGTTCCTCTAAGACTTTCCTACATGTCTGCCAAGTGGTGTTTAGACCATCATTACACTCTGGTTGGGATATAAGTGCTAGTTTAAGAGGTCTATGGGGGTCATTCCGACCCCGGCGGGCGGCGGAAGCCGCCCGCCTGGCGGGAACCGCCAGAAGACCGTACCGCGGTCAAATGACCGCGGCGGTCATTCTGACTTTCCCGCTGGGCCGGCGGGCGACCGCCAGAAGGCCGCCCGCCAGCCCAGCGGGAAAGCCCCTTCAACAATGAAGCCGGCTCCGAATGGAGCCGGCGGAGTTGAAGGGGTGCGACGGGTGCAGTGGCACCCGTCGCGATTTTCAGTGTCTGCTAGGCAGACACTGAAAATCCTTATGGGGCCCTGTTAGGGGGCCCCTGCAGTGCCCATGCCAGTGGCATGGGCACTGCAGGGGCCCCCAGGGGCCCCACGACACCCGTTCCTGCCATCCTGTTCCTGGCGGTTTTTACCGCCAGGACCAGGATGGCGGGAAGGGGGTCGGATTCCCCATGGCGGTGCTGCGAGCAGCACCGCCATGGAGGATTCTTTGGGGCAGGGGTAAACCGGCGGGAAACCGCCGGTTGCCCTTTTCTGACCGCGGCTTTACCGCCGCGGTCAGAATTGCCCAAGAAGCACCGCCAGCCTGTTGGCGGTGCTTCCTCCGTCCCCGGCGTCGGAATGAGGCCCTATGTGCTCTTGTGCAGGCTGAATTAAATCATATGCACTGCTGGACTCTAGTCACTGTTTTCTTGGTTAGTAACATTTGGTTAGCTCTTGGTTAGTAACATTTGTGAAATCAAGGAGCATAAAGAGTCAACCCCCTCGTGATAATGTGTGGGTGATACCATAGGACAAACAACACTCAAGGCATCCTCATTTTTGGTGGTTAGTTATGAGTAAAGTGTTCTGGGTCAATTCTGATCTATTTTATTCTCACTTCCTTATTATTTGAATAGCCAATAGGTGCCACCTCTTTGATCAACAATCACCCTTCAAGTTTAAATTAATGGATCTAGAGAGGGGATTGTGATTACTAGTGAAACTGCTAATTACTCTACAGTGGCCATAATTAAAGAAAGAGGTTAGCTAGCCATTGACACAGCAGGTCCAGGGCAATCGAAAGATTAACACAGTTGAAAGATTTTAAGAGGACCAGCAGGAAGAGTGTGTTGAAACTGGGAAACATACCACAGCCAACTGGAAGGGATACAAGGGCAAGCATATATTGAATAAAAACAATTTAAATATATGTTCATAGATTTAATTTGTTTCTGGTCGTTTCTGTTCATGAACCTCATAATTTCCTTCATTCTTTTGCCAGTTAGAAAATGCAAGAAGCCATTCACAGACTGTAGCAGGGTGAGGCAGTAGACATTTGTTTTCTAATGTATCTGTTTAAGATAACATTCCTGACTGTCTGAAAAAAAAATCTAATATTTCTTTATTAAGGTTTTCACAATCAGTACCCCAGCGTATCATACATACACTTGAATATGTATTACACAGGTTTTAGGTGAAATCAGAAAACAAAATAAGTAATGGAGCTAATACACTGGCAAAAAACAAGACATCTCTAACCATTGTAATGGTGCAAACTACAAAGAAGTCTGTGTTTTCCATTACAGCTGTAATACTGTGCCTGATGCAATTGCTACACTCCTGTATAATGTCCTTATCTTGTCCTCCAAGGCCAGCCTCATGTATGCATGACCTAAAATGATGGATATAGACCTTCTACTTGTAAAGGTATGGGGGAAAGGACCTTCTCTAATGAAAGGCATTAAGGTTCTCTAATATTCAAAAAGTGTTCCCAAATATCATCAAATACATACACTCAATTCTGCAGTTTGTAAATACGCCGTTCGTAGGAGGCCAATCAGTAAAACTCTGTAAACCATTCCTGGTATGTGGGCACTTGCAAAGAGCGCTAATGCCTTAGGATACAGTACTTGGCTACCATAAAGGCCGTTGACAACCACTTCCACCAGTGGGATGATGTGTCATCTATGTTTATGAAGTTGTGTGGAAGGGATACTTTGGTGGAGTCCCGGAAGGGGATGTAGCTAGTGGAGTGTAATGTCCTGGATATGGAGCACCAGTAAGGGACCAGTTCGGGACAACTCCACAGTATATGATACAGATCACATCCAGCACATGAGCAACGCCAACAGGCATCCGTCGTTAGTAAATGGGCCCTGCGCAAATTATAAGGTGTCCAGTACCACTTTTGCAGAACCTTGAAATAGGAATACTTCAAGCATGCTTTTCAAAAGGAACAGTCATAGCAGTCTAGGTCCTCCTTCCAGTCATCCTCAGACTAGGCTATATCTAGTCACTCCTGCCAATAGCTTTGAGATAATGTTCACTTACTTTAGGCCTTATTAATTATTTTGACATTCCATAATTTAGGCTGTAGTAGCTCTGACTATGTATACATTTGAGGTGATTCATAGCGAAAAGTAATGGAGCAGGATCGTACCATTTTATGGGCATTGCGCACCTTACATGAATCAGGTAGGGATGACTTGTTGAAGGAGGGGGTAATGGGGCAGACATGGGTGGGCATTAAGCAACTTAAGTGTCTTTTGAAGGTGAAGCGGCGGAGATTTTAGCTTGCTCCCCCCCAAGCAAAGCACAAGCCTGAAGTAAAAAGAAAAATGTTTAAGAGGCAGGTGGGGAAGAATGCTACCAGTAGCCTCCTTTGAGCAGCAGGTAATGAGGGACAGCATTCACAGCTTTTGGTGAGACAGTGAGGTGATGCAGGTGTCTTGGCGCATAGGAGGTTCATTGCGGGAACGTGTCAGCGGTGTGGGAAGGTTTTCAGGAATGGGAGTCATGGTGGCAGTCAAGTAACAACAGGGGTGCAGGAGCGATGCCAACGCCCGGCGTAACGCGCCAGTCTTTACAGGAAAGGTTGTCAGCAGCGCTGCATATGGCACCGTTCAAGCAAGCGGAATCCGAGCGGATTGTAATATCAGACTCGCAAGTGGATATAGAGCAGAGGTCTCCAAACTTTTTAATGCTGCGCCCCCCCAGTTGAAAAATAAAAGTCATTGGGCCCCCTTCAGAATTTTTCACAATTATTTTATAAACATGGCAATGTTTAAATATGTCTAAACCTATTTAAACATTGCAGTTAAGTACTGTTACCTTTTTAAAACTGCAATAACATGCTTCTGCTTAAAACAAAGGCCTGTTATCTGTATAATATTTATTTTGGCCAGAGTCTGGGGCCCCCCCTGGGATCACTTGAGGCCCCCGTAGGGGGGCCCGCCCCCCAGTTTGAAGACCTCTGATATAGAGACACCTGATGGTAATGACTTTGGCAAACACAATATAGGGCAATCAAAGAAAGCTATGAAATTTTAGATGAAGCCAGTTTTTATATCTATTTCACAGAATGACTATATAGTAGTGATGCAGTTCAGTCCTGTGATGAATAAAGTGCAGAGATGGTAAGTCCAGAACAAGGATATCTCTCCACACCATGGTTGTTGGGAGGAAAGTAACAAGGGTGCATTGGGGCCACAACAATGTCCACAGATAACAAGCCTTGGAATTCAGGAGGATGAGTGGCCATTATTTATGGAGTGGTGGCATATGAAAACATTAAAGCAGGCAGGACAGTTTGAAGCAGCTGGTGGAGCCACTGGGTTGGCCATGACACCCAGGTTGGGCGACTTGGGAGAATGGCTGCCCCAAACATAATGCGTGTACAGAGCAAGGCTGTACAAACGCCGGTTAAATCCAGGGCAACTTGGGAACATCTGCATGATGAGATGGAGAAACCAGAGTGGCCCTCCTGACAGCGTGGGAGTGATGGAAACTCAAAGAAATGGATGATGAACGAGCATGGCCATGCATGATGTGGCGTTACATGGTTTGGACGAGTACGTTTCAGACAACGACAAAGAAAATATATCATTGCAGGAAGGCAGGATAAGGGATGACATGAATTCTGGGAGAGCGAGTGTCCTGCGAAGAAAGAGCAGATGAGTGAGACTAATGGAGGTAGGAGTTTTGGTGTTTTGCAGGGTGAAAGGAATGAATCGAAGGTGGAAGATGTTAGGTGTCAGCGACAAAGTATACTGCAAGTCTGTCGTTGGGAGACCTTTGAGAACAGGTACAAAGACAACGTTTACAGTGCATTCTGGGAAATTGGATGGTAGGTGGGTGCTTCGATTGGTATCAATAGGAGCGGTAGATGGTTTGTTTGAGGATTCATTGTCACACAATAAGGAAACAGGGACGAAAGATGATGGTTTGGTTTCTAAAAGTGATGGAGTTGGTGAACGAAATTCGGAGGGCCATTCAGGTAAGTCTGATAAATCGCAAGTAACTGAGGTGTATGCAGAAAGAAGTATTAAGAATAAAAGGTTGCCCTGTATGGGTGAGTCGATGCCTTTGGGACGCATTTGACACAAGCTACAAAAGAAAAAAATTGGAAAAGCAAGTTTAGAGATATACTTAAAGGTGTACATTGAGAGGTGCAAGCTAAATAAGGGTAAAAAGAGGCAGAATGGGAGTTAGCAAAACGGCCGAAGTTTCCTACCACTATTGAAAACTGGACATCTGCTTTTTTGATCTATGCAAAACTTTTTGTGAGCACCATCCTGAGCGATGTGTCTCAATTCTGAAATATATGGATGTTGTGAGGGAAGCCGAACTTGATTACGGTGGTTTTGTATCGTTTATATATGACGAGGAGTTCCATGCTTGATTGGCTGTCAATCCTGAGAAAGAGTGGGGTGAAATAGATAATGAATTATGAATGCAATGGATGCGGGCTGCTAGACTTATACGGGTGGCACATACTGCAAGTGGTTTGTTGCTACAGTCCAAGCCCTTTCTTGGGCATCCCACCCAGGTCGAGGTGGGTGTTGCAGGAAGAGGACAGTGCCCCAAAATGGTGCATGGTGGACCTTTAATAGAAGACAGTGAAACAGGAACAGTGTAGTTTCAGACACGATTATGCTAACTGTTGGGGTAAACACCCAGTCTTGTAATATTTTGGCAACCTGCCTTCTGGGTGGCAAGGTCAATTCAGGGGAAATGACAGGGGCCAGGGACAATATCAATTACAGGCAAAAGGGGCCTACTTCAGTTGGGTTTGAACTATTGCCTTCAGTTTTATCCTCATGGACAAGATGGAAGACTTATGCCTTTATCATCAAGGTCCTAGGCAAAGACGGTGGGCCAATAACCTTTAATTGGCATTGACTAACCAGGATATTATGAGGCAAAAACTGCAGAAAGAAGTCAAGGCTGGCAGACTATTGGGACCCTTTGACTACTGGCCTTTGTGAAATGTTATGATTTCTCCTTTGGGAGTGGTTCCCAAAAAAGAAACAGGAGAATATAGGTTGATTTATCATTTATCACCAGATGAAGCATTCCAGTCAGTGAGGGCATGTGGCAGAGGTGCTAAAATAGCAAAATCTGATATCAAGTCTGCATGTAGAAGCTTACTGGTTCATTCGGATGATTTCATGTTGCTTGGTTTACAGTTTGATAGCATGATTTACATAGATAGAGTGTTACCCAAGGGTTGTTCGATTTCTTGTTCTTTGTTTGAGACGATTAACTGTTTTTTGCAGTGGGTTTTGCAGATCAGAGGTGGTGCATGTTATGTGACACACTATTTGGATGATTTTTTGCTGGCTGATCGAAGGAGTGAGGGGGGACGTCAAAAGGCTCTGATTGAGTTTTTTTGGTCATCGTGGAGATGTGAGTGCCGTGGTCTCCACAGGAGACTGATGGGTCAGTTACTAGGATCACTTTCTTTGGTGTTGAATTTGAATCAGTGCAGACGGAAGTGTGTTTGCCCAAGGATAAAGTACGGAAATTGACTGAATTGTTGGAGGAAGCAGTGTCATGTTCGAAATTAGATTTAGAAAAGCATAACAGCTGTTGGGTCACTTCAACTTCTCCTGTAGAATTGTGCAGACAGGGAGAGTGACTAGGATTTTTCCATGGCTACGAGGGTGTTGCTGCATAACAGAATGTGTTTATGTGCTAGTGTGAGACATGATTGTAGGATGTGGCTTACATTTCTGAACAAGTTTAACAGTGTGACGATGCTGTCCATGGATGAATAATGGTTTTGGCAGGTGCAGATCTTTTCTGATGCAGCTGGAGAACATGATTTTGGTCTGTTTTGGTATGGGTGCTGGGTTGAGGAGCATTGGCCTCAGGATTTGCTGGTCAAGAAGAGAAGCATACCATTTGTGGAATTAATTCCCCTTGTTGTGGCAATGGTTCTGTGGGGGAAGTTTTTAGCAGACAGGAAGTTGGTTTTCAAAGTGGATAACACAGCTGCGGTCACTTTGGTGAACTCCCAGCGAGCCAAGGATGAGAGAGAGTGTTGAGGATTTTCCTGCTTTGCTGTTTAAAATTTTACATTTTGTTTAAGGCGAGACATGCCTGGCATATATAATATTGCAGATGCATTGTCTTGCTTGCAGTGGCGGATGTTCTGTGGGCTTGCACCAGGAGCGAATGCAGTGAGGACAAGGATGCCTCAGGGATTCTGGGAGCTGGGTGAAAAGAGTGCTTGACCTGCGCGAGAAGTCTGTTGCTAATTCTACTAACAAAGCTTCTAAGCAGGCATGGAAATTATTTTTCGATTCTGGGGCACAGTGGAGGGGGTTGACCCATTCAGTTTTTTCCTTGAGGCAAGAGTATGCTGGTTGAGCTAGGGAGGGAGGAGCTTGGTTTGCCAGGAGGTGACCTATTACTGGTAAGTTACTTTTAGACATAGTTAAAACAGTTGCATGCAGTTTGTTATTCTTTTTGGAAAACAGCACTGTTGGTATTAGGCATGGATTGGATTTTACATGGTGCTTTCAATTTTTCTTAATTGTTGGGGCAGCTGGACAAAAGGGTCTTTTGAGACGTCATGTTACAGCTTCGGAGGCTCAGGTAAGGATATGACTGGTGCAGTGTAAGAGACCAATTGGGCAGGGGAAGGAGATTATTTTTAAAGAGGGTTTTTTGGCGGCTTGCCCTGTTCAAAACTGGTGCCATTTTGCGAGGCTTTTTGGGGCAGTCAGGCAAGTAAGTTTTTGTTCTTCAAGACAGGTCTGTTTTGACATCCTTTTAGGTTCTGTGAGTTCTAAGGAGAGTGTTGTCACTTCTGGGTATGATCTCCATGGATTATGGCACACATTTGTTTAGAATTGGTGCAGCTGTGGAAGCCTGGGCACAAGATGTGTCAGAAAGGCAAGTGAAGTCTTTGGGTAGCTGGAGATCCAAATGTTTTAAACATGCTCGTCCTTGTATATTGCAGTGATTTGTTTCCTTTACATTTTAGTAATTGTTTCGCCCTTAGTGTGCATGGCTAGACTCAGCAGCAATGTGTCTACTGTTTGGATTGTGGGACATTTGTTTGTTTGTTGGGCAGTGAATCAGGCGTAAATCAGATGTTTTGCAAGCAACTTAGCTTGGATGGGGTTAGGGTCTTGGTATTCTGGGGTGGAAGTGGTAAGCGATGGAGGGAGTTGTTAAGGGTTTTTATCTAAATGGGTTCCAGGGAGGTTGTGTCCTGACGTGCTGGTACTACATTTAGGCAAAAATGATCTTGTTTCTGAAGCAGGTATTACTCTTTTGAAATCGCTGAAGTGATTTATCTTGGATTTTGGACAGTTGGTCGGGCACTAGCATTGTGTGGACGGAGCCGGTGCAGAAACTTATTTGGTGAGGGGCAATGGAAAGAAAAAACAGAGAAAAAAGGTTAACAAAGGAATGAGGATTTTTTGTTAGAGTGTGGGTATTTTGGGTTTCAGACATGAAGAATTGTTCAAACGGATCAGTCGCTGTTTCAACAGGATGAGGTGCACCTATCTGTTTTTGGCAATTAGTATTATCTTTTGGAGCTGAGGATGGCCATTGCAGGAATTTGGGGAGAAAGTTTATAGACATGAGTTTGAACCAGTTTAACAGTTGGGATCCTTTTCTTGATGAGGCAGAAAAACTCCTTACAGGTTTTCCTGGTTGGCTGGGACAACAGGACAATCATCTACGGGGAGGGCTTAAATGGGGGCTCAACACAGATCAAGGAGGTCTGTGATATGGTTGAGAGGCAAACAGTTGGTTTAGGCAAGGGGAACACAGGAATGTTTTTGGTCTCAGCTTTGGGGAAGGATTTGTCCCACAGTTTAGGGGCATGGAAGGGAAGACTATGATGGGAGGGGGTATCATGGTTTAATGTTGGAGAGGAAATGAAATGTGAAGAAATTATGCAACATCAGTAGACAACAATACAAAATTATATGTGGTGAAAGAGCAGTGTAGGCCTGAAAAATGTTCTGATGCCAGTCAGGTAAAGAGCTCACTTGAAAATAGAATGCATGACCAGCAAAGGTCTTAGTTGAAGGAAAACCTGTGTTTCCAAGCTTGATTACATTTATAGTCTTAATCACACAGGCAAGTGTTTTGTTGACCCACTAAATTAAAAACATGATTGAAGAATAGTAGCTGGAGATTGAATTAGCAAGGGTACACACAATCTGATAAGCAGTCTAGTGAGCAGAGTTAAAACACGCATGCAAATACAAATCCATTCAAGAGTACTGAATAGTTAGTTTGTTAACCATTGTTAGAACTGTAATAAAGAATATGTAAGACACAGGTTAAAGGTTTAGGGACACTGGTGATGTGATGTTTTACAACAAATATGTAACTACTAAGTAACTTATTATTTGATCTTTTGTAACAAGCATTGTTCATGTTGTATATAAGTGGCTACCTGCGAAGCAGCACATTGAGACCAGCTGCTTACCTGTATGGAGATAGCTACTCTCCCAGCCGCGTGACTAAAGCAGTTGTGTTTGACCTGCTGAGAGGAGTCTTCTATTTTTTTCATCCCAAGTTTACATACAACATTTGGCGAGTAAGTATAGAAGTCTATTTTTGCTGTCAAATTACTGCTGCCACAGGAATACTGCCTACGCCATTGCACATATTTGATAAGGTAAGCAGACACCATGTTCTCTAAAGTACTGCCTATTCACTGGGGTTGATAGGACACAGAGATTGCCATCTTTTCAGGTAAGGACAATGCCGACTCGTTCCATGTTTTGTGTATATCGTATGACTTGTCTCTCTAGCAATGGTGAACAGAGATGTAACGTAAATATAAGGATATTAGGTTATCACATGCAAGACTGTTTACATGCACTGCACAGTATTAAGTTAAGGTGCTGCAAGGATGGAAGAGTGTTTATCCCAATTTAAAAATTGGAAGTGGTTAATGTGGGTGATTTGAAGTTGGGTTTCCGATATGTGTTCCAATATTTTGACACAGAGGAACACCTGGAAGGCCCGTGTTGTTAAACTTTACCTCCAAATACAATCTGAATGCTCAAATTACCATCCTGGACCTAAAGTCCAGAAGTCATTCCATGGTCTGAGAGTTAATCTCTCTCGAGTGCAGAGGAAAGTGACCAATTGCTACAGACAGGATTTACCGTTTAGTGTCAAAACAATTGTGAATAATATTCAGAAGTATTTGAAGTGTTCATATTTAAATTGTTCATGAGGAGTGCATGGTATGTGTGTAAATAGAAATGCGGCCACAGGGTGAGGTTGTTGTATAACATTGTATTGTGTTATCATGATGTATAATGCTTAATATTTGACTGAAAAGACAAATTGATGGATTTCTTGTTTGTAAGGACTAGTGTAAAAATTTAAAAGAAGAAATATTGAGTAGACAGATAAAAGTTAAATTGCAAAAGTTGTTAGAAATATGGGGGGTTATGGAGACTCCCTTGGAGCAAATGCAAAAGACCTTTCTAGGTGACCAGAAAAAAATACAAAATTATTGCCAGGAGTCGTTTAAGGACACTCAGAAGCATACACATCCCTGGCCAAAGGAAGGGACATTTGATGACAGAATATTAGAGCACATTGTTACATACCTTAAGAGTAAATATGCAGGAGCAAAGCTGCATAATTGCAGAAGCAAGAAGCCACCTTAGCCTTACGGCGAGATTTTTTGTGAGAAGTCTAAGGACTCCTCAAATGCCAATTTCCCCTTAGTATTAAGTCTGCTCCCCCACCTCCCTATTACTCAATGAGTGCTTCCCCTAAGGTATCTGCTTTTTATCCAGTGATACAGCTACAGAAAACTGCAGTGGGATTTGAGAATCCTGAAGTTGAGACCCCTTCATGATTTCCAAAGGAACCCCCTAATGTTGTCCCACAGATGTCAAACCAAGACATACAAGTACCCCCAGACAACAAGTAGAGGAGTGTAACTCATTTTACAGGACAATGAGAAGCGCGGTTTACAGAGCATTTATTTTCAGCTTCTCCCCAGGAGGGTAGACGTGAAGAACAAGGTCCAAGAGACAGTCGCACGTTTTATCAGCAATTTTGCACTTATTACAGAATAGGGATGTAACAGGAAGGGTAGTTAGGGAACAGATGTCTTGATCCACAACAGAGAGATGTAGATGATGCTAGATGGAACGACTATGCATACAGGGCTGTTTGTATGGTGCGATGGCCAGTATAAAAAACAAAAAGATGAGGATTTTCGGAGGACTAAAGATAATTTACCACCCAGGTAGGAAAAGGGGAATGTAATAGTTTTGCCATAAAGTGTTCAGGAATGGGCATCATGAAGTGAGGACAGAAGGGATGTGAGAGAAACAAGGAGAAGGATATTATGATAATCTTTCAGGGCAGATTCAGAGAGGTTTTTGTAGAATGGCCAACAGAGTAGAGTCAATATACTGGCGAGTGGATAACATGGGTGAAATACTTTGATTCCAAGAGCATAGGCGCTCTTATCATATTAGTTCTCAAGAATTGCCCCTTATTTACCTTGAACATACAAAAGGGAGCGATGAGATTGCCTAACAATGCTGTTTTACAAAGTAGTGAAAAAGCGTTTACCCTCCGATGTACCAGATAACCTTGATAATATAGTGACATTGGAAGTCAAGCCATGGACAGAGATACAGGCACATAGAATCTATTTCTGTAAAAAGAAGCAAGATAAAGAGAGAACCAAGCAGTTAAGTTAGTGCAGCAAACCTTGTCTTAAAGAAGAGCAGTAAAAAGAGCTGTAGTAGCAGCCGCCACTCAGATGACTGCAATGTCTCTGGGATCAGTTCCAGTGACCACACAACCATACAGTACTCACAACAGCAGGACAGTGTAAGGGCACAAGGAAGTAGCAGAGGAGGATGAGGAGGCAGAGACAGTATAGGTCCCTAAAGGATGGATCAAACATGTCATTAGTGTCACAGATATGGCATTTCATTAGAGACTGCAGGACTAAGAGAAGGGATGAAGAAAATGGAAGACAGGTGTTTACAATCACCGAGGAAATGTAGTAGTGCAGCCACAGTCAAAGCAGCAAATAATATATATCTCAGACACCACCACAAAATGTGCAGCAACAGGCAATGCCTCAGGTACAACAAATGCCACCACAGCAAAGTTACCAAGCACCCCCCAATGGCAACCCCGCCTCAAAGTGGACAGGGAGGTGTGACCGTGAGAGGAGGAAATCATTACCAAACAAATTATGTGTGAGGATACATGCAATGAAGGTGCCCATAGAGTAGCTCCATGTGTCTAGTATTGTCAGAAACGCACAGGCCAGATAAGGAAACTACTATGACTTGTATCAGAGAGAGAGACCTTCCAATTTCTAAATAGATCAATGGACAGACAAGGATTCCCAGGGACAGTAATGAGGGCTTCATTTACTAAACCAGCAGAGATGGAAATAGGAGGGAGGTACACTGATGGCCATTTACTGTTTTAACAATTAACAGCCAAAGCAACTCTCCTGTCTTATATACAAAGAAGCACAATAATTATTATGATATACATTTTAAATACAGAAATCACATTCTATTTAGTTTCAAATAATGCAAATACATTTTTATAAAAACTAAATAACATAAACAAAACATCATACTTTCGGACGACAACAACATCAAAGACTCAGACAAACAACGATCAACAAAACATATAACAAATCATCACAAGCTGACCAAAATAACAGGCCCTCAAAAACATATAGAACAACTTATATATACATCATAGCACAAATATTATTTCAATATCTTAACATATCAGTACATAAATAACTAATATAATTCTCAATAAAGGAAAACAGATATTCTTTCTTTTCATGGCAGCAATATATATTGTCCATCTAGATCTTATGTCTTTATACTCTGCCACTTCCTATAAAAATGTGTATCAAAATCTTCATTTCATATATCAGCTCAATTCATCTTGTTAAAGAGCAATCAAAATTTGGTATTCCATCCTCTCAATAGATCTTCTTATAGCATAATCAAAATTTGGTACTCCATCGCTTACTGTTCTATCCATCTGCCCCAGCTAAGTTATTGGGGAGAGATCTTATTTCCAAATTAAATAGGACTATTCATTTTGAACCTCACTGAACTGGGATTTGTTCTACCCCTGGATGTCAACCCTCCAAGATAATGGCTATATCTGTGGATTATTCTACTGGAGATCAAATCAGAGCTTGACCCGCATTCATTACAGCAGTATATACAATAATAGCAGAAACACCACAGTTACTAATCAGAGCGGCCCACTTCCCTAAAGAGTTTCTCTTCTAGCAACAAGGGCAAGATTCTTGGATACCTGACCATGAGTTTATATTACAAATAGGTCTTAGAGAGGTCTTAGAGGTAACACCGACCTATGGCGCTCTGATGGCCAGTGATTATAACCAGGTCTTGTGGGCATGCGTTATATTAATTGAGCCAGGTAAAATTGTTATGGAAATATTGAATGATCAACTGTTTGATGGTGATTCTAAATTTTTTTTAAAAAAGTTAGTCTTGCAGGATGACATACCATTGAGAACAGAACTAGGAAAAAGGGCAGGTCGAGCTTATGATTCTGTTAGGGATGTAGATCTTTCCCAAGTACCAGAAACATTGTAGACTAAGGGTCCCCTTGCTGCAAGTCTTATTCATACGTACTCCTACTCCATTTAGAATCACACTGAAGGAATTTGCTATCCTACCTAGTGTGAGACAGTATCCGATTTTTAAAGAAGCAGATGAGGGCATCGCCCCTACTATACAAGTGATGCTAGAGTAGGTAGAAATTTACTCTGGAGCGACTCCTTGTAATACTCCTACTTATCTTAATGGTAATACTTGGAGTTTTAAGACCTATGCCCCATGAATGATGTAGCAGTACCAGACCGTTGCATCATTTTGATGCATATTCCTCAGGATGCTAAATATTTCTCTGGTATAGATCTCAAGAATGTTTTGTTTTTTTGCAACTCCTCGTCCAGAAAGACATTATTTGACAGCATTTTCCTATCGCAGGACTCAGTATTTGGCTTCTCGTTTACCTCAGTGGTATTGCGAGTCCCGTAGCATTTTAAACAGAGTAGTGAAAAATGGTCTGTCAAACTTCCCGTGTGGCAGTACCTTGTTGCAGTATGTTGATGACATGTTAGTTTGCAGTCCTACAGAACAACAGTGTAGAAAAGATACCACATCTCTTTTCGTTACTCTAGCACAGAGAGAATAAAAGGCAGAGGTGTGGAATTTAATAAAATATTTACTTGTCCATGGGACAGGTTGCTTCTTAAATCTACATGTCCTGTAAAAAATAAAAAAAATAATCTACTTGTCCCTTTGGTGCCATGTAGTGCAGCGACAAGTTATGGCAGCAATCTCATTATGTAAGAGCTATGATAATAGCCTCTCTGATTTTGCCAGGGCTACTACTATTGTACTGCTTGAATACCTGCATTTTCAATCCCTACTATAGCAATTTCCTTATTTTGCCTCCCTTTCGCAGATCAACATACTGGGGCTGGAGGAAGCAGTAAGCAATAATTCCTGGGCTGGAATGCCTTTGAGTCTACAAACCTACTAACTTGCATGTTTTAAGGATTTTCACCAGCTCTTCTCTAATCTTTTCCCAAAATGAGAAAGGGTGGAAATTTACCCCTGACAATGGCAGAAGTAGACGTTCTTCCAGGGATGGGAAAAAAGTTGTTTACATGAGCAAATCTACACATGCATATTTGCTCGTGCTAAAATACAGTTCACAAAAAATTTCTAGGAATAGGATTTCCTGGTCTACTTCTTTAAGTTCTTATGAATTCAGGAAACCCACTAATTCAAAGACATATACCATGGGTATACTTTTGTGACTTCTTTTAAGAATTGGGTCCCTAATTAGGTCTAGTGTTAACAATTTTGTTTTTATTAAACTCCTATTTCTCTATCTATCGCCTGGCTTTAATGTGAGTGGTCACATTCTGCTCTTCCACAAGGAGTATACTGGCACACAAAGTAGTTTTGTTCAGTGCCAGGAACTACTGGGGCAATCGGGAGTGCAACAAAACTGGAGGCCCCCCTGCAAAGAAAATGGAGCAGCACCCCCCCCCCCTCTACAAGACTCACTCAGGGCAGGTCCTGAGGAGGACCCCTGGAGGGGGGCTGCGGGGCCTTTGTTATGCCACTGGTGGCAATGTGTGCTTTTTGCCAGTGTTTTATACAATGCGGAGGGCCTGGCATCTCCCACAACAATAAAGTGTTACAAAAGCCATGTCAAAACAAGACATGTAGTACGAAATCAAAAGACTCACAAAAAATGATGGATCGGTTTGCTTATTTTCATGCTTCCCGTATTCATGTTGAAAAATGGTTACACTGGGTTTTCGTTTAGGAGTATTTTTTGGATTTTACTAAATGACGCTTCAAAGAAATAGAACCTAAAATTTCAAAATAGCAAAACGTTTTTTTCCTGAATATTTTATTTTGAAAGCAAAGAATCATCACTCCTGTTTACAAGCTCCTGCAAACATTTGCATCTAATCAGAGAGCATTCTGGGAGCATTATACTTACCCTCATATTGTTAAACTTTTCAAACATGTGTACACTTATTTTGTTCTTTTTACTGGAACCACTATCAGCAGTAGTGCAGTGTGACCTTAAAATGTTTTTTTTTTTTGTTTTTTATCTAGCGCTCACCCTAATAATGAAGGGTTTTAATTATTGAACCATAAATCCAAGTATGAACAGCATTAACATATGGAAACACATATTACCTCAACTGCAGACAGTTGCCTTCTCTTTAAACTGACAGCCAAGGGGTTTGTGCTGCAGAGGGTTGGGCCTACTTGTCCCAAGAACAAAATAAACATGAAAACGTGTTGCCCTTGACCCCAAACAAAATGTCTAAAGTGTCGGGCGATAGGAATTCTGCATCCCTGCAAGGAAGAAAAAATTCACTATTGTCAGGAGGCGGTCCGTTACTTAGGACAATTATTGTCAGCTTCTGGTCCACGAGTAACTCCTGAAAGAGCAGCATCAAAAGGTCAAATGACTGAGCCAGAAACAGCTAAGGGAATGCAGAAGTTTCTTGGCCTCTGTAACTATGTGAGACAATTGGGCTCCAGGTGATGGCATCCAAAGGATGTCCACCCCTGGGATTAATCAGGTGGGTGATACAATCCAGGACATCTGGGGTTTGGCATTGGTCACTTTAAGCTCAGGGCTTCGTTAAAGCTGCAGTTTTCTGTTGTTGTCTTTTAGGTTTGGCCCTTTTTTAGTGCATGTGGAAATGGAGGTAGGAGGTGGTCAGGTTCTGTCATTACTAGGTCTAGTTGGGTTAGTGAGGTTAGGATTATTCCTTTCTGACCTAGTTATTAGGTTAATAAGTTTGTTGCTTGTCATGGCGGAAAAATCGCAATCAGTTAGAAATGCACTAAAAGTACCTCTTTAAGGCCAGTAAGGAAGATCTCCTACAGTCCAGAGCGTTGTTGCAAGTGTGGGTGGGGATAACCAGGTCTAAGCGCTCTGTTGCAAGCAGAGTTGCGGCAACTGTACTAGCTACCCCCCACCCAAAAGCAAAACTGAAAGCAAGGGTTGTGCACTGGAGCACAGCCAAGGTGTAGGGTCTAACAGGGGAAGAGTGCTCCACAGGCAGACACGCTTACTGTGAAAAAGATTCAGGGGTCATGGTAGGCCGTTGCAGGGCTCGCATCCGCGGCTTCAAAGGCAGGGGTCTGCGAGTGCAAAGCAGTGGACATCTGCGCCTGGCTCAGGAGGTGGGCCTGTTAGAGCAGCATCAGACTCCCTCAGAGGAGTGCAGAGGTCGCACCAGCAGGTGCCAGGAGTGTGCTTGTGCGTACAAGGAGATGGGAGCATGTCATGAAAAGGGCCTCAACAGCGTGGAAAGACTGATTCCTTTCCAAATTGCAGAGCAGGGGAAGGGAAATTAGTGGCGCTGTGGTACAGCAGGATATATTGGATTCCTTTGCTGAGGTAGCGCAGCTGTGGAGGTGTTGGAAAAATATGGCTCACAGTTAAGGAAAGAGTTGTATTCATAGGGTTTGCATCAGGAAGTCCCTAGGAAAAACTCTCCCTAAACTATTGCAGGGCATAATGTTCAAAGGGAAGGAAGGTGTGAAGGGCAAATTTGGGCAGGGAAAAAAGACATTATAAGGACCAGATAGACAGGTTTAGGAAGTAAGAGGATGGGTAGGTGGGTATGTGTGGAAGAAGAGGTGAACCCTATAAAAATCAGGAGTGAGCAACAACGGTTAGGGACCAGGACCACACATCCCACAAGTTGGGGCGACCTGCAGGGCATCTGTGGGACGACATCACAGGAAACTGGAAGCTGTGATGGTGCAGATGCGGAAAGGTTGAGAGCGTCCTTTGAAACCTGGTCCGAAGGGAGGAGGAGGTCTGCAGTGACCTTCCCAACATCGCCAGGTGGACAGGTATCATTACACATTGCTGCCAATGAGCATACTGATTGGAGAGGTGTTGATGGGGGGGCTTGGGACGGAGAGAAACCTAGTGTGAGAGTTATCCTGGTGTGCAGGAGATGGAATGTGAGTTGTATTATGAAGATGACGATGATGAAGAGCTTGAGGAGGGGAAAATAGCTCATTGGAAGGAGGTGGGCGAGTGTAAGATGAAAGAAAAAGGAGGGGGTGGGGAGGAAAAAAATAATAAATAGACAAATGTGTCTCGTCCCAGTGTTGTTCTGCAGGAAGGATCAGGGATGGAGAAATTAGATTGGTGGGTCACTGAGAGTTTCTGTGCGACGAGGACGTGAACACAGACGTGCAGTGGCTGTATAGCACAGATTACATTCAAGTGAGGCACACTGATGGAAGAGTTGGGACTTAGGTGGGCCAAGAGAGCTCATTAGATGTAGGGGTGGGGACTTCAGTGGTGGATAAAGAGGTTGGCACGGAATCCTGTGAAGTGGTAAGTGAGTTGAATACTGACAAAGTGGTATCGGGGGAAGCTACAAAATATGACAAAGTGGATTGCAGCAGCACAGGGGTTGTGGGGGAGAAGAAAGGGCTGAATAATAGAAAAAAAGGGACACAAATAAAACTGATGGCAACTCGGAAGGGGCAAAAGCAGATTCGGGTCGAATAGAGAGATTGAAGCGGCTGCCATATGTGAGTGTTTCAATGCTTTTGGGGGCTCAACTATCTATGGCAACAAGAAAAAAAATATGAAAAGGTGAGTTTGTAGATGTCTACACGTTATTGCACAGAGAATTACATGCTAAATAAGGACCTCCACCAGAGGGACACAGGAGGATGGGGGACCCCATCCCAGGTAAGTCCAGGTAAGTATTTTTTTATTTTTTGCCATCAGGGCCCTAACTTGGGGCCCCCTGCATGGCACAGGGTGCAATGGTCATGCCCAGGGGACACTTGTCCCCTGTGCTGGCCACTGGGGTGGAGGGCATGACTCCTGTCTTTTCTAAGTCTGGTTAGATGCATTTTTTTTTGCCTCTAACCAGGCTAGCATCATTTTTTGACGCACAACCCCTTCCTTCAGTACTGCCCCCGCCCCCCCCAACCCGGCTAGCGTCGTTTTTGAAGAAGCTAGCCCTTTTTAGCACCAGCTTGCACCATTCCTTGTAGATGGCGCCCGGTTGGTGCTGTGGAACGGCGCAAGCCGGTGCTATACTTTTTGCCACAAAACTGCATTTGCCCAGTTTTGCGGCAAAAAGTATAAATCTGGGCCTTAGTACTTAAGATGACTTGTTTTACTTGTTCCTCTGAAATAGACTCAAACTGAGTAAAAGATGTTTCGCCCTTGATCCTGGGACAAATGTCCTACGGGATGAGTTATTCACTGAAGTCAGGGAGAATTAATTAAAAATAGCTTCAACTTTATTCTGAAACGCCTGTGCTAGTGTATCACAAAAAGTCTAATTAAATCCATTGAGTTTCTAATAACTGGAGAAGAAAGTTTGGTCATGGTTTACATCTCTTGAAAATCTTATATTTTGCAGGTGCCAATTTAATGACTGCGCTATTTAATCAAGTAGAGTAGTCAATCTACATTGAGTTGATACTGCAAATTTCATCTCGCTGTATCTCAGCAAGGATGTCCTTCAGATCTGGAGCTTAAACCAGATGCCTAGCATGTGATGAAGCTGGTTTTCCTAAGACCTTGTCAGGTTATTATTACCCATAAACAGTAATTCCCATAAGATTGCACTATGGTCCGACTAAGTTAAGGGGAGTAAAACTGGGTTATACATGGCTTTGCTGACCGATACTCCAAATTGAAGTAAGTATCACCTAATAATGTGAATTCTGATTTTGACAAAGAGGATTCTAAAACAGACCCTATGGCTTGGATAAAGGCTTTTCTAGGCCTTGTCAGCCGATAAAGAAGAAGAGCATTAAACAATTGAGTTTCAGGTAACTCAAAGTTAAACAGAAAGCCTTCAAAATCTAAGGAGGAAGCAGGAGTAAACACAGCTGACAGAGTGTCACAAAAGATGCCGCTAATCCCACACCCTTTTTATGCCCTCTATCCAGTCTGAAGACAGCATAGCCCCACTGGAGTTGCAACCACCACCTCAGGACCTGAAGCCTGATCAGCCCAGGTTTTGGTGACAAAAGGCAGGTCAGGCTGATATGTGTCCGGAAATTTGGCAAATTCAAAGTGGGACTTAACCACTGACCTGGCATTAATTAGCACACACTTAGCCTTAAAACCGAAAGTGGACGACCTGTCTATTGGGGCCTGAGGCATAGACATATTTGGGGATGCTTTTATAGGGATATCAGTGTGAACAATTCTATTACTACATTCATGACAAACGTCCCAGAGGGGGTCAGAAGTTGTGTGGCTAGGTTTTGGGCAGATGCAGGCCTTACCTGGAGGTTTGAGAGCCAGCAGATCATCCTTAGAGTAACTCTCTATCCCCAGAGTTTGAGGATTCAACCGACAAGGGTGTTGGTCCCTGGGTTCGGTACAGGTGCAGACGAGCTTTTCTTAGGTGTGCCCGCTGCACAGATGCGCTCTGTGGTGACTTATGTAGTCCATCATAGACAGTACATGTCAGAAGGCGTGCCATAGCATAGTGTTGATGCAGCGCACAAAGCACAACAAGTGGGGGAAAAACAAAATTCAAACTGTGGTCCAGCGACCCCAATCACAGGCTTCCCTGCAAAGTGTGGAATATTGGAAATCCAAAAATAAGGCAACATAAATTAGGAGAAAGGTAACGCATAAAACTATAAAAACAGAGGCTAGCCCTCTACAAAGATGACACCAGAAAGGGAAAGGAGCCATGTAACCCCCAAAACCAGGGCTGAGGCGCTTACACGGAAACAAATTTGGGCAGCAACAAACCTTATCACAGGCTGCGCAGATGCATTCTGTGGTGACTTAAATAGCACGTCATAGAGAGGACATGTCCAAGGGCGTGCAGAGCACAGCGCTGATGCAGCGCACAAAGCAAAACAGGTAGGGCGGGGGGAACAAAATTCAAACTGGGGTCCAGCAACCCCAATCACAGATCTCAGGCTACCCAGCAAAGTGTGCAATTCTGGTAATGCAAAAGTAAAGCAACATAAATTAGGAGAAAGGAAACGCATAAAATGATAAAAAACAGTGGCTAGCTGTAGTGGTCCTTAAAGGTATGGTTCAGGATATCTTGTGGCATGATCCACAACCACCAAGATAAATCTATTGCCTGAAGCAGTTGGAGGGTCAAGGGGGACAACTATGTCAACCCGTACCCTTTCAAAGGGCACCCCAACCACTGGAAGTGGGATTAGAGGGGCCTTTGGTGCGCCACCAGTCTTGCCACTGGCTTGGCAGGTCACACAAGACTTACAAAAGTATTTGTGTCCTCTGACATATGAGGCCAGTGAAACAAGGGGACAAGTCTTTCCCACGTTTTCGTCTGGCCCAAATGCCCAGTCAAAAGAATGTCATGTGTTAGGGTGGGAAGAAACTCTCTGTACTGCAGGGGAATGACCAATCTCCTGCCAGCTCCAGGCTTTGGGTCCCTTGACTCTGTGTACAAAGGTTGTCTTCCCAGTACACCCTATGACTGTCACGGACATCCCCATTTTGCTGTTTGACAGCTTGCTGTCTTAAACCCTCTAATGTGGGACAGGTTTGCTGTGCCACACTCAGCTCTTCCCTGGCAGGCCCCCCTGCACCCAAAAGCTCAGAAGTGTCTGCTGCTAGCTCCTCTGGTGTAGGTTCTGCACAGGGAGAGAATTCCTCTTCCTCAAAAGGGGAATCATCTGTAGAGGGAGGGATAGTGGGTAGGGATTTACCCTTTCTACCCCTAGCTTTAGGGAGCACTTGGTCCATTGTTCCAGGATCCAAGTTTCCCTGTCCTTTTTGCTTCTTGGCCTGAGCCCTTGTCAAAGCAAAAATATGACCAGGAATGCCCAGCATTGCTGCATGGTCCTCCAACTCCACTTCTTCCCAAGCTAATGTTTCCAAATCGTTTCCTAGTAGACAGTCTACAGGTAATTCAGTGGCTACCACAACTTTCTTTGGACCAGTAACGCCCCCCCCCCCCCCCCCCCCCCCCAAGTTGAGATTCACAACAGCCATGGGGTGGCTAAGAGTGTTATCAGCGTCTGTCACTTGGTACTGCTGACCAAGTAGGTGTTGATCAGGGTGGACCAGTTTTTCTATCACCATAGTTACACTGGCTCCTGTGTCCCTGTAGGCCTCAAACTCAACACCATTGACTAGGGGAAGTTGCTTGTACTTATCCATATTATGGGGACAAGAAACAAAGGTGGCAAAATAAATGTCACCATCAGAGACTAAAATAGCCTCTGTGGTCTCCCTAACAAGACCAACCCCAACTACATTGCCAATAGTGAGCCTATCTACACCATTGGATTGGCTATTTGTAGTAGATTTCCCACCACCACTGCTATAACTAGGGGCACTAGAGGTTGCAGCAGGGGTTGTGGTGATGGGAGGTTTGGTGTTTTTCTTTGGACAAGTGGAATCACTTGCCCAATGGCCTTTGACTTTACACAAATAACACCAAGGTTTTTTCTGACTGTTAGAAGAGGATTTGGACCCACCACCCCCAGAGGATTTTTGTGGGCCTGATGAAGACTCAGAATGCTTACTTTTGTCCCCACCCTTCTCAGAAGACTTACCATCCTTCTTCTTGCCATCCTTGTCACCCCCTGTATGTACTTTTCTGTTCACCCTTGTTCGGACCCATTTGTCTGCATTCTTTCCCAATTCTTGGGGAGAGGTCAGATCAGAGTCCACTAGGTATTGGTGCAACAAGTCAGACACACAATTGTTAAGAATATGCTTGCTCAGAATAAGAATGTACAGGCTTTCATAGTCAGAAACTTTACTGCCATGCAACCACCCTTCCAAGGCTTTCGCTGAACAGTCCACAAAATCTGTCCAGTCTTGAGAAGACTCTTTTCTGAGGTCTCTAAACTTAATCCTGTATTGTTCAGTGGTTAAGCAAAATCCATCCAAGAATGCATCTTTCAAAACTTTGTAGTTATTGGCATCACTTTCTCTGACAGCAAGGAGCCTATCCCTACCCTTTACAGTGAAAGATAGCCACAAAATAGCAGCCCACTGCCTTTGAGGGACCAACTGTACCATACAGGCCCTCTCAAGTGCAGCAAACCACTTATTAATGTCATCCTCCTCCTTGTAAGAGGGGACTATCTTGTGCAGCTTCCTGGAATCTTGCTCTCTATCAGGATTGCTATCATGAATACTGCTGCTGCTGCTACCATGGGGAACTAACCCCAACCTCTGTATTTCCCTCTCTATGTCTAGAGATTCCCTAAAGGCCAGCTGCTGCTGTTTCAGCTTCAGTCTGGTCTCTTCTACCCTCAGCTTTCTGAGTTCCCTTTCCATCAAGTTATCCTCAGGGTGGGTGGGTTGGGAATTTTTATACATAGAAGAAATGTGGGAAGTTTCAGAGGGAGACCTATCCCTAACTGTCTGGACCCTAGTAACCTGGCCTCTAGGGGTGAAAGATGCCCTACTGGTGTGGGACCCTCTAACACTACCAGTGTCCCTAGGTGCCCTGATAGGGGGATGGACGTTGTAAGAACCCTCCCCAGCTTCCTCATGGAACTCCTCTGAGTCTGACTGGGAAGCTTCCCCATTTTTTAACCTCTCCTGAGATGGGCCAGACTGGTTCTGGTCATCTACAATGAGCATGTTAAAGAGAAACTCTTTTGTAGGATTCTTACCTATTCTCAAACCTCTATCCAGGTAGAGACCCCTCAAACTTTTATAGTTCAAACTCTCATATGTTGCATTAACAGTTTTGGGAGTGGGGTCTGCAACAGACAGGATAGTAAAAGGTTTAAGGATACTGAGAGAAAAGGTTTTCAATACTTTAGAAAGCACAGAGAAAAACTTTTTCAAACTTTGGGAAAACTTTTAGAAGTTTTCAAAAACTTTTCAGAACTTTGTTAAAAGTTTTAGAGTAGAAAAGTAAACAGTTTTGGTTAAGTGTACATATACTGAACTATTTGGTATATGATTCTCTTATGAAGAGTACCAAATGACAAAGTGGTAAAGCAGTTACAAGTACTTATCCCACTGCTGCACCACCAATGTAGGAGGCTGGCCTGGCTTATAGTGGGTACCTTGTGATACTTACACCCTGTGTCAGGTCCAGTTATCCCTTATTAGTAGAATAGAGGTGTTTCTAGCAGCTTAGGCTGACAGAAGGTAGCTATGGCAAAGCAGCTTAGGCTGAACTAGGAGACATGCAAAGCTCCTACTATACCACTTATATCATATAGCACAATACCATAAGAAAACACATACTCTGAGTTACTAAAAATAAAGGTACTTTATTTTCATGACAATATGCCAAAAGTATCTCAGAGAATACCCTCACTTAGGAGGTAAGTAATATACACAAGTTATATGTACACAAACCCAAAACAGGTAAGTAACCGTAAGAAAAGTAGTGCAAACAGTGTAGAATCACAATAGGATGCAATAGGTGAACATAGGTCTAGCGGCAACACAAACCATATACTCCAAAAGTGGAATGCGAATCGACCCCAGACCTATGTGAGCATGTAGAGGGTCGTTGGGACTCCAAGAAAACAGTCAGGGTGTCCAAGATACCCCACCCCAAGACCCTGAAAAGTAGGAGTAAAGTTGCCCTACTACCCCAGAAAGACACAATAGTCGTGATAGGGGGATTCTGCAAGAACCACAAGCACCAGCAAAACACTGAAGACGGATTCCTGGAGGTGAGGACCTGCAAGGCAAGGGGACCAAGTCCAAGAGTCGCAATAGTGTCCGGGGGGGCAGGAGCCCAGGAAACCCCGGATGAAGGTGCAAAAGGGCTGCCTCCGGGTGGAAGAAGCCGAAGATTCTGCAACAACGAAAAGGGCTAGAAACTTCTCCTTTGGATGGAAGATGCCCCACGGCGTGCTGGGTGTTGCAGAAGTGTTTCCAAGCAGAAATACCGCAAACAAGCCTTGCTAGCTGCAAGGGTCGCAGTAGAGGTTTTTGGGTGCTGCTGGGGACCAGGAAGGACCAGGATGTTGCCCCTTGGAGGAGGAGACAGAGGGGGCGCTCAGCAAATCAGAGAGCCCCCGCAGAAGCAGGCAGCACCCGCAGAAGTACCGGAGCAGGCACTTAGAAGATTGGTGTAACCGGAGTCACAAAAGGAGGGCCCCACGACGTCGGAGTCCAACTCAGAGGGTTGAGCACTGCAGGACAGAGTGCTGGGGACCCAGGCTAGGCTGTGCACGAAGGAATCCTTGGAGAAGTGCACAGAAGCCGGAGAAGCTGCAAATCACGCAGTACACAGGTTTGCAGTCTAGTCCTTCACCAAACTCGGACTGAAGGATCACTGGACTGTGGGGGTCACTTGAATCTAGCTCCTGTGTTCCAGGGACCACGCTCGTCATGATGAGAGGGGACCCAGAGGACCGGTAATGCAGTCTTTTGGTGCCTGCATTAGCAGGGGGAAGATTCCGTCGACCCACGGGAGATTTCTTCTTGGCTTCCAGTGCAGGGTGAAGGCAGACAGCCCTCAGAGCATGCACCACCAGGAAACAGTCGAGAAAGCCGGAAGGATGAGGCGCTACAATGTTGCTGGTAGTCGTCTTGCTACTTTGTTGCGGTTTTGCAGGCGTCCTAGAGCAGTCAGCGGTCAATCCTTGGCAGAAGTCGAAGAAGGAAGTGCAGAGGAACTCTGGTGAGCTCTTGCATTCGTTATCTGAGGAATAGCCCGGAGGAGAGACCCTAAATAGCCAGAAAAAGAAGTTTGGCTACCAAGAAAGGAGGTTTGGCTACCAAGAGAGGTAAGCACCTATCAGGAGGGGTCTCTGACGTCACCTGCTGGCACTGGCCACTCAGAGCAGTCCATTGTGCCCCAACACCTCTGAATCCAAGATGGCAGAGGTCTGGGACACACTGGAGGAGCTCTGGGAACCTCCCCTGGGAGGTGCAGGTCAGGGGAGTGGTCACTCCCCTTTCCTTTGTCCAGTTTCGTGCCAGAGCAGGGCTGGGGGATCCCTGAACCGGTGTAGACTGGGTTATGCAGAGATGAGCACCACTTGTGCCCATCAAAGCATTTCCAGAGGCTGGGGAAGGCTACTCCTCCCCAACCCTTCACACCTATTTCCAAAGGGAGAGGGTGTAACACCCTCTCTCAGAGGAAATCCTTTGTTCTGCCTTCCTGGGACTGGGCTGCCCAGACCCCAGGAGGGCAGAAACCTGTCTGAGGGGTTGGCAGCAGCAGCAGCTGCAGTGGAAACCCCGGAAAGGCAGTTTGGCAGTACCCGGGTTCTGTGCTAGAGACCGGGGGGATCATGGAATTGTCCCCCCAATACCAGAATGGTACTGGGGTGACAATTCCATGATCTTAGAAATGTTACATGGCCATGTTCGGAGTTACCATTGTGACGCTATACATAGGTAGTGACCTATGTACAGTGCACGCGTATAATGGTGTCCCCGCACTCACAAAGCTCGGGGAATTTGCCCTGAACGATGTGGGGGCACCTTGGCTAGTGCCAGGGTGCCCACACACTAAGTAACTTGGCACATAACCTTCACCAAGTGAGGGTTAGACATATAGGTCACTTATAAGTTACTTATGTGCAGTGAAAAATGGCTGTGAAATAACGTGGACGTTAATTCACTCAGGCTGCAGTGGCAGGCCTGTGTAAGAATTGCATGAGCTCCCTATGGGTGGCAAAAGAAATGCTGCAGCCCATAGGGATCTCCTGGAACCCCAATACCCTGGGTACCTAAGTACCATATACAAGGGAATTATATGGGTGTACCAGTGTGCCAATGAGACTTGGTAAAATTAATCACTAGCCTGCAGTGACAATTTTAGAAAGCAGAGAGAGCATGAACACTGAGGTTCTGGTTAGCAGAGCCTCAGTGATACAGTTAGGCACCACACAGGGAACACATACAGGGCATACATTATGAGCACTGGGGTCCTGCCTGGCAGGATCCCAGTGACACAAGGGCAAAAACAAACATACACACAGTGAAAATGGGGGTAACATGCCAGGCAAGATGGTACTTTCCTACAGTTAGTAGCTAATTTTAGGGGGTTTTACAGGGTTTCTGATTTCTCAAAAAGGTCTACTTATCAGAAATTCTCTTTTTTATTAAATTAATTTCTTGTTTTGACTCACTGGAAAGTGTCAAGCTAAGTGTCACACATTTGGCAGCTGAATGTCACTCAGAAGTATATTGAAAACATGGAAATGGCACGCTTAAGCAATCTGAAAACTTGGCAGATATGACTTCGCACTCTATAACTTTTAATTTCCTACAAAATATTTTTATGTGAGATTTTCTGGCATTATCAAGTAGGTTAGTGGCTTCAATTTGTAGGGCTCTGCATCAGTTCCAAAGCTTTTTTTAAACTTCTTGTTACTCAGAAGAGAATATATATATAGAGAGAGAGAGAGAGAGAGAGAGAGAGAGAGAGATATATATATATATATATATATATATATATATATATATATATATATACACACACACACACACATATATACTTCATTGCCTAGTGGTATTCTTAAATTCCTGAGATGGTGTCTCACATTTGGTTGTAGAATGTCACTCATATCCACACTGAAACTATGGAAATGTCAATCTGAAAACTTAGCAGCAATGAGTTTCTCGTTGCTCATATGGGTGTATTTCTGATGTTTATATGTTTCCCTTTTCATCATTGCTTAGTTTTGCTCGCGAGAAAGCGTCACTCGTAGTCGTTGAAATGTTACTCATAGTTGCACTGAAATTATGAAAGTGTCACACATAGCAGTTTGAAACATTGGCAGCTATGAATGCACATTAGTCAACGTGTGCCGAATTATTTTTAAGAAAAGTGAAACAAATGCTAATATATGGCTTTAGACTAAATTAACAAATGTCCACGCTTTAAATAAAATCTACTTAGATATGTTTTTTGTTTGTCACATAGGTAGATTTAATCCGCTATCTTTTTTTCGTTCCGAAGTGTATAAGAGTTTACAGAGTATAAAGTATGTAGCCGGATTTGTTTATACAAACGTTCATCACGCATACTCTTTACAAACGCGAAAACTAGAGAATATTTTGACATAAACTAAACATAGTCACACCCGCTCTCTCACAGACAAAACTTACTTGTCATGGCTGCAGTAACATTCATGCTGAGACGTGTGTCCCACCAAAACAGTGCTGGAGTTAAAAGCACGTGAAAAACTGCCCACCCCTTCTTTAAAGCACGCCGGGAATTGAAGTTCGGCAATTATGTTGGTCTTTAGAAAACCACACAATAGTAAGCATATGTTAATTCCATTTATTAAAACTCCCACGAATAGGGTCAGCATTAGCAGCCCCCTCTGTTTTATAATACTTTCACAATGCTGCAGTTACAGCATCAGGATGACGGGTTTGCGCAAATCAGATTGCTCTGGAAAAAATAAAACTCTTTCCGGGATGAACCAAGAGGCCATCTTGTTGAGGTCTCTTACACTTTGAACATGCCCAGTGACTTAAAATGCGAATCGTAACATCCATATTGAGCTGGGATCGTCTAATGTGTACCCAATAGCGACCTTGCTTCCCTGTTTTTTCGCGAGCAACACGCAGTTTGAGAGACAGTTTGGAGTCATTTTGAACTCACATGATAAGCCCGAAGCTAAATTTTAAACCCTCAGTTGCGGCTCTACTCAGACCTCCAGTCAAAGAGCTTACTCTCACCTCTAAGGAAATACTTCCTTTAAACTTAATTACGGAATATTTCCTGTAGGAGCTATCACCAGGAGTTCTTCTTTTAAGTCCCGTGCGTGCCTTTAGCAACATAATGCAAACTGGGAATTGTAGTTCTGTTTCATTTCAACGGTGGGAACCACTTGGAACAATACCTGAACGTGATAATTTGTAAAAGGAAAGCTCCATCTGGGACCCCTTTTCCCTTATGTAACCCGAAACTATATATATATTATCCATTCAGTATTGCCAAAGGTCACGTCTATTTTAGTAAAAGTGCAGTGTTATTACAGTGGGGTTCTGATGCCACAATGTGTGCTGCCAGTAGCCAAGCGGAAAGGCAGCCTTCAGAGCATAATTACAGATGCAATTTTGATGATCATGGGAACTGTGTTTTCCTTTTATTGTCTTTTTTTTTTTAAAGGAAAAGCGATCAGCAGACAGGAGCTATTTAAGCCAAAGTGTTTATTTTTTCCATGGTGTAAGTCATTACAGGAAATATACATTTTTTGCATGTTTCAACACAGTCTGAGCCTCATGTTTAATTTGACTTACATTACAACAATTCTAATATCTTTTTACAAAAATTACTAGCTGCTTTTTGATATGTTTAATTTCGATGTACAGATTCTGCTGACAGCCTTAAGATGGTCTTCCATCCAACGTTTTGCTTATCTCTTCCACTTTTTTGGTCCTGTTTTTGCTGACTTTAGGACTCTGCACTTTACTAAGGTGTTGTGCTCTCTCCCCAACCTATTAATATTGGCTCATCCCCAATTGGCATATTTAATTTACTTTAAAGTCCCTAGTACAGTGCACTACGTGTGCCCAGTGCCTGTAAATTATGGTTTAAATATTTTAATTGATTTAAAACCGCAAGATACAAACATCATCCCACCTACATTCAGTGGCCATTGGGGGTAATAAGGAACGACAATACAGCAGCATAACCAGGGAGAAAGGAACCCTAAGGGATGGGGAAGGAGAATGGGTAAGGGAGGGTATTGACCTCTATTGTGGAAGAACAATATCAGAAACAGCTGACAGTGGCTAGGGGTAGAAGGAGTCTGTGGGATTTGTAGCATGAGCTGTCTGATCTTTGTTGGATCAATTATGTGTGTGATCAAGGTGTATGAGGTGGAGGACCGGCAGGTATGTTGGTCTGGTCAACTCCCGGAATTCCTTTGAGAGGTAATGTAGGCACGGCACCCACGTCTTATCAAACCGCCGTAAACTATTGGACACCACCGCTGTCAAATTCTCCATTCTCAGAAGATTCCATAATTTATTTAGTTAGTCCATCTTCATTGGACTTGCCTCGGAGCCGCATCAGGCCAGTAGTGCTTGCTTGGCAGATCTCAGCGCCAAAGTAATGGCTCATCCTTTAACCGATTTTAGGGGGTATGTTAAAGGGTTTGGCAGACCTAGTATAACGTAGATAGGGAATCTGGGGAGGTGAGTGTCAAACATGGCTCTAACGCCGACAACACGTCTGTCCAGAAAGGGTTGATTTTAGGGCATTGCCAGAGAAGGTGTGTGAGCACTCTGGGTTGGCCACATCGTCTCCAACAGGTGTCGCCAAACTTGCTTTCCACTTGTTCACCCGCACCGGTGTGTGGCACTAGTAGTGAGCTAAACTGAGAAACATCTCCTTACTGGAGGAGTTGAGGGCAGAAGCTCAGGCTGGGTAGATGATATACCTCCATTCTTTAGTAGTGAACATACCTTCACATTTCGTCACCCAACGGCGTTGTGCGGCAGATTGAGTTGGCAGTGTGGTGGAGTTCGGGAATGTATAAATGTCTGATAGGAGACATTTGTCTGAACAGCTTGGGAGCAACCATTTCTCAAATGGTGTAAGGGGACGTCCCGCATGAGTAGGGATCTGTGGTTGGGCGACCTAGTGGCGGATGGCACTATATTGCCAAAGTGCAGAGGGTGGGATAACAAAAGCGGTCTGGATTTGAGGGAAGTCTATAATGCCTTCTATGCCAGAGAAGATTCCTATTTGTTTGCATTTGGCCGCCTGCCACTGAGCGAAGGCCAAACTGTGTAGTGCGGGAGGAAAGTCTGGGTTCCCTATAATCAAGGTTTGTGGAGAGATGGCAGTGGACAACTTCAAAGGGGTCTGCATTTTGTCTCAAACCCCTGATGTGCTTGGAGAACCGGGGACACATATACCCCAACTGGCTGGTGGTGTTTTTTGCGAGCCATGCCATCTTCCAAACATAAATGCCTGCTACAGCTTGACCAATAAAGCACCAGTGTTTTTCGGTGTAGGGCTATGACCACTCCACTATATACCTCAGTTGAGCTGCTTGGAAGTAGCAGAAAAGACACCCAGTCCCCCTTCTGATTGAAGCAGATAGGTCTGGTTTCTCGCATTTTGGACCCTTTTCCCATTCCATATAAAGTCCTCGATAAGGTGTTGTAGTTTATCAATTACCTGATAGGTGGGCGGGAGAGCGGTAGTGTTTGCATAACATATACATTTTTCAGCAGTAGTGTCATTTTAACAGCTGTCAGGGGTCCCAGCCATAAGAGACTCCATTGCCACCATTTAGACAGGTTGGAGCAGATGCTTGTCAAGATCGCTGCATAGCTGTGGTCGACAGTGCGCCCAACAGTGGAGCAGATCTATAGCCCCGGAAAGTTTATTCCTGGTGGGGACCAGAAAATGGAAACTTACCTTCTAATTGCATCTGCTCTCTCTTTGGAATATAGAGGTTCAGGGGGGAGGACTTCTGCAGGTTGGTTTCTAAACCCAGAGGCGAGGCCAAACCTAGTGAGCTCGTGCAGCACTGCTGGCAGAGAGTCCCGGGTCAACAAGACATCATCGTCTTATGTTCCCTGCCACCCATAGGAATCCCACAAATGATTGGGTTGCCACGTATCTGTTTGGCAAAGGGCTCCATGTAAAGAGCAAACCGCAGGGGAGACAAAGGTCAAACTTGGCGAGTGCCCGTGCATGTATTAAAGGGATGAGACATAAGCACATTTACCCTGACCACCACTTTAGGAAAGGTATAGTTACATTGGACCCATTGTCAAAATCAGGCTCCAAAACCAAATAATTCTAACACCAATCGTAGGTGTAGCCAATGCACCCTGTTAAAGGTCTTCTCCGTGTTGACTGAGAGAAGAAGGGGTGGGATGTGAGTGTGCTGAGTTTTGTCTAACAAATGGCGAATGTGCTTGTTATTATCACTGCAACCCCTCTCGGGCATGAACCCAATTTGATTGGGGTCCACCAATCCCTGCATGTAAGTGGCAAGCTGATGTGCCAAAATCCTGGATCTTTGTCCGGTTTGGGGTGCATTGTAATCAACGTCAGCTGCATTGTATCTGTTAGAGTGACAGTTGTGCTGAATGAATTACATAAATGCGCTAATATGGGAGACAGCAATGGCTCAAATGTTTTATAATAGTCGGAGCTGTGGAAAAGTCAGAGCTGTAGGAATCTAGCCTAGGGGCTCTACCTGACTGTAAGCTTTGGATGGCCATTAACACTACATTGTCTGTAATGTCCCTGTCTAAGATGGAAGCACCCTCCTGAGGGATAGATGTCAGGGGCATATGTGTTTGGTATAATGTGACATTCTCATCATGCAACTCCTCTGCCGAATGTAGTTCGGCATAGAACCACTCAAATTCCTTAACAATCTGGCCATCGTGATGTTTTGCGAAGAGGTCAGAGCCTATAATTTCTTTCACTCTATTTTGTGCTGCTAGGGTGCGCAGTCAGTGAGCTAGCAAACGTTCTGCTTTGTTCTCTCCCGCATAATATTTCTGCTTAGTACGGAGTGTAGCATATTCTGATCTGTCAATATCTAGTGCTTTCACTTCCTTGCATGCAGCTGTAAACTGACACCATATCGCAAAGGAGCCTGTGCGTGCATGTAGCTCTTCCCGGTCTTTTATAGTGGATTCTAAGAGAGTACGGGTATTTTGTCTATCCTTATTGAGGCGCGCTGCTTTTGCCACAAAATATCACCTCAGAACAGCTTTCAGGGTGAGCCACTGATTTGCGATAGGTGTGTGTTAGAAATGGGGTTTCTGGTTGGCTAGGGTATGCCACTCAGCCAGGCAGAACCTACCCACTCTAGCATGGGCGTAGGAAGTGTGGGGGACGCGGGGGATGTATCCCCCCCACATTTTGGAGGGTGGGGGACACAGGGGACGAAGGTGGGGGGGGACAAGGGGACACAATAATTTCCCCTCTCACATCTATTATTCAGAGGGCCATTAGCGCACAAAAGTGCTACTTATAACAGCCCTGTACCGACCATCCTCCAATCTGATGGTAACAGAATGAAGGTGAGTCAGGAGGCCCCCTGCGCCCTCTGCTCTTTTGTTTGTCCTGTTCACACATGTGGGCATTAAGGGTGCTCATAAGAACAAAGGGCACGAGGAGGAGAAGAAAAGAGTTTTGGATGATTACTGTCTGCATCACCTGCCGCCTTGAAGAGGAGCACTGCAGGATGCCTTCAAGAGGAGCTGCAAGACATTGAGCAAGATCTAAAGAGAGAACAGAGTCCCACTCAGCCTGACACCTGCAGGCTAGAAAGGAGACTCTGTGAAACACAATGTTTGTTTTTGCCTAAGATCACACCAGTTGGTGAAACAGTGAAGTCGAGATTGGGCCCAGATTTTACCTTTTCACACAACAATTTAGCTATTAGAAGGGTATATTTTTCTAACATTTATGTTTAATGTTTTGTTATCTTGGTAAAGAAGGGCTTGATTATAGAGTGGCTAACAGGGAGTAGCCATATTTCATTTTGGGCCGTTATGTCTAGCGTTATTATTTATGTTGTTGTTATCGTTACATACTTCAGCATATTGAAGTATATTATCTTTTCTTTATCTTTTCTTCACTGTACCCTGAAACAATTTACCCTATGCCACTGCACCCTACACCACTTTTCTCCACTCTATGCTACTCTATGCCACTGCAATCTATGCTATTCTACTCTAAGCATTGCACAATACACCCCTACACTCTTCACCACTTTACTCAAATCCAATGCACTTTATGCCACTGCACTCTATGCCAATCTACTCTGCACCGCAGCACTCTATTCCACTGCTTTCAATGCCACTGTACTCTGCGCCACAGCACTCTAGGCGACTGCACTCTATGCCACTCTACAATACACCACTGTACTCTGCGACCCTCTAATCTGCAACATTGCACTCTGCCACTGAACTTCACGCCACTCTACTCTGCACCACTGCATTCAATGCCACTGTACTCTGTCCCACTGCACTCTTTTCTGCACCACTGCACTCTAATCTACTCTACTCTACACCACTCCACTGTAGGCCCTTTACTCTACTTTGAAATCATTTCCTCTATGCGACTGCAATCAACGCAACTCCACTCTATGCTATGCCAGTCTAATCTACCCTGCACCACTCCAATGTACCCTGCGCCACTCCAATCTGCTCTGCACCGCTCTATGCTACTGCACTCTACATCACTATGCTCCACTCTGCAACAATCTACTCTTCACCACTATACTGTACTCTGCAGCAATCTACTCCATGCCACTGCACTCTATGCCACTCTATTCTACTCTGCACCACTGTACTCTAAGCCACTCTTCTCTACTCTGTATCACTCTACATGACTGCACTCTACACCAATGCACTCTATGCCACTCTACTCTACACCAATGCATTCTATGACACTCTATTCTACACCACTGCCCTTTATGACACTCTACTCTGCAACACTGCACTCTGCCACTGAACTATACTCCTCTCTACTCTGCACCACTGCACTCTACTCTGCACCACTCAACTATATGCCACTCTACTGCACTCTACACAAATGTACTATATGCCACTACACTATGCCACTCTACTCTGCATCACTGCACCCCACCATTGCACTCTACACCAGTCTACTCTACCTTGCACCACTCCACTCTACCATGCACCGCATCACTCTATGACACAGCACTCTGAACAACTGCAATCTATGCAGTGCCACTCCACTCTACTCTTCACCACTCTACGCTACTGCACTGTACGCTAAACCAGTGCTGTCTTCGTCAATGCACTCTACACCACTTTACTCAAAACCAACGCACTCTATACCACCACACTCTACGCCAATCTACTTTGCACCACCGTACTCTATGCCATTTCACTCTAGACCACCCAACTCCACTCTATGACACTTCACTCTGACATTACACTCCATGATACTAGACTCTGACACTCTATTCCATTAAACTCTTAACACTTTCTCCACTCTGTAACTCCCTACACAACTCTCTGTACGCCACTCCATTCCACTTTACTCCACTCTATGCCACTCCACACCACTCTATGCCAGTTCAATCCACGATACTCTACTCAACCCCACTGCACAGCCCTCTATGCCACTCCACTATTCAACAATGTACTATGCTCAACAACACTCTACCCAACTTTCTCTATGCTAGTTCATGTTACTTTACTTCACTCTACTCCAGTTCACTCTTATTTATGCCTTTCCACTCTACAACACTCTGCCACTCCACTCTATTACACTGTGACACTACTCCACTCTGCTACTACTTTATGGCATTGGCGCTTGATTAGAGATTCAGATCTCCACTGATTGCCTTGTCACTCATATGAGACGTGGGTCAGATTTATCTTCGCCGTTTTGGTTACAAGCACTATGTAACCCTTTTAACTCAAGCTTAACGAAGGCTTAGGATGATCCTGATACCTGTTTAGGGGATCGAAATATTGTCGGCCAAAGTACCTTGACTTGAATTTGTGATATTGTACATAAGTTGGCATAAGCATAGGTACTATGAGCTAATGACTTCTTGATTCACTATTTGAGTCATTCTTGTAAAAGTGAGTGTATAACAGCGTGTAAATCACTATTGTGGATGCTAACCTTGTAGGAAAGTAGCCTCTTTCTAGCTTGGTTACCCCCACATTTGGCCTGTTTGCCAGTGTGTTTGAGTGTGTCTATTGGGATCCTGCTAATCAGGACCCCAGTAGTTATGCTCTCTCCCTTAAATTATGGTTGTTGCATACTGGTAACCCAGTATTTCACCCAAGATTGGCATACTGGTGCCCCCTTATAAGTCCCTAGTATATGGTACTTAGGTACCCAGGGCATTGGGGTTCCAGGAGTTCCCTAGGGGCTGCAGCATTTTTTTTGCCACCCATAGGGAGCCCATGCAATGGCTTCTACAGAACTGCCATTGCAGCCTGCGTGAAAAGGTGCATGCACCCTTTCACTGCCAGTTACACCGCACCAGGTCCCTTATAAGTCACCCTAATAGCAGGCCCTCCAGCCCTGAGGGCAGGGTGCAGAGTACCTGTGTGTGAGGGCACCCCTGCACTAGCAGAGGTGCCCCCACGACCTGCAGGACCATTTTCCCAGACTTCAGGAGTGTGGGGATGCCATTTTACACGTGTACTGGAAATAGGTCACTACCTATTCCCAGCTACATAATGGTAACTCCAAACATAGGTATGTTTGGTATCAAACATGTTGGAATCATACCCCAAGGCTTTTGCAAGCATTGGTTGTATGATTCCATGCACTCTGGGGGCTCCTTAGAGGACCCCCAGTATTGCCATTCCAGCCTTCTGAGGTTTTCCAGGCAGCCCCAGCTGCTGCCACCTCTCAGACAGGTTTCTGCCCTCCTGTTGGTTGAGAAGCTCAAGCCCAGGAAGGCAGAATAAAGGATTTCCTTTGATAGAGGGGTGTTACACCCTCTCCCTTTGGAAATAGGTTTGGAAGGGGTAGCTTCCTTCCCCAGGCCACTGGAAATGCTTTGAAGGGCACATTTGGGGTCCTCCTTACATAATCCAGTCTACACCGGTTCAGGTACCCCCAGTCCCTGCTCTGGCACGAAACTGGACCAGCACCCCAGGTGTGCTGCTCAGAGCTCCTGCAGAGGGTCCCTGGGTTTTGCCATCTTGGATTCCAAGTTGGCAGCAAACTCTGGGAGCATCTGAGTGGCCAGTGCCAGCAGGTGGTGTCAGAGCCGTCCCCTGATAGGTGCTTACCTGTTTATCTGACCAATCCCCCTTTCAGGGCTATTTAGGGTCTCTCCTTTGGGAGGTTCTTCAGATTCAGATTGCAAGACTCTGCATCCTTTACTTCACTTTCTCACCTAAGAAACTGCAACTGGACCCTCCAGGAGCTCCACAAACTGCAACAACGAAGCAAAGACGACTTCTGCAACATTGTATCTCCAGCTCTTGCCAGCAAATGCAACTGTTTCCCGGTTGTGCATCCTCAGAGGACAGCCTGTCTTCAGTCTGCACCAGAAGAATGAACAAATCTCCCTTGGAGTGAAGGAGTCACTCCCCTGCTTCAGCAGGCACTTCTCTGCAACGATGACCATCTGCATGGGTCCCCTCTCCTGACGAGTTGCATGGATCCTGCATCACGGGTGGTGGACTGAAGTGGTCCTGATGGTCCTGACGTCCTACTGTCCAACTTTGGTGGAGGTAAGAGCTTGCCTTCCCACACAAGACAGTACTCCTGTGCACCACGTGTTTTTCAGTTGCCAAGGCTTGTTGGCATCCTTCTATGAAATTCTTTGTGTACCATGTAGCTTCGGCCCCCAGCACTCCTTCCTGAGATGCACCGCTTCCTGAGTGGTTCTCTGGCGGCGTGGGATCCTTTGTTTTTGTGCTGTGTGGGCCTCCTTTTGCAACTCCTTTGTCCTCATGCTGGGGACTCCTATGTGCGCTGCCTGGTATTCCGTGGGCTCTCTGAGTTGCTGAGAGCCCCCTCTGACTCCTCCTCCTGGGTGGCCATTTTCGCTAACCATGAGCTTTGCCTGTGCCAAGGCTTGTTGGTGGAATCCAGCGATGCAAACCAGACTGCAATCATCTATCCGGTGTGGGATATCATCTGCACCAACCACGAACCCGCATACATCTTCTTGGGTGCAGTACTGACTGTTGTTCTTCACCAGTGGTTCTTCTTTTGCACCTTAATTCGGGTTAGCAGGGGCTCCTGTCCTCCCTGGACTCTTCTGTGCTTCTTGGACTTAGTCCCATTCTTCCACAGATCTTTAGGTCCAGGAATCCACCCTTTGTGTCTTGAAGTGTCTTCTGGTTCTTGCATTATCTTCTTTCTCGTGTTCTTGTGTGTTCTAGGAACGTCACTGTGATTTACTTCTGCTTTCCTGGGCTCTGAGGTGGGTTCTATTACTTACCTTTGTTTTTTTCTAATACTCCCAGCGCCCCTGTACACACCACACTTGCCTAGGTGGGAAACCGACATTCGCATTCCACTTTCTTAGTATATGGGTTTGTGTTTCCCCTAGGCCAATTTCTAACCATTAGGATTTTCACTAATTGCACTGTTTTCTGTTTTTATTGCTAGTGCTGCATACTAGTGTATATCATTGGTGTATTACTTACCTTCTAAAGGAATACAGTCTCTATGGTATTTTGGCATTTGTGTCACTAAAATAAAGTACCTTTATTTTTGTAACACTTAGTATTTTCTTTCATGTGTGTGAGTACTGTGTGACTACATTGGTATTGCATGAGCTTTGCATGTCTCCTAGATAAGCCTTGGCTACAGCTACCCCTAGAGAGCCTGGCGTCTAGACACTGCCTACATGTCACTAATAAGGGATAAATGGACATGGTATAAGGTGTAAGTACCATAGGTACCCACTACAAACCAGGCCAGCCTCCTCT
The DNA here is from genome assembly GCF_031143425.1 of Pleurodeles waltl. Taxonomy (NCBI): domain Eukaryota; kingdom Metazoa; phylum Chordata; class Amphibia; order Caudata; family Salamandridae; genus Pleurodeles; species Pleurodeles waltl. The sequence goes on from NC_090447.1 coordinate 655,351,066, forward strand.
AAACCACTGTACTATATAGGTTACTTTTTACATTTTTCTTGTAATTGGTGACATTGGGTCATCCAGATAACTTGTGTAATGCCCGAATACCAGTCTTTCTCGATTTCCCCTGTTGATGTTTTCCCACTACATTTGGGGCCAGATGTATGAATCTGGCCCAGTTCGATTCGGTAATTGCGATTTTTAAGAAATCGCAATTACCGACTCGCAAAGGGCCATGTATCACATTTGCGATTCGGTAATTGCGATTTCTTAAAAATCGCAAATGCAATTACTGAATCGCAAATTGCGATACTGGCCCATAGCTGCGAATTTTTAGCATTTCGCAAATTGCGATTTCTGAAACAGAAATCGCAATTTGGGAAAAGCAAAGGGCCAGGGTGCTGGGGGCCTAAGGCCCCCTCTCCTGCACCCCATTTTTTTTTTTCACATGTAAAGTACACACATGCCAAAAGGGCATGTGTGCTTTACATATCAAATTTAAAAATGCAGTTTTACTGCATTTTTTAATTTTGCACCAGGTTACCACCTGGTTGCAGGTCATGGTATTTTGCACTTGCAAAATACCATTCTGCAAAAAATCGCAATTTGTGATTTTTTGCAGAATTGCATTGCGACCAGGATTTTGCGAATAGCAAATTGCGATTCGCAAAATCCAGGTCGCAATGGAGAAAATCGCAATTTTTGCGATTTTCTGTTTTTGGTCTGCGAATGCATTTGATGCATTGCAGACCCTGATTTTGCACTCGCAAACGGCCGATTTCGCTGTTTGCGAGTGCAAAATCAGATGATACATCTGGCCCTTGATCTTTTATATTTTGATTGAATAAATGCATAAAACATTCCAATTGCATACTACTTTAATATCATTGTTTATGGGAGTGGTGTTGCATTTTATTCAAGGGACCCCTGTTCCTTTAAAGTTAGTTTACTGCTCCATTCTAGGACACTCTACTTACTCCATGATACTACGTCACACCAGTCGGTGACACATCATTCTCCTTTATGCCATTAACTTTCACCCATGCTGAATAGTAGTCTCACTACAGCATGGCTAAAACACATTGGCAAAGGCAATATAACTTGCATAGGCGAGACCTATTGGCTATGCCAATGCTTGTTTATAAGGTATGAACTTTAAGGTGACTTGCAATATTCTTATGTACACAGGGGGTATTTTACCCCATATAATACATGGTCACACCACCAACTTTCCCACAAACCACTTAAAACCCTAGTGCATAGCTTCTGTCATTCCAAGCTATTAAAGTACAGCAGAAGAAAGAAGAGCAACATTATTTTTTTTTGCTTTAAACAGCTGCATTAATTATGCTATGTGACCTGATCTGCCTTTTACCTTGGCTGCTAGCTCTGGCAGAAGACAATGGAATGTCAGAATTCGACTGTAATAACCCTATCATAGTCATTTTCTGATGTCTTTTCTTTATAATCAGTGGATGTCTTTTCTTTACACGCAGTGACTTGATGCATCACAAACAGCTGTTTCGAAAGAAATTAGTGACTGTAGTTTATACAGAGATTAGAGAATCCATGTTTATATAGCTTGTAACTCCAAGAGCTTCTTCAGTTGAAATGCTCCTAGTTATGATTGATGTGGAGCTGAGCTTCCCAAGATCACACAAAGGAGCAGAAGTGTTATTAGAACTATGGTTTCCGAGCACAGTTTACAGCTGTTGTAACTAATCGCTTTTGATCTCTCCAGTGCGGTTCCAATTGGCATGAGGCGAAGGGCATGATGGGTGTGGGGCGCAAAGAGTATGTTCTTCCTTTTTACCCTCCTACCTTTATTTGCTTGGTGCATGAAGATGCAAGGTTAATCAACATGTTATTTTCACATTTGAGCTAATTACTTTGAAAGTATCTTTTATTGTTATTTACATTCACAGACTGTGAAAACATTCCTTCCTTTCTCCCTATTTCACTTCCTATATATATATATATATATATATATATATATATATATATATATATATATATATATATATATATATATATATATATATATATATATATGATTGTGTATATTTATCGGAGCCTGCAGTTCGTAAACAACGAGCGATTTGTATAGGGTTGATTAAAAGTCCCCCAAGGCTGTCCCTGTCCCCCCCAGAAATTTATTGTCTCCTACACCCCTGTTGGCTGGGTACATGCTACAACAGAAATGGAACCTGGGCTGCCGAAATACTGAAAAGCAATGTCTTTTCACAGTGAGAGGCTAGCTGCAGGGTTATTGCGCGCACCACAGTTTAAAATTGTCAGAATCGAAATACAAGTTGGTGCGTTATGCGGGCCAGAGCTTTGGGGCTGCTTGGAGATTTCCACTTGGCATTGCCTCCGAATACATTTTGATAAAAATGTGTAAAGTGCGATGAGTTTATGCATTGTGAAAGGGAAAATGCCGTATACCGTACGTGGCTCGGTCCTAAATAGCGCATTTTACATCTATAATTCCTGACACTAAGCAGTCAATTCTTGATCTAAGTAACTCATAGAAATTATCAGAGTTAGAGGAACCCCGCCTTTTAATTAACCTCTGTAGGCCTGTGGCTGTTTGATCCACTAAGGCGAGCTCCTCCGCATTCATTGGCAAGGACATGTTGCGCCCACCTAACCTGGATTGGTCAGCAAGGTAAAGGTTAAACAAAATCGACATCCATGTAAATGACTCTTGCCAAGGGGTTTCTTCCCAGAGCTGGCCAGTGCTTACTTAATTTGTGCTTGTTGATTCCGGTGCAGGGCACCTGCACTTGTTTTTGAGGGCCGGTGCTTTTTTTTCTGCCTCAAGCATTTACTGCCAGGAAAAGAGACATATGGGAAAGATGGAAGAAGAGAAAAACGAAAAAGCGTCACAATGGAAAAAAGCAGAAAGCTGCAAGAGTTAGCTGAAGGGGTAGGGAGTGGCTTTAAATGAATTAATGAGGCCCGAGATGGATTCAGTATTACGCGGCCTCAGTATTCCGTGTTCGCACATTTAATCATTTAATTTCAGCAACCGCGTGCTTAAGAGGAGGGATTTGGGCACCGGCACGTTTTTATTCACAAATTAAGCACTGGAGCTGGCACCGCCTCTGCCACAGCGCATTTCTACTGTCTGTTTAGGAAAGGCCTCTGCAACTTCACCAGCCCTCGATCAATCCCAAGAAGAATCAGCTTTCACCATAAACTTTTTCTGTTTAGATGATTAGAAGCTTGGCATTTAATAGTCTTTTTTTAAGTGGATTTTTTTTGTAGCTATTAAGAAAATCGCAAACGCGTTATCAGTAGAACAAGCGCCTAAGCGAAAGCTTCCTTGTTCAACAGGTAATGTTTTCGGTGTTACCCCGCTCTACCAGATGATCAAAAAGAGGTTTTGCAAACAGATGCCCCTCAGCGAACAATCGCCCTCCACTTATAAGTACGTGACTAACAGCCTTCCTTAGTTTCAATTTCCCATTTGTGTATTCTTATTTTTATTTTTTACATAATGCACGTCAAATGGCATCGTTGAGACAGTATATAGAGGACAGCTGTTGAGAGTAGTCATCAAAGAACGACAGACATCATGCACACACGTATGCATGTGTGAAACATGCATTTGTGCCTTTTTCTGTACTTCTGTCAGACCTAGGGGATGGCACTCCAAATGCGTGTCGTCGCCCATTTCGTAACAAACATTCCACAGGAAAAAATGTTAATGCCTATTCAATGCTTTTGGATGAAAATGTGACCTGTGTGGTTTACTGCCTTGTTGCGCTCCCCCCCTGAGTATCTGAATATGTATGTCTAGTATCCTGTTTTTTGATTTTGACCCTCAGACTTTCGTATCATGTGCAAAGAGCTTTAAGCCTTTCTTCTGACATGAGTGAAGTCTTTTACCAGTTCTGTAGCCTGGAGGTGTGCACCAAGCATTTCCTAATAGTACAGAGAATGGACTAATTTCCCTCTAATGGGATTAGTACATAGAGCAGTAATGGCAGAGAACCATGTACTGTGAATTCATAGCTGGAACCCAAATATTTTTATCTGCGTTACTGGAGTGAAGGCCTACAGACCTACTTGTATAAGGTTCAAATTCTCTTTGCTATCCCAGATCCTAGTGTTAACATCCCAAGTGTATAATGTGCATGGTTGTGTGCGCGGCCCGTGTGGTACATCCACTGTGTGTATTATTCAGTAAAGGAGGTCCTTGGGGTCCATTCTGGATGCCCCTGACCTGGCCATTTGCAAAAGGTGGAGGTGAGGATATCTTCCCAGACTGACAATACTGAAGCTGGTTGAGTCAAGGCATCTTTAGAAATTCTATTAAGCTTTCTGTTGGCAGGGGCAGTGGATTTGTCTTCTTGTAGCACTAGAATTTGATAGATGATGGGGGTGAAGGGTGGGAATGCAGAATGTTGTGCAAGTTTAAAAAAGGACCCTGTAGGTTAGGCCAGCCTTTTATCTTTTCCTAAGCACTCTAAGGGCCAGATGTATCAAGCTCCCAGTTTGCATTTCTTAAAAAGCGAATTTTAAGAAATTGCTATTTAGGAAATGCAAAATAGGAAGTATGAAAATTGCGAGACGGTAATAGCAATTTCTTAAAATTCGCAATCGCTATTACCGAATCGCAATTAGGGAATGGGACTCCATTCATCCCTATGCACCTGTAGGCCCATAGGTGCGAATGGTTTAGCATTACCTAATTTGCAAATTCCAGTTAGGAATTTGCAAATTAGGTAATGCAAACCCCAGGGTGCTGGGGGCATAAGGCCCCCTTTGAGGCACCCCCAAAAAATATTTGCTGACATGTGAACATGCTACATGTCATTTTTAAAAATGCATTTATAATGCATTTTTAAAAATTGCACACGCTTACCACCAAATTGGATTTGGTGGTAATTGCATTTCCTGAATGCCTAATTTGCATTTAGGAAATGCTTGATACACATGCGTTGAAAATCGCAAATAGATATTCCCTGTTTGCGATTTCCTATTTAGAGAATCGCAATTTGCGATTCCCTAAATGGAGTCGCAAGTTTAAGGAATCGCTATTTTTGCGATTCCTTAAAATTACACTGCAAATTCCTTTCAGAAATCATGAAAGGTGATTTTGCATTCACAAACGGTGGAATTTTGCGATTCACACAGTTTGGAAATGCAAAATCGTTTGATACATCTGGCCCTAAGTCTGCTGACGAGAAGCCAAGAGGGGAAAGCTCAACCTCTTAGTGCCTCTACTGTGGGTGTACCAAGCTGGAGACTGGCCCTCCTTGTAAGAAGCATCACTCCACCCAAAGGCTGTATCAGGAGAACAGCCTGAGATGCTTTAAAAGAGAACCACCCCAAACCTGTTCTGAAAGTGCAGACGTTGATCCACATCTCCTTTCTGCTTTGACTGTTGGCCTTATTTGGTCTTTAGTAATTTATTTATAAGGGGACGCGGTAGAGGTTTGATAGACCTTTTGACTACGCTTAGAGTAATTCCACCATGCACACAATCTTTACTCAATCTAATCAGCAACCACATAACATGTTCAACAAATCAATTTTCAGAAACTTTGAGTCAGTAATCGTCACGCACTATGACCCATGTGGCCAAGAATAACCACACCTATTAGTAAAGTTAGAAAGTTTATTTTCCTAGATTAGCAATGCTAATATCACATATGTTAATCTCAAAAACCAAATGGTATGCATATACAAACAACACAGGCTGACGAATGCGGTGAAAGAATCTCAATCTAACCAAAGCATTAATTATTAAACACTCAAGAATATTGGTGCAGCTTATTAACAACAATAATTGAACTATAGAAATGGCATACATCTAGACTTGACAGTTGAATAAAATCAATCCTTGTTAGTAACAATTGTTGAATGTGGATACTCTAACTAACCCTCTAATTAGAATAGCATGTTTGGGCTTCATGCAAAAATAATTCTAGTCAAAAGTTAATTTGGAAAACATTTGTTGAGGGCTCTATCAAAATAGAGTTTGGTACCTAAAAGAAAGAACAAACATCTATAACATATACAATTGCATTTTGTTATACCTCTCTTGAATAGATCAGGAAGCTGCAATTTTAATTCGTCAATTGAACATTCGTCTGGTCAGCGTTGGCATGGGACAAAGGAAGTGGATTGGCTCAGCCACGGTTGGGCTCTAAGTTAACTGAACCAACTTACAAAGGACATCAAACTAAAAATCTGCATCACTAGCATATAGCATTAGGTTATAGGCTAAATTTAAGGGAAAGGGACATCAGTCGCTGCTTACCTTCTCAAACAGGACTGCTAAAGAATAGAGAATGAGATAGACTAACTAACTTCTAACAAAAGACAAAGAACAAACTAACTGAACTGAACTGAAAAACTCTGCAAAGTGTAGTCTGGATATACTAAAATCCATAGGGCATTTTCCCACATCGCCATTGGTCAGAATATCATGCTTTCACAGTAGAACCAATAGACACTAGGGCCCGAATTTATACTTTATTTGCCCCGCATTTGCGTCATCTTTTGACGCAAAAGCGACACAAATGTACAAAATATAATTGTACTTTGTAAGTTTGCGCTACTTTTGCGTCAAAAGGTGATGCAAATGCGGCACAAAAAAGTATAAACATGGGCCTAAATTTTAAATCTATGATATAACTAGACAGTCTTTTACACGTCGATGATTGGGTCCTCTTCTCATGCTCCCATCATCAGCTTCGTCAAGTAACTTTTTAATTGCAATCATAACTCCAATCAGTGTGGCCATTGTCCAGGCCTGGGAAAATTCACTTCTAACGCATCATGGAAACATTAGTATCAATTTGTAGCACCGTACGATTCAGCAGACAATTCTCACAAGAAAATGTAAGACATTTACAAGTCGCTTAGTCAGCACCATGTGAACAATGAACAATATCAATTCTCTGCTTTCACTAAACATTTACAAACATTTATTTATGCCATGAAACTTAACATGAGGCTTTACTGATTAGGCCCAAAACTTCACAATTACTCAATGCCTAAAATGTTTAAGCAAATACATAATATTAATACATTATTACGATCCACTAGTACATTTTATTCTACATATGCACATTATTTAAACTATAAGTGTGAATTCTTTATTACTTGTCGGACATGGATGGTGGCCACTCAAGTGGGCACATCCTCCAAAGCATACTATCTTCCACTATGTTAGCCCAATTCATGTAAATTCTTAGTTATTAGTCAATGCAAATTTATTACTAATTAATTCGGCTTTCACACTGTATAAAATTGGGATCCACTCTTCAAATTTTGTTCCGGTTCTTCCATCTCTTTGACCAAGAAAGGGGTGCTCCATGGAGTACTCAGAGGAGTGCTATGCACCCAGAGCTGGTGTCTACCTGAAAGCAAGCTTACCAGAGGTGAGGGGTCATCACTGAAGGGTATCCCTGCAAGAGCTGATCACCTGTTGTGAATTGCCTTGAAGCCAGAATACCTGCTGAAAGATGAAAGTTGATGGACAACCCTGCAGGAAGAGACACTCCAGGAGGAGCAAGGTGCAGCATGACCCCAGTATGGTAGGTCTACAGTAGCAAGGGACTATGGAGAGTGATTGGTGACCCTGGTGTCAGCAGGCCCTAGCTGCTCTCCTGCGATTCCTAGTAGGAACTGTGAAGGTGAGGCATGATCAGAGCCACTGCTCCCAGAGTAACAAATTGAGTGTAGGAGGCTGGACTGGCTTGTAGTGAGTACCATGGGGAAACATAGGGATAGGGGCAACACAAACCATATACTCCAAAAGTGGAATGCGAACCACGAATGGACCCCAAACCTATGTGACCTTGTAGAGGGTCGCTGGGACTATTAGAAAATAGTGGGAGTTAGAAAAATAACCCTCCCCAAGACCCTGAAAAGTGAGTGCAAAGTGCACTAAAGTTCCCCTAAGGACAAAGAAGTCGTGTTAGAGGAATAATGCAGGAAAGACACAAACCAGCAATGCAACAACTGTGGATTTCCAATCTAGGGTACCTGTGGAACAAGGGGACCAAGTCCAAAAGTCACAAGCAAGTCGGAGATGGGCAAATGCCCAGGAAATGCCAGCTGCGGGTGCAAAGAAGCTTCTACTGGACAGAAGAAGCTGAGGTTTCTGCAGGAACAAAAAGGGCTAGAGACTTCCCCTTTGGTGGACGGATCCCTCTCGCCTTGGAGAGTCGTGCAAAAGTGTTTTCCCGCCGAAAGGACGCCAACAAGCCTTGCTAGTTGCAAATCATGCGTTTAACGTTTTTGGACGCTGCTGGGGCCCAGGAGGGACCAGGAGGTCGCAAATTGGACCTGAAGAGAGAGGGGACGTCGAGCAAGACAAAGAGCCCCCACTAAAGCAGGTAGCACCCGGAAAAGTGCCAGAAACAGGCACTACAAGGATGCGTGAAACGGTGCTCGCCGAAGTTGCACAAAGGAGTCCCACGTCGCCGGAGACCAACTTAGAAAGTCGTGCAATGCAGGTTAGAGTACCGTGGACCCAGGCTTGGCTGTGCACAAAGGATTTCTGCCGGAAGTGCACAGGGGCCGGAGTAGCTGCAAAGTTGCGGTTCCCAGCAATGCAGCCCAGCGAGGTGAGGCAAGGACTTACCTCCACCAAACTTGGACTGAAGAGTCACTGGACTGTGGGGGTCACTTGGACAGAGTCGCTGGATTCGAGGGACCTCGCTCGTCGTGCTGAGAGGAGACCCAAGGGACCGGTAATGCAGCTTTTTGGTGCCTGCGGTTGCAGGGGGAAGATTCCGTCAACCCACGGGAGATTTCTTCGGAGCTTCTGGTGCAGAGAGGAGGCAGACTACCCCCACAGCATGCACAAGCAGGAAAACAGTAGAGAAGGCAGCAGGATCAGCGTTACAGAGTTGCAGTAGTCGTCTTTGCTACTATGTTGCAGGTTTGCAGGCTTCCAGCGCGGTCAGCAGTCGATTCCTTATCAGAAGGTGAAGAGAGAGATGCAGAGGAACTCGGATGAGCTCTTGCATTCGTTATCTAAAGGTTCCCCAGAGACAGAGACCCTAAATAGCCAGAAAAGAGGGTTTGGCTACCTAGGAGAGAGGATAGGCTAGCAACACCTGAAGGAGCCTATCACAAGGAGTCTCTGACGTCACCTGGTGGCACTGGCCACTCAGAGCAGTCCAGTGTGCCAGCAGCACCTCTGTTTCCAAGATGGCAGAGGTCTGGAGCACACTGGAGGAGCTCTGGACACCTCCCAGGGGAGGTGCAGGTCAGGGGAGTGGTCACTCCCCTTTCCTTTGTCCAGTTTCGCGCCAGAGCAGGGGCTAAGGGGTCCCTGAACCGGTGTAGACTGGCTTATGCAGAATTGGGCACCTCTGTGCCCAACAAAGCATTTCCAGAGGCTGGGGGAGGCTACTCCTCCCCTGCCTTCACACCATTTTCCAAAGGGAGAGGGTGTCACACCCTCTCTCAGAGGAAGTTCTTTGTTCTGCCATCCTGGGCCAGGCCTGGCTGGACCCCAGGAGGGCAGATGCCTGTCTGAGGGGTTGGCAGCAGCAGCAGCTGCAGTGAAACCCCAGGAAGGGCAGTTTGGCAGTACCAGGGTCTGTGCTACAGACCACTGGGATCATGGGATTGTGCCAACTATGCTAGGATGGCATAGAGGGGGCAATTCCATGATCATAGACATGTTACATGGCCATATTCGGAGTTACTATTGTGAAGCTACATATAGGTAGTGACCTATATGTAGTGCACGCGTGTAATGGTGTCCCCGCACTCACAAAGTTCAGGGAATTGGCTCTGAACAATGTGGGGGCACCTTGGCTAGTGCCAGGGTGCCCTCACACTAAGTAACTTTGCACCTAACCTTTACCAGGTAAAGGTTAGACATATAGGTGACTTATAAGTTACTTAAGTGCAGTGTAAAATGGCTGTGAAATAACGTGGACGTTATTTCACTCAGGCTGCAGTGGCAGGCCTGTGTAAGAATTGTCAGAGCTCCCTATGGGTGGCAAAAGAAATGCTGCAGCCCATAGGGATCTCCTGGAACCCCAATACCCTGGGTACCTCAGTACCATATACTAGGGAATTATAAGGGTGTTCCAGTAAGCCAATGTAAATTGGTAAAAATGGTCACTAGCCTGTTAGTGACAATTTGGAAAGAAATGAGAGAGCATAACCACTGAGGTTCTGGTTAGCAGAGCCTCAGTGAGACAGTTAGGCACCACACAGGGAACACATACATATAGGCCACAAACTTATGAGCACTGGGGTCCTGATTAGCAGGGACCCAGTGACACATAACAAACATACTGAAAACATAGGGTTTTCACTATGAGCACTGGGCCCTGGCAAGCAGGATACCAGTGAGACAGTGAAAACACCCTGACATACACTCACAAACAGGCCCAAAGTGGGGGTAACAAGGCTAGAAAGAGGCTACTTTCTCACACAACCCCCCCCCCAAACGAAGGACAATAAGGCTAACCTTGGCCAGTTGAGACTTTATTGTCTAAGTGGTGATAAGTAGAGAGTAGCTCTGCAATAGACTGGTTACTCCCTTTATCATCCACTATATGGTTACTTCCCTGTGGGGATGTAAACCACCCTGTTTGAAGTTTTTTAGCTAACCAACAATGTGAAGATGTATTTTCAGAGTTTCTATCAGTAAGTTTTAGTTTAGAGCAGTGGGAATTATCCACTGAACCTATTTGTAATGATGGAAATGCCAGACAGGGATGCTGTCTCAGTAAAGCCATAGCTGGGCAAAAACTTTGTCCATTTGGCTGGAAGAGAGAACAGGGATGCTGTTTCTCTTGAGTTGGAGCAGGGCAGGGATAATGTCCTATGAGCTCCACACTAGGGCAGGGATGCTGTCCTAAGTGTTGTGAGGCAGTGCAGGGTTTCTGCACTAAAGTTTCTCTGGGAGGGTTGGAGGGATGCTCCATGTTAACTAAAATGGTGCTCTTTTTGTCCCCAATGTTAGTTATCCCACAGAGAGGTACTTCTACCTCAGGGAGTCCAGCTATGCCAGCTGATGATTCCCTTGGAACAGGTGCCACCCCAGGAGAGGTTTCTCCCACCACAGGAATGGTATCCTGAATGGTAGGGTGGTTAGGGGATACTGTGATACCCTTTTTACCTGTTGATGGAGAGGGATCCTGAGTTTTCAGGCCTTCTCTCCTTTGCTTTTTCATTTCAGTAGAAATGAGAGGGAACAATTCCTCTGGGATGCCCAGCATGGCTGCATGGGCATAAAACTCTACATCAGCCCAACCTGAGGCCTCTAGGTCATTACCTAAGAGACAGTCTACAGGTAAGCTAGGTGATACCACCACCTGCTTAGGGCCAGTAACTCCACCCCAACTAAACTGAATTATAGCTAAGGGGAGAAACTTAGTGGAGTTATGGACATCAATAATCTTATACTGTTGTCCAATGATGTGTTGATCAGGATGCACTAGGTTTTCAGTCACCAAAGTGAAACTGGCCCCTGTGTCCCTGTAGGCCAAGGCCTCAACACCATTTATTGAAACTGTCTGCCTGTACTTATCCATTGTAAGGGGACAAGCAGCCAGTGTGGCAAGGCCAATGCCACTAGGTGTGACAGAAACTGTCTTGGGACTGACTACCCCAGTTTCTACTATGGACCCAAAAGTGAACCCAACTACACCCTTAACTTGACTGTTGCCAGCAGTCCCACCACTAGTACCACTACTGCTAGGGGCACTAGAGCTTGATGTATTAGTGGTGGTAGGCTCAGGGGGTTTACCTGGACAGGACTTATCCCCTGGCCTATGGCCTCTGTTTTTACACACAAAGCACCAAGGCTTTTTAATGTGTGCAGGTTGGGAAGAAGAGGAAGAATTTGTTTTATCCCCACCCTCTGAAGAGTGTTTACGATTTGAAGTGGGATCTTTGGTTTTACCCTTATCCCCATGCTTATCTTGAGATTTTTCACCATCTTTCTTCTTATTGCCATCTTTGTCACCCCCTGTATGAACTTTTCTGTTCACCCTTGTTCTGACCCATTTGTCTGCCTTCTTTCCCAATTCTTGGGGAGAGGTCAGATCAGAGTCTACCAGGTACTGGTGCAACAAATCAGACACACAATTATTAAGTATATGCTCTCTCAGGATTGTGTTATACAGGCTTTCATAATCAGTAACTTTACTGCCATGTAACCACCCCTCCAAGGCCTTCACTGAATGGTCAATGAAATCAACCCAGTCTTGTGAAGACTCCTTTTTGGTCTCTCTGAACTTTATCCTGTACTGTTCAGTGGTTAAGCCATAACCATCCAGGAGTGCATTCTTAAGAACTTGGAAATTATTAGCATCATTTTCTTTCACAGTAAGGAGCCTATCCCTACCTTTTGATAGCCATAGGATAGCAGCCCACTGCCTTTGAGGGACATCCTGTACAACACAGGCCCTCTCAAGTGCAGCAAACCACTTGTTAATGTCATCCCCCTCCTTATAAGGGGGAACTATCTTGTGCAGATTCCTGGAATCATGCTCTTTTGCAGGATGACTATGGGGAATACTGCTGCTGCCACCATGGGTTTCTAAACCCAACTTCTGTCTTTCCTTCTCTAGTTCAAAAGACTGTCTATCCAAATCCAGCTGTTGCTTTTTAAGCTTCAGTCAGGTTTGTTCCACCCTCAACTTATTGAGTTCCCTCTCTAACATTCTGTCATCAGGGTTGGTGGGAGGGACATTCCTAGATACAGAGGTATGATGGGAATGAACAGAAGGAGACCTGTCCCTTACAGAAGCCACCCTAACAGCTTGGCTAACAGAAACATCACTACCAGTATGGTGAGAATAAATGCTTTTGCTATGATGTGAGACAACACTATTTATATGGTGTGGCTCATCATCATTACCAACTATGCTAGACTGTCTAGTAATGGGCAGGCTAGGAAGTTTCTTTCCTGAATCTTTTCCTGGGGGTGTCCCTGGATCTGATTGAGAACCATTAGCTACTTTTTCTACAGATTGGGCACTTATGGCCTTATCCTGTACTCTAAGCATGTTAATTAACAGTTCTAAGGAAGGATTCTTCCCTACACTCAAACCTCTCTCTATGCAGAGATTCCTTGCTCCTTTCCAGCTAAGGTGATCATATGCAAGTTTGGACAGATCAACATTTTGGCCTGTGCCAGACATTTTTTAGAGAGAGTTAAAGTGATAGTAAAAGATAAAAAGTTTGTCAGAGCTTTTAGAAAGACAGAGAAAAAAACTTTTTAAACTTTTTAGAACTTTTTAGAAAGTTAGAAGTACTTTTCAGCACTTAGAAAAGAGTGAAAAGAGGAAATGCAAAACCTTTTGGCTATGTGTATATACATTGACCTTGTTTTGTATATTTTTCTCTTATGAAAAGTACAATGACAAGAGTGGTAAGTAGTCTCAAAGCACTTATCCCACCACTGCACAACCAATGTAGGAGGCTGTACTGGGTTGTAGTGAGTACCAAGGGGTACTTGCACCTTGCACCAGGCCCAGTTATCCCTTATTAGTGTATAGGATGTCTAGCAGCTTAGGCTGATAGATAATGGTAGCTTAGCAGAGCAGCTTAGGCTGAACTAGGAGACATGTGAAGCTACTACAGTACCACCTAGTGTCATATGCACAATATCATAAGAAAACACAATACACAGTTATACTAAAAATAAAGGTACTTTATTTTTATGACAATATGCCAAAGTATCTTAGAGTGTACCCTCAGTGAGAGGATAGGAAATATACACAAGATATATATACACAATAGCAAAAATATGCAGTATAGTCTTAGAAAACAGTGCAAACAATGTATAGTTACAATAGGATGCAATGGGGAAACATAGGGATAGGGGCAACACAAACCATATACTCCAAAAGTGGAATGCGAACCACGAATGGACCCCAAACCTATGTGACCTTGTAGAGGGTCGCTGGGACTATTAGAAAATAGTGGGAGTTAGAAAAATAACCCTCCCCAAGACCCTGAAAAGTGAGTGCAAAGTGCACTAAAGTTCCCCTAAGGACAAAGAAGTCGTGTTAGAGGAATAATGCAGGAAAGACACAAACCAGCAATGCAACAACTGTGGATTTCCAATCTAGGGTACCTGTGGAACAAGGGGACCAAGTCCAAAAGTCACAAGCAAGTCGGAGATGGGCAAATGCCCAGGAAATGCCAGCTGCGGGTGCAAAGAAGCTTCTACTGGACAGAAGAAGCTGAGGTTTCTGCAGGAACGAAAAGGGCTACAGACTTCCCCTTTGGTGGACGGATCCCTCTCGCCTTGGAGAGTCGTGCAGAAGTGTTTTCCCGCCGAAAGGACGCCAACAAGCCTTGCTAGTTGCAAATCGTGCGTTTGGCGTTTTTGGACGCTGCTGGGGCCCAGGAGGGACCAGGAGGTCGCAAATTGGACCTGAAGAGAGAGGAAACGTCAAGCAAGACAAAGAGCCCTCACTGAAGCAGGTAGCCCCCGGAGAAGTGCCAGAAACAGGCACTACGAGGATGCGTGAAACGGTGCTCGCCGAAGTTGCACAAAGGAGTCCCAAGTCGCCGGAGAGCAACTTAGAAAGTCGTGCAATGCAGGTTAGAGTGCCGTGGACCCAGGCCTGGCTGTGCACAAAGGATTTCCGCCGGAAGTGCACAGGGGCCGGAGTAGCTGCAAAGTCGCGGTTCCCAGCAATGCAGCCCAGCGAGGTGAGGCAAGGACTTACCTCCACCAAACTTGGACTGAAGAGTCACTGGACTGTGGGGGTCACTTGGACAGAGTCGCTGGATTCGAGGGACCTCGCTCGTCGTGCTAGAAAGGCTAGAAAGAGGCTACTTTCTCACACAGAGGCAAGCCTTAATGCCCTGCGCCTGAAATAACCAATTATGGCAAAACCTAGGCTGCTGTGCCCAGGTTGTGATGAGGCAGTGTGACCTGAGCCGATGCAACCAAAGTAGGCAACCTAGGACTGTGGCATCACCAAAGCTGTGGTCTTTCATCCACCTAGTGAGGCCCACCTGACACCTCACCTGCTGCAAAGAACGCACCCTGCATGTTTCTGCACTGATCCAGACCTGCACAACCTGGGCATGCCTACAATTTGAGCCACTGGACCAGCTTTGACCTAGTGTCAGCCTAAGCAGCATTTAACATTCCAAAGCATCAGCAGATGCGAGCACTATGGGGACCCAGAATGACTGTTCGCTGACTTTCAGTCACTGCAGCAGGGGAGCAGCTGAGTTATAGCAAAGCATGATGGCCACAGAGATGCTGGCCGATACTAAAGACAGTGTGCTATTAGAAGATTGTTGGGATGTAAACTGCACCTGAGCCGACATTCACTATGCATTGCCCAATGGAGAGAACCACCTGAACCAAGAGGGGGGATACCATGGGCTATAGCAGCAAAAGGTGCCAAACTACTCTAATGACAGGATACTAAATTACATCAGGCATAACACTTATGGGTATTATTTAGTTCTAGTGTGCTTAAAGTACTTTTCTTTGAAGACAAGCCCTGGGTTGGACAATGTTTTAGAACACTGATGTGCGTTTGTTGAGTGCTGAGCTCGAGCACCCCACATTACCAGTGGTGGCCAGTGGCAAACAAAACAGGTGGGGCGACGGCTGAATATGTAACCCACTGAAAGGCACAAATTAAAACCAGCAGTGCTCTTACGATCAAAGCCAAAGCTCTCAAACCTGGTCCATTTTAAACAGTGTTTATAATGGGCCATGACTGAGAGCTCTGAAGTGGAGACTGAAGGCACTGTGAGTTTCTCACAGTGCCTGTCAGTGAGTTACATAAATTAAAATAAAGAAATAAAGAATTACTTACCAACTGCTCCTCTTTGTCTCCGTGGCTCCTCCAGCACAGGCAGCAAACTCCCAGAGCCTCGTCCAGATCCCCTCTACCAGTCCTGGCACTGCTCTCACGCTGCTTAGACAGCATGAGAGAAGCACCAGGATTGACTGCAGCATGCTGGTTCGACTCTCCTTGAACTGCTGGCGGCCTGTTTATTCTCTCCACCCAGCTGTCTAAGACAGCTCAGGTTGGAGTGCGCATGTCAGACAGCCGGCCAAAGTGAAATGCACACTTTAAACTGAAGTGCACACTATTCCTCCCTGCTGCTGCCCCACCCTCAAACTTTGCTGCTGCCATCACAAAAAATAAAATGGTAATAAATCTGTTTTATTACCATTTTATTTTGTTGTGTTATCTGCTCTCCAGCGGAGGGGCGATACTCCTCCGCTGCCATGGAGAAACTGTCAACTTTTTGCCACCGCTACCACTGACAGTCAAGTATTCAAAAGATTATACTTGTCCCAGTTTGCAGAGCCACATCAGGACAGACACTGGGTCATCACAAGCAAATAACCCCAGCCCCCACGGGTGAAGCTCAGGAGCTCCTTCTTGCCCTGTGACCCCCAAAAGGGGACTGGCAAAGGCAAAGTGGGTGTTCTTTATTTATATGGGGTGTGGCCCATTGTAAATGATTGCCTACGATTCTTTAGCATCAGACATAGCAGGTGCATGAGCAATAGGGCAATTTGGGAAGTGGGAGGAGAGTATGTTACCTGTTTGTCACGAGGAGGTAGCATATTATTTCGGCACTCCCTTCCCCCTCCCCAGTGTATTTTGAGAAGTAGCACTGAAGGGTGTAAGGATCTCTCGAACGATACTGTAGAGTCCATACCCAGTAAAATGTGAGATGTGAACAATCCAGGTACTCAAACACTAACCTGCAATATTAATCTGTTTGTAATCTACATGTAATTTACTGCTCTGAAGTTACCGTAAAGCAAAACGCCAGCGCTTCATAAAACACTGGAGATAAATACTCCAAAGAGTAAATTATTTAACCTCTTCTGCCTCACTATTTTCTCAAAATACCCTCTTTCCCCCACCTATACCTCAGTTTGTATAGTATTATAGATCCCCTCGGCACCAAAGGACATCTCCTTCTATTTTTCACTCCAACGCTAAAGCCACATAAAGGTTTAATGAGGGACATAAAACCGACAAATACCTGGCTGCCACCTGAGTAGGGTTTTTTCCTTCATTATTGAAAGTTATTGCTTTCGGATAAACCCTTAACCTTTATTAGTGATGCATCTGGTAGATTCACTGCTGCAGTTATCAGTGTACCCTTTTCACTTGTTTTCTGTAGATGTTACTATCCTCAGCGTGTGTGCCCATAGCAACCGCCAATGTCTCAGTTAATCAATTTTGCCTTTCTGAACCATATTTGAAAGTTTTTAATCCCGAACACAAGGCAACCAACCATTAAGTGTGGAAAGGAAAATCAGAGTCTGTTCGAAAGTAGATCTTGAGAAGAATAGATCTTGAAATTAAAAAAGGTTACGCACAATCCGCACTCCATTACTGATTTTTAGATTTAGCACTGCATTACTTCGCTCATGCACATAATACGTTCATGCATTTCTACTCCTGTTCATAAAAAGTTGTCGAAAAGACTTGCAATGTTATTTAGCAAGCCAGGGTCACAATCACAAAAGTTTAGTGCATATACCTTTATTTACAAGAGTAAGCTTAGTTTTGTAATCAAACATGAATCTACATTTATAAATTGATTTGCTCACACATAATGTTATTCCAACATGGTGAAAATTCACGGGATAAAATCTCTCCACAAAGCAAATTGGGGGTGCTCCGTGGTCGGGATCTCTGCCTATGTAGGTAAACACCCTTAAACCTAAAAATTTGTGAACCATCACAAACTATTAGCAGTTACCTGACTCAATGTATATAGTTGGATATTTGCTCCAAACTTAAAATAAACGATGAATTTGCAAAGCGTTTTAGTGCTACTCCCAAAAATCTAGAAGTGTTGCAACATTGCATAGATACTCCTAGAATTCTCCGTGACTTCGAAAAAAAATTGAAAATGTAATTCAAAAGTAGGCACAAGACCATTGGTATTAATTTCTTCCAGAGTATGGTGGTCATTAGTTAGTTTTGTTTGCAAGAAACAAACTCCCACTTTTGGAGTTTGTTTTGGATAAACAAAACAATTTTAGAAGTTTGGTGCGAGGCCATCAGACCCACACCATTTGTTCACCAAACATTTTGTACCTTGACAGGAACCGCTGTGACAGCAGTTACTTTCAAGGTACAGAGATGACTGCTGGGCCCATGATTACCTCTAAACTTGACATACGGGCTACTGTTGGGAAGGAGGAGGTAATGTCCCAACTGATACTACTCCATCTGGCCCCTACCATTCATGGGTGATTTCCACCAATTATTATATTTAGAAACATATCTAATAAAAAAAATTTGTGAGAGCTATGGTTTCTTTTACTTTTAATTTATCCCGCTCTGCAAATCTATAGGCGGCAGGTCTCATTTGTATGCTGAGAGAATTTTTAAATCTGATCCATCTCCCGAGGTAGTTTTACCAGTGGCAAAATTCCTCGAATCAATCTGGCGCTTTAGACTAGCAACCTTAAAGAAGAAGACTGGATAGCTCATTTTAAGATCTATGTATGCACTTTAATTGACCCTTTGATGTCTGATTTTAGTATTTAATTTTTAATATTAAGATACTGTTTTATTGTATTATTGAATTCCCATGGACATAGGGAATAGGGTCCTTGTTGTGTGGTACACTCTAAATTTAGGAGATATATATTGTGATCATTCTGTTCGAATTTTAATTTTCTACTATCTCTTTTACATTTTTACTGTGTTTATATTTTTAAGTGTTTTACCAATTTCCAAAATTAACAATTTATGATGCTTGTATTGTACTTTTATGGTATGTTTTTTACTTACCGAAATAAAGTTAAATGATGATGATGATGATAATACCATTAGGTAGCTCACACATTCTTCATACAAACCATTTCATAGAAACCACAACCCGCCCACCAACTGCAGTGCTCATGACCTCGCCATTGATGTAACAGATGACTTAAATTATCTCAACAGCGACACAACGTTTTACCTTGCCTTTAACATTATGAAAGATCTGATACATCGCAATATATTTATTTGGCCTTATGTTGTAATATAACGATGAACCAATATCTTCACAACTGCTATAAAATATTCCGAGGTCAGAAGCATTGCCTTTGTTTGTGGGTTATGGTTTGCAGAGCAAACCATAACACAGGAATTTCAGGGGGACTTCGATTTCAGTTTTTTTTAAACATATGTCAGTGTTCTGAGAATAAAAGAAACTATCACACTCTCCTGACAAAACCTTTGCCAGTGAATTGTTGTTTGGTGGTATACTGCAACAAACTCCTGAATGTGGGCAACAACCGCTGCACACAGCTTTTGGCCATGTGCAGAGAGGTTGACTGCAGGGTTAGCTTTCAGAGAGTCCCTGCACCCACCCCTTGTGGCACTCAAAGGTTATACACAGCAGAGGTGGAAATGGACAGGGAGCACCTACAATATTGGTGCGGACAAACAACTATAGTATTGTATTTGCATTTGGTGAAGCTTATCCCTGCACCTCTGACATCACAACTTCAACCTGTTTGTACACGTAATACTTCATATAGTGTTTTACTGTTATTAATGTAAAGTGTTGTGCTGAAATTCAGTAATGAAGTGCATTCACTGTAGAACTATGAATCATATACATTGAGTGCCTTTACCTTATTAAGTGAAATGCAGTCATTTAAAGTGCATTAGAAACCATCCTCACATTTATGAAATGTGTTTACCTTAGAAATGAGCGGAGTTTCTGTTGAAGTGTGCACTAATGTTTTACAGTTCAATGCAAGAATGTACTTATCAGTTGTATTTATGTTCATGTATTCAGATGTATTTCCTTTGTTCCAACTGTAACATGAAGTCTACTTGAAATCATGTAACTGACATAAATGTGCCCCTAACACAAATTAAATATGCATTAGTGTATTATACTCGAAATTGACATAAGTAGGTCTGCATTTCTTTCAAAATAAGAAACTGTTTTCAATTTCTATTTGCGTGTCTTTTTTTAGGAGGTCCGTTCGCATGAATTGTTGGTACAGAAATAAATGTACTATTGTGTTGGTCATAGAGAGCTTGGGATAAAGACCTTGATTGAAGAACATTGAGAAATTGAGTGTAAGCTGACATTCCTTTATTCAAATTTGCTTACAAGCGATATCCAGATGACCATAATGTTTTCAGGGCTGGTTTGAGAAAAAACTGTGAATGTTGTAATTTTACAAAGTGTGACTGGAGAAGACAATGGCACACCTGATGGCGTGACGATGGGTGTTACCTAATTGATGTGAGTGGTATTAACTAGTGTTCTCACAGATTTATTTAAACACACTATCCCTTTAGACTTTGAGAGGTACAGATCTCTGACTCTTTTCTTATCCATATGCTTTGCTTAATGTGGCATAGACTTACATATAACTTTCTCTAGAAGACTCTTGGCTGAGATTCTGAATGCTGACAGCTTCTTCCCTATATGCTTGTGCATATACTTTTTTCCCTATTTGTCATAGCTGCTGACTTTTGGAGATTGTTCCTCATCAAGTTATAGATTATTTTAGGTTGATGATCTTAGGTTTTACCCATGTATAAGAGGGAAGACCGAAGACTTTTCTCTGAACATCAAGTTTTATTGCTAATATTCGGTATTGCTTTAATTACATTTTTAGTTTGCCTTATGCTAATTAGTCTAAACTTCTTCAGGAGGTTAGGTTATTGAGTTGTTATTCTGTATCTCTACATCATGTTTTTGAGATTTGTTTATGTTAACCTGACTGTTCACCTGTAATAAAATTCCTTTACTTTATATCCACATTTGGGTCTTTATTGTGTGACTGAATTGGATACACTGTAGAAAAATGTTGATTTGGCTGAGAATTAACTCCTTACATCTTTCCTTTCGATGAAAAAAGACCCATCACCTAAGGATTTATGGAAACGCTCCGGCAATCTGGTAGCTATATCAGATGGTTTCGGTCAAGAAAGTGAGGGAGTTAGGGTGTCCCACTAAGAAACTGCCCAAACCCTGCCCAAATTTCTAAGCCCATGTTTTGTTTCGGAAGATTAATGGAGCTCCAACAGTTCTTAAACAAGTTGTAACAGCGGAACTGTGAGTATTAATAAGGTTGCACTTCACAATTGCTTATGCTTAGCTTGCGGTGTTTTGTGGTGATTGTGAAGTGTTTTAGGGAGACATTTTACGTTATTGTTTGAATGTGGCACTTAATGCAGAGAAATTGAAATAGTTATTGAGTCCGTCTTGGCGTAAGAATGGCCTTAGATCCTGGGATATATGAGAAAAGTGTAGAATGCACTTTGTTGTTCTTGTCTCCTGTGTTGTGGCACTAGTCGTGAGACATTGACGGTACTATTGGATAGGGACTTTCCTTTGCATGATTGTAAGGTAAGGTTGGTATAGTGAATCTCAGTCCATGGGGAGGAACTGTAACAATCAAAGTGAAGCCCCGCTGGTCGAGGCTTCATTAGAGAGTATGTGAAAGTATGTTGAAAATTGTTCCTCTGACACATTTCTTGAGTGATTGATTATCTTGAAGCCTTTAGAGGAGCAGACAAAGTTAGTTGTTGAAATTGCTTGCTTTTGTCTTGCATGTTTAAACAGTTGACAGAGAGAGAGAGAGCTTTAGGGGAAATGTTAAAGGAGGTTGAACCCTGCAAGGAGTGAGACTGATGTCGCAAAGTGCTGTGTTGGCATTGATCAGTTGATGTAAAGCTGCATTGGTATTAGTGGACTACATCATAGAGAGAGGTGGTGGTATTGGTTGTGAAGGCTGAACAGAGGATTGTGGGTGAAAAATCATTTCCTGGTTGTAAATGAAATGTTTTTGTGAAAACTGTAATTTGATTGAAAATGAAATTCTTTAAAGCATTGTGAAATTGGATAAAGGGAGTTTTGACTATATCTGATAGAGTGGGAGAAGAAGAGCCTCCCAAAAGTACGCCAGGTCATTATATGGCTCTAACTGTAGGTCTTCATATATGTATTTGGCTTGAACAATGGCATAAGATCACTTAGAAAGAGTATGCACTGGCATTTCCATGCCATGGAACACATAATTTGAGAATCATTGAACATTTGAGAAGGATATTGTGGTGTGACATGAAACCGCCTCCTAGACCCGCACAATATGAACACTTAATGCTTGTGAACACATAGCCCATCAGAAACAGAAGGAGAGATATGAGGGTAACGTTAAGAAGGCTAAAAGCACTTGTGCAGATGCTAGATGGGATTCACAACAAAAGACTTTGAGGACAGATGTGATTGAGGGAACTAGATAATGTATTGCCTTGATGAATGAGGAAGATGTGAAAACTAACCAAAAAGAAAAGAAAAAGAAAGAAGAGATCTGAGACATTGAGAATAGTGGTGAGAACTGCAATAGTGATCCAGATGAGGATTTCCTAAATGTGCTATTGTTGGGTCATTCACCTCCATATGATATAACCCAAGTAGGAGAACAAGTAACATAATTGAGAATGAGAATTCTGGTGTACCTACGGCACCAGTAGATATCAATTCCAATCAGACAGGGGAGAGCTTAGGGATGGTGATTCCTCAGAGTCCACCTGTCTTAGTTACCCCAGATACTCTGACTGTTCTTGTTACAATTGGTCCTGTACTTCCAGTGTATGGACTGGGGATGACAGGGGGTACTACACATACTCTGACTGTTCCTACAGAAAGGGGTGTCTTGAGTAACTGCAATTCTGGGAGTTCTATAATGAGAAAGCTTCCTTCAGTCCCAATACCAAAGAATCCCACACACATCACAAGTACCAATCCAACAATGAGACAAACAGGATTTTCCCCAAATGCAAGGGTTCCTCAGCTCAGGGACCTCCACACTTTTTTATACCTAAACCAAATACCATTCCAAACACCAGTGGCAGTACTTCCAGGCAGTACATCCAGGGCAGGAATATCTTTGAATTCACCAAACTCTGCAATGTCCAATGAATACACCAGATCAGTGGTTCCCAAACTGTGGTCTGGGGACCCCTGGGGGTCCGCGAAGCCTTCTCAGGGGGTCCGCGAGAGCCTAGAAAATTAAAAAATATTACCAAATATTGACAAATTAGGTCCCCAGCTTCCAGTAATGACTCAGACGGGGGTCCCTGGTTTCCCATGATGATTCAGTGGGGGTCCCTGGGTTCCATTAATGTTAAAGTGGGGGTCTACAGAAATCAAAAGGTTGGGAACCACTGCACCAGATAATGTAAATACTAGTACCTCTAAAGAAGAGATAACAATTAATACTCCAGCTCAACAACCAGGTTTTTGTGCCCAGGAATTAGATTATTGGCAAAGGTTCAGGATCAAGTGGGAAGACATTTCAAACCCCAGAGAGAGAGAGAAGGCAATATATTTGGCTGATTTGAAATCAGATTAAAATACATTGATAATTGAAACTCCTGACATGTCTCAATTAGACACATACCAAGAGGATGAGATCTTGTTTATATATAAAGATATTACTAGATGTGCAAGGCAAGGCTCATGAGAGTTTGACTGAATTAGCTAAAAAATATGGAGTTGATTTGAATAAGTCGAAGACATTACAGAGAATGTATCGTCTAAGCTTTAGCGATCAAGACCTCTCCACTATAAGACCATCAAGAATGAAATTTGAGATCAAAGAATTAATTGGCTGCATTCAAAAATTGAGTAAATTATCTAGATGGGAAGAAAGATGGGTAAAGAAGAAAGAACCAAAGAAGATAAGACTAGATCTGCCTCAGGCTGGAGCAGAAGAGGAGGAGCAAGATATCCAATGCTCCCAATGAGAGAAGGTCCTGGTGGAGGCTATGTTCATGTGCCCTGGAGTAGGAGTGATTCTACGTCATTCACAAACGATTTCCCAGAGTTCGGAGAAAACCCAGTGAAATGGTACAGACAGGTTGATCAATATGTGAAAATATCAAAAGTCTTGTGGGCAGATGTGAATACCTAGTTGAGATTGTCATTCGAAGTGATCTATGGGTTGAATATAAAAAATCTGTGGAATGGCCTGAAAAAGAACCTATGAGACATCCAGAGACAAAAGCTTTGTCTCCAGTGGTGATGAGGAAATATAATCAGGTAATTATGTTTTGAAATCAAAGATGTCTCATACAGACATTGACTGGGTTAAAATTGGCAGGATGACTCAAGAGTGTAAGGAGTCAATACACTCTTACTATGAGAGATTCCTACAGGCGCTTAAACAGTATAGAGTCAAGGAGACTATTGAAGCTAAAGACATGGGACATTTTGTGTTCAGATTTATATATGGATTGAAATCCGAAATTAGCACAATGATTCAGCAGCATTTGATCTGTTGGCAGAGTAAGTCAACTGATGAAATTCTGAGATATGCAAAATATTGCAGTGATGAATTTAAGATGAAACTGAAGATGCTAAAGGAAAA
Organism: Pleurodeles waltl; assembly: GCF_031143425.1. NCBI lineage: Eukaryota > Metazoa > Chordata > Amphibia > Caudata > Salamandridae > Pleurodeles > Pleurodeles waltl. Next base: position 655,375,400 of record NC_090447.1, read on the forward strand.
GTAGATGCTGGTGCAGATGAAAGCTGCACAACAGAGTCAGAATTCACAGTTTGTTGGGACTATTGGTGCTATGCAGGGAATGTACCAGCAGGGAGTTCAGATGGTGCAAGGAGGTCATGCATTTCAACAGCAGAATAGAGGTTGTGGTGTCCTAACAGATCCGAGTACAGGGATTGGTGTGGATAACCTTGAAAAAGATTAATCCTTGTCATGTTTGTGGCAGAATGGGCCATTGGAAATGGGAATGTTGTTTTAATCCAAATAATTTGGCAAATGAGAACCACGTACAGAATGGTGGATTTGTACAGACCTAGGGTAATAACCTGTTCAGTCACAGCTAATGCAGACACAGAGAATTGTAATGTGTCCCAAGTTCCATCGATTCAGGTTCCACATGCCCCAACAAAAGGCATTAAAGATCTAACTTAAATCAGGTCCCTAATACAAGTGGAAATCCCCTTGAGAATCAGGGAATGTCCCAACAGTAACTTATGATACCAACAGATGAGGATTACAATTCTGATCTATCACAATGACTGCACCTGAGAGGGGAGGAGGATTGCGTACTTGCATACTTAGAGGTAGACCAGAGTGGTCCATTCCTGAAGGGTGAAGTGAATGGCCACCTGTGTCATTCCTGATCGATTCTTGGGAATGGTGGGCTACTGTTGTCAGTGGATTCCCAACTTTTCCCTACTGGCCAAGCCTTTGTAGAAGCTGATACACAAGGATGTGTCAGATCTGATACCATTGGAAGACACTTGCAAGTGTGCCTTATCAGAGCTGAGAGAAAGTCTATGTTGTGCCCTGGCACTGAGTATGTCTGATCACAACAAATGGTTTACTTTGTTTTTCAGTAAGAGGGAGGGCAGTGCTCTCTCAGTGCTAACTCAGATACATAGGAATGCTCACAGACCTGTCAACTATTTTTCAGCTTCCCTTGACCCAGGAGCTGCTGTTTTGCTCAGCTGTCTTAAAGCCGTGGCTGTGATCGGTGTCAGCATCGAACAGTGTAAAAGCATTGTTCTGGGTCATCCGTTGAATGTTTTTGTTCCCCACTCTGACCGATACTAAGACCCATTAGTCTTATACTAAGATGCAATATTTCACAAACTGTGAATGGACGCGGTATGAGCAGGTCATACTTGCCGTGCCCAGTGTAACCCTTAAGAGATATATGACATTGAACCCTGCAAATCTACTGCCTGTACCTATGAATGATAATAATGTTGAAAATGAAGTTGAACATGACTGTCTTGATTTCAGTGGACTATTCACCAAGCCAGGACCTGACATACAAGATGTGCCACTTCCTGAATCAGATTATGTAATGTTTTATTTTTTTTTTGTCCTCATTCAACCCCGCTTACTGAGCCACCTCTTAGTTCCTGTAACCTTCTCACCCTCTACCTAAGAGAGAGGCTCTAGCCAGGGGATGCACCCTTGTATCTCCCGGTCTGCCTGGGCAAACCTGCCGAAGCATCAAACGGTGACTAATCATTGGACAAAAGAAAGAAAATAACCAAACCAATTTCACATAGTCTCAAAGTAGCAGATATTAACAAGAAAACAAATTCAAACTACTCCCTCCTATTTTAGTAATGGCGACCACAGTTCCGCGTTTCTCTTGGGGCCCTGCACATTTAGGTCCATATTCGCAACACGGAGAGCTGCCTTAAGCCAGTCTGTATAACTCAGAGGGTGCTCCTTCATCCAATTTTTGCAGATTTCATTCCTGCCCAACACGATTACATAAAACAAAAATTTACGATTGGCTTTATTCACCCTGCTCCATATACCCTCTTCCTGTAACTGCCCAAATATAATCAGTGGGAGAGATACATTGATTTTCCAGCCTAGCATAGATGATATTGCCCCAAAAACCTCCTCCCAAAACGACCGGATAGCAGGGCAATCCCAAAACATATGTATGTCCGTTGCTCCTGGCCCGCCACATTTCCGACATTTAGGGCCGTATTTATACTTTTTGGCGCACAACTGCGCCAACGCAGTTGTGCGTCAAAAAATGTAACGCCGGCTAACGCCATTCCAAAGCACCATGCGGGCGCCTTATTTATGGAATGACGTTAGCCGGCGGAGCTGCCTGGTGTGCGTAAAAAAAAATGACTTACACCAGGCAGCGCCGGCGTATGGGAAAATGGAGCTTGGGCGCCATAAAATGGGGCAAGTCAGGCTGAGGCAAAATTTTCGCCTCAACCCGATTAGCGCCATTTTTTTAGACTCCCAACCCCCATTGAAATGACTCCTGTCTTAGCAAAGACAGGAGTCATGCCCCCTTGCCCAATGGCCATGCCCAGGGGACCTACGTCCCCTGGGCATGGTCATTGGGCATAGTGGCATGTAGGGGGGCACAAATCAGGCCCCCCTATGCCACTTAAAAAAATAATAATAATACTTAGCTGAACTTACCTTAAGTTCCCGGGGATGGGTCCCTCCATCCTTGGGTGTCCTCCTGGGGTGGGCAAGGGTGGCAGGGGGTGTCCCTGGGGGCATGGGAGGGCACCTCTGGGCTCCTTCCGAGCCCACAGGTCCCTTAACGCCTGCCCTGACCAGGCGTTAAAAAATTACGCTAAAGCGGCTGGACGTCATTTTTTTTGACCCGCCCACTCCCGGGTGTCATTTTTGCCCGGGAGTGTAAATACGGCGCACATGCCTCTGAGTCATTTTTTAGACGGGAGCGCCTACCTTGCATATCATTAACGCAAGGAAGGTGTCCATGCTAAAAAATGACGCAAACTCCAAGATCTTTGGCGCTAGACGGGTCTAACACCAAAGTATAAATATGGAGTTAGTTTTGCGTCGGATTTGCGTAAAAAAAAATGACGCAAATCCGGCGCAAACAGAGTATAAATATGCCCCTTAGTCACTTCCCCATTCTTAAACTTGGCAAGTTTTGCCGGTGATATATACGCTCTGTGTAGAGTATAAAGATGGTTTTTCCTTAATGGGGCAGGCTTCACTACTTTATAAAGAGTCACGAACGACTTCTTCCACCATAACCCAATCTTATCGCCTGACACCGCCTTTCCCCATAGATTGTTTGGTAGGACAAAATTCTCATCAAGAGTTTCTAATATTTCCCAATACCAAACCGCCAACCTCTTCACAGGTGCCGAGCCCGCCAGATCTAAAAAATAATCCTCCAAAGCATTTACCACTTCCAATCCCCCCTTAATTTCTTTTTTCCACTCTCTTATCTGTAAGTATTTTAACCTGGACAGAGATCCATTCGTTATCCTTACCAATTCATCCCATAGAAGTAAAGTACCCTCTCGCGAGAGCTCACCCCACCTTTCCACACCTGCCCTTTTGAGTGGTAATGCTAAGATATCTTTACAGCATTCTGGGGTGCCCGGGGAATCCCAGATAGGGGCCTGATAGCTGTAATAATGTGCACCCAGACGTCATCTCAACTGATACCAATTCCTTGCCAATCCTTGCAACACTTTCAATTTAACTTTTTTGAAAAATGTAGGGTCGCCGAATTTGAATAAAAAAGACCTTGAGGCCCCTTTCACAGATGAAACCATTGCCTTATACATTCTGCCCACTGCTGAACAGTCTGGGCACTGAAACAACATCCTTGAGTTCTTAAACAAGAAAGCCCACGCATAATATGCCAAATCAGGTAAAGCCAGTCCTCCCTTTTCCCTTCTTCTACATAATTTTTTCCATGATATCCTCGGACCCTTTGAATTCCAAATAAAACTACTTATCGCCTGCTGCATTTTATCCAGCTATCCCTTATGCATTGCCAAAGGTATAGCTGCAAACACGAAATTCCATTTGGGCAGAATAAACATCTTAATTAAATTTATCCTCCCAAGAATCGTCAAAGGGAGATATGCCCATTTTTGTAGCATGGCTTTACATTCAACTAATAACTTTCGTGCATTCCTTTCCACTAGATCCTTCAGATTTTGGGTCACTAAAATGCCCAGGTACCGTATTTCCTGCTTATTTGATATTGACCCTACTTCCATATTCCACTGCATAGTTTCTGTTTTCCCCACATTAATCCGATACCCTGATATCCTTCCAAATTGTTCGGCCAGATCTTTAACTGTGTTAAAAGCTAAAGGCAGGTTATTAGTATATATCAGTAAATCGTCTGCATATAAAGAGATTTTCTTTTCCTAACCATTACAACAAAATGGCGAGATAAGAGGATTTTGTCTAATTTTTCTAGCAAACGGTTCAATATACAAATTAAACAATACAGGCGACAGGGGGCAACCCTGCCTAGTACCTCTTGAAATCGTAATGTGGTCCGTAAGTTTCCCATTCACCAAAATCTTAGCACATGGCGATGTATAGATCTGGTCAATAACCCCACAAAATTTGGATCCTAAGTTGGCCCGCCTCAAGATCGATTTCAAAAAGTTTCAATTTACTTGGTCGAAGGCTTTCATTGCATCTAAGATAATAATTGCCAATGGCGCCCCAAACGTTGTAGCCATATCTATTGCCCCGATCAATTCAAAAGGTAATTCATGCAGATATCTGCCTTTAGAAAAGCCTTTTTGATCCGGGTGCACTAAATTATTAGCTATCTTACTCAACCTATCCGCTAGAATCTTAGCTAGTAATTTATAATCGCTGTTCAGCAATGATATAGGCCTGTAAGAAGCACATTTCGCTGGATTTTTATCCGGTTTCAAAATTAAAGAGATCAGCGCCTCATTCCACGAAAGAGGAATATCATTACCAGATTCCAGAATCCCCCCAAACAACTCAGTCAATACGGGGATAATTGAGTCCCCTAATACCTTATAGACTTCCACTGGGATACCATCCGGACCCGGCGCAGTCCCCAACTTACTACTAATCAAGGTTCTCCTAATTTCCTCAGCCGTTATTGGAGCATTCAATGCTTCCCTCTCCTGCAATGATATACCTAAAGATATATCGGCCCCCATCCAATCCGTTACCATATCTTCATCCACCTCTAACTCCTCCGAATACAATTGTGATTTTTTTTTTCGAAAAGCCGATTCTATTGCCACCTCATCCGTTCTTCTTTCTCCTGAGTGCTCCATTTCAACCTCCTTGATGTAATTCCTAACACGATCTGTTTTGCCTTTCCAGGCTAAAAGCTTCCCCGCATTTTCCCCATATTCAAAATGAGCCAATTTGCTTGCCTCCCATTTCCTTTGAATTCTTCCCTGTAGTATCTTCTCCAACTGACTTCTCAGCCCATCCAAACTGGCCCTCAAAGCCTCAGTCTCCCCTGCTTCTATTATTTCGACTTTATGTTTTCGCATCTCCTGCTCTATCGAGTTAATCTCGTCTCTCAGTAGTTTACGTTTCTGGATGGAGCTACTCCTAATCTCCCCACGAATAACCGCTTTAACCGTGTCCCATACTACTGATATTGGGGCGGAACCCAGATTTACACTAAAAAAGAATTTGGATTCCTTACGCAGCTTTAGCAGCACCTCCTGATCCAGTAACAGGGACCGATCAATCGTCCACCGATTACTGAAACTTCTCTGCCGAAAACTCATATTTAACATCACCGCAGAGTGATCTGATAGATGCGAGGGCAGATACGCTATATTCTTCACCTCCTCTCTCAAACGTGAGTCTAATAGAAAATAATCTATTCGAGAGGCATGTCTATATTTCTTATTAAAAAATGAAAAATCCCTGTTATTCCCCACCCTTTGTCTCCAAATATCGCACAGGCCAAATTCCTTCATCATCCTCCTTAGATATTGTTGCGACTTAGGCGTGCCTCGTGACTTGCAGTTATGCCTATCCAGCTCATTATCTAACACCACATTGAAATCACCCATCAAAATAACCGGGTCCGAAAATTCAAGAAGCTGAGAAAAGAGATGCTTCAAAGGTCTATATCGTCGCAGTTGGGGCCATAGTAACCTGCTAAAACCAGATTACGACCCCCAAATTGTATTTTAGCTATCACCCATCGCCCTGCTATATCTGATCTAGATTCCAGAATTACCACACTCCCCTGCTGTGAATGTTTAACTAAGATTGCCACCCCTTTATTATGGTAGTTGTGTTCTGTACATGAAAACGTTTGAACCCACCTCAACTTTTGTATTATGTTAGTGCACTCCGCCTTTGTTAAATGCGTTTCCTGCAAAACTAAAATTTGCGCCGTAGAATCATGCAGATACTGTAATATTTGCTCCCTTCTTCCTCGCACCCTCAGGCCATTAACATTCCATGAAAGGATTTGCAATGGTATGTTCTTCACCCTCTGCCTCCTCTCCCTGCTAGCTATCGATCAATCTTCGGAAACAGATAACTGGGTTGAAAGAGGCACTGCTTTTTTCTTTTTTCCCACTCTCCCTCCCCAACCCTGACCCTACCCCCTCTCCCCATCCCCTTCCCCCCATACCCCACCCGTGGAGAACCCCCCCGACTAAGGACCATAATGATCCCAAATTTTAGAGCGCCCCGTGTTCCTGGGGGAATTTAAACTTTAACCGCAACCTTATTTAGTGGATTGCCCATTTTTGACCACTACCAATAATTCATCCGCCTCACTTATGTCTCTGATATTATACATTTTGTTATTATACATGACCCGGAGGAAAGCTGGAAATTTCAACTGGGCAGAGACCCCCAACGATTTGAAAATCTCCAACCGTTTCCCCAACTCCCACTGCCTATCCACAGTAACCCTGGATAAATCAGACCTGATCTCCAACACAATATCATTCACTCTTAAAGATTTTTGTTTCAATGCTCTAGATAAGATCTTTTCTTTCATCTGGTATGTCAAAAAGTTTATCAAAATTTTACGAGGTCTACTACTATTCATTCGCAGCTTGAAAGGGTCTCAATGGATTCTCTGAATTTTCCTTTCCAATTTCCTCCTCCGTCTCCTCCAGATCCACTGCTGATTCAATTAGTGATACAACAAAGGCCTTAAGATCGTTACCTTCTATGCCTTCAGGCACTTTCAAAAGTTTTAAATTATTTCTTCTTGAGTAATTTTCCAGTTGCTCAACCCTATTTTTTAATGCCTGTTCGCTCCCCTTCAGTATATCGATCTCACCCTTATGTTGTGCCAGTTCCTCCTTCATACCCCCCATCGCTTCTTCCAGGGCCTGTGTTCTTTCCATTACGCCATCAATTTTCCCTTCTAAAATAGTACAAAACTCTCTTATCTCCCCTTGATTTACTTCTGAGCTCGCAAAACCTTTTTTTACATCCTCAGAAATAGACAAAATTAACGCCTCCAACGAAGAACTCAGTGCTGGGGAGGTAACCGGCACGGCTTGAGGAGATTCCACAACTACTGACTTAGACGCGGGGTTTTGAGCCTCTGCGAGTATAGTGTTTGGGATCTGAACTTGTACTGGGGCCATCTGTTCCTCTCCTGACAGTGGCGGGGGGGGCCTCGCCAGCAGCATTATCCGACTGCCTGGTGGTAACCTCCATTGCCACTCTGGCCTGACCAGGGGTTAGCTTAATCACTCAATTACTTAATGGTCTCACTTTAAAAAAAGACCTTAGGGAGGGCGTCAACTTATCTCTCCCCTTAAGCTTGCTTTCCCCCACCTTCCTCACCACAATCCTTCCTCCTTCCCCAGAATTGGATTTAGACCTTTCTTTGGCTGACTCCCCCTTGTCTCCCTTCTCCTCGGCAGTCACAACCAAATTGTCCCAGAGCCACTGATCAGTCCCCTCCACTCTTGTTAAGTAAAGCGGGGGGAAGGGGAATCACCCCCCCCCACACTGCCTCACCGTTTTTCTCCTGGCTCCCTTCTCCAAAGTTTCTTTAATTTGTGTTCCTTGCCGTAACTTCTCGGCTGCTGCTCCACAAGAGCCGCTACTGCAGCTGCTACTACAGCTATTCCCCCATAGGGGAATTCGCGCCACACCTTTCCACGCCCGGCGCAGCTCCAGCGCAGCCCGGCGCCACCAGACAGCCCCCGCTGCCCTCCAGTCTGCCTCCGTCTCCCAAAAATGCGGCGCGCACATCCGTGTGCCTACGGCCGCAATCCGCTCGGCAGCCGCGTCCTGCCGCGTCCCCCAGGAACCGGAAACGCACTAGCGCGCTGCGTGAACGCCGCAGCCCGCCATGTTCTCGATGATTCCACACTCAGATTATGTAATGTTTGTAGTGGCTCCTGCTTACAAGACCTTGAAGAAGCCTGAGAGCTGACTATGTAGTCTGTACAGACTCCGGTGTGGTTGAAGCTTCCTGGCTTCAAGCAGTATTTTCAGGACAAGTGGCTGAATTGATTGCCCTTGCAAGAGCATGCTGTGTTTTAGACCAGCTGAAACTGACCTTTTTCCACAGATAGTCAGTATGGCTTTGGTGTCGTCCATGACTTAAACATCATCCTTTTCTCATTTGACACATCCTGCTCTAATCCAAACTTGCTGTTCTTTTTCTATACTTCCTCCTGCAATATCTTAACTCCCTCCCATGTATCTGCTGCTGATAGTAAGAGGTTGTGATTGGTCTCATCTGTTCCCTCATTTTGATATTCACCATTGAAAGCACAAGCAATTAAAGCACAATACCGGGTGATCACAAGAGTATACCTGCTTCCCACTGTTACATAATATTCTCCATTGTGGTGTGCAGACTACTTCACAACTGCAATTGGGACAGGTAACTGTAATGCCTTTAACAGGTTGTGCACCTTTTTTCAATTCAATTCCGGATTGTAGACCCAGAGGAGGACATAAATCCCCTTTGTGTCCATAATTGTCCATATAGCTTCTCCAGTCTGGTGGGACACTGAACACAGCACATCAGACAGTCCCATGCAGTATTCAAGAACCATTTCATCTATAATGTTCACATGTGCATTTACAGGCACAGCTGGCAATCTCATGGCTCTTCCCATGATAATTTCATGGTGAGAAAGTCCTGTTCTATCTGGAGTACTGTGAAGACTCTTTAACACAAGGGGCACCTCATCAGGCCTTTTCAAAGAAGTGGAAGCACACACTTTGGCCAGTCTAGATTTCAACATTCCATTGACTTGTTCCACCAGACCTGAAGCCTCAGTTCAATAGCCGCAATGTAGTCTCTGCTCCACTTGTAATGCCGCACAAAATATTTTCAGGACCTCATTATTTAAATGAGTTCTTTGGTCTCTCACCAGAGACATTGGGAACCCAAACCCTGGAATAAGTTCTATTAATAATAACAAATTTACTACTTATTGTGCCAGACACCAAGCCCAGAGAGCAGGTGTGTGTGTACCACAACATTATGTGGTGGTCATTGGGTATTTGCATCTAGTAAATGATGTCTCATATATAGTAACAGGTGTACTATTAGCCTAGTCACATGTCTTTCATATTTAGACAGTCAATTTGTGAGCTGGAAGTCACATGCACTGTAGGCTGGCAGAAGCAGCCAATGTATGTCATTGCCAGAGTGTGTCTGTTAACACATCTTGTTTTAGGAATGCAGACAGATAGTACTATCTTCAATTTTGGGCATAATCATGAATAACTATGTGGTTACATTTGCCTAGGACTGCAATATCTATTAAATTAAAAAGGCGACAACGCAGCTACCTACCTTCAGTCAAGCATAATATGAACTGTGTTACAAATAAATAATGTCAAGCTATCAAAAAAATCACAATAGGTCTGTATATATCACTGACATATATTGCCTGTCCTAGTGTGTGCACCATGAACAAATGTGTGTTTTGTATTTGTATTTTGAATTGTTTTGTCAACTCTTTTGTTGGGTGTGTCTATTTAGGAGTTTGTAGTTTTAGGGATAGGTAAGGGTTAGTTTAAGTTTAGTTGTAGGTAAGATTGGTTAGTTTGACAAGGGATATGCCTGGAGGGGCAGAGCAAAGAATCTGTCAGATGAGCAGTTTGGGGGCCTGCTCTGGCTCCTGGCCCACTATCTGCCCAGCATGATTGCTACGGGGGTAAGGTAAGCCATGGCTACCCTGCCCAAGAGAGAAAGCAGCAGTGGGAGAAGGTTCGCTTCCACATGGGTTGGATCTTTGGTGTCCAACGCACTGTCCACCAGCTGAAACACAGATGGGCAGATGCAGTCAGCCGGGAGGCAGATCTTATTGATCATCTCAGAATTGAAGTTGGTGAGCCTATTGGTAAGTCCCTATATACTATGGCCATAGGTCTTTTGTCAAAATCCGTAAATGTTGTTTTGATTGGAAGGGTCAGATATGTTTTTAGGGTAGTATGCCATGTTATCGGCTAACTCATTTAATAAAATAACATGTCAAACGGGGACCAAACATACCATGCATTGCAGAGGAGTCCCAGAGATGCAGGCTGGCCCATCTGGTAGTGTGCAGGTAGTCTTGTCAAATGGCCTACAAGGTCATCATTGAGTACAAATGGGGGTGGGGGGTCATCCACCATGTATGTTGCAGGGGAGCATAATCACACTTCATAACGCCACAGGTTGGACAGGGTTTGTTCACCCCAAAAAATTATACATGCATGTATCTTGAAAACTTGGTCACTCTTCCTTAATGAGCCTGTAGCAGGGCATAAATGGGCAATGTTTCTTTACCAACTAGTAGTATTTACTAGTAACAAGCAAGGAGCTAATTTAGGAGTAAAACCTGCATGCTTATTGTCTGAGGTGTGTAGCATTGCTCACAACACATATTGAGTTGAGAAGGCCCCCTCAGAAGTATTACCCTGCAGAGTGTTCGTCCAGTCATTCTGTTCACATAGCCATCTAAGCCAGACACCTTTGAACAATGTAGCAAGGAAGGATGGTTTTGTTCACTGTCTGGAATCTCTGCACCTGAGATGTGATTTGTCTCATGTTATCCATAAACACATGGCATACATATGTTCATCATTAAATCATGTCAGCCTAGCCATATGCTACATGTCCATGACAATACTAGACATTTTGTAGGTCAATCTACTGTACTTCATATGTACACAGTGTTCATGTTCAATATTCACAGAGCAATGTACTATCTTTTTGTCTTGTAGGTGGACCTGCACCATACACTGACGCTGAGGTGGACACCTTCAGGAATCCCAATGCTACCAGTGAGTGTTACCTGAATGTTTTCAGTGCTCTCTAAGGATTGTGTGTGATCTCTGATAATGTTTACAATGACATGTGTAAGGAGTATTATCATTCACTGGAAAAAAGATTTTTCCATACATGGTAAATCACAAATTAAGTAGGACAAAGTTGCATGTACAATAGATAGGGACAAATGTCAATGTGCATGTATTGTCCATCTATGCAGGGCCACATGATGGATGGCTCTGAATCTCCTGTGCTAATGCTTACCAAACTATAGTGTTGATGATGATGGCACATGTACCATCACCAGCCCAAAGACCAACAGATGGTCATAATTTCAAATGTCTAGCACCCATATCATGGACAACAATTAACAAATATATTTAAAAAGTATGTGAAAGAAAAGGTGCATGAGTTAGGCCAAGAGATTCAAGACACAGTATGTTTGCCCAAGTGCAAATCTGAGCAGGACACAAATATGGTTGGGGTGTAAAACATATCCCAGACAACGTTACCAGTAGTCAACTTCACATGTGTATGGGAAACTATACACGGTGAACATTCTATACCAAGTTGATAGTCCTACTATTGTGTGTTCACATCATACTATGCCCATATATTCAGAAAACATTTTTTATTGCTACCACAATTGGTACAGTGTGAAGGATTAAAGGCACGTGCAGACATTAATGCCATTCAAACAGGAACATGTTTTGGGATCCAAACCTACCAGTATCTAGGTGTCTAACGAAACTTGGGAATCAATAAACATATTGGACCATGCGAGCAGGCTATACCTCACGAAACATCATTTTTTCCTAGGATCTATGCTATATATATGTACCAATACCAGCGGCCAAATGGCATATGCCTGCCTGTCGCTGTGAGTGTGTAAGAACCTTGTCCCTAGCAATCATCCTACTTGGCTTTACCACTTATCCCACATGTATCTTGATGTGCAGCAACTGTCAACCAGCATCATGGATACCTGAGCATTCCTCAGAGTCCTGCATATCATTGACATGTGAGATGGGGTGACAGAGGAGCAATTAGCAAAATGACATGGTGGTTTTAAGTATGTAGAAGAGGAACTCTATGTGAACATAGCATTGCACTGTTCAACTTCAATCTGCCTGTCAGATTCACATTGCTAGTGTAGTTGTCCACATGGCAATATATGGACATTTTGTCTGGCAAGTCCAGGCAGGATGTGAGAATTCCTACCTCAGTGCAGACAGAATAGGTATGGCTATATGGGGCACATGTCAATAGTCCTCACATAAGTCAGTTAAAGGCCTGACTTATATTGTCATATACCCAGTGTCCCATATTTGACACGTGCTCATACCTTTGTGGTGTTTTGTTAAGAAAAAGGCCAATGTTTAAAGGACCACATGCATGTCTGCACTGTTGTCCGCATACAGCCCATTACATAGTCCACCTACTGGTGGTGTTACCCATACTGGCTCCCAAAAAAGTGTCACCCTTGATTCAATTTTGGCGAATACCTGCAAGATATAGCACAAGATACATGTACATATGTGATCTACAGCATGCATGCCACACTCATCACATGGATATGATTTAAGGTGACGTGCATCAAGGTGACATTTCTTTTTTTTTTGTCCTCATCTCACCAGCCCGTGCCAATAGCGAGAGGATCCTTGTTTGCTACAGGTATCCAGCCCCTTAGTATCAACGGGCCATTCCACCTGACGCACTTTTCTTTGGATCTCCTTGTCTCCTTGGCAAGTCGTTCCCTCCTTTGCCCAAGATCCCGTTTAGAGGGGGGTCAGGTATAATCATTGGACCTCTTTAACCACTTAAATAATATTTTACCATTCATTTTCCCATCCCACCCACAAAACATCTCTTTTACTGATCGGCCCGGCTCTATCCAGTTTATACAATCTATCTATTGAGTTCTGCCACTCCTGTACTGTAGGAGGTTGTGGACATATCCATTTATAACAAATTTGTCGCCGAGCAATAAGCATCAAGAGAAACAATAAACGTTGCTGAGATTGGTCTCTCATCTCATAAACACCAAATATCACTAAAGCAAGATTCAATATTATTTCTTCCCCAAATATCCTATTTAAAACCCTCTGCACATCTATCCAATATTTAACTAGTCCTGGGCAGTCCCAAAACATGTGCAAATCGTCCACCTCAATGCCTTCACATCGTGGGCATTTCCTCTGGGTTCCACTTATCCGAGATAGTCTCGCTGGACTCCAATATACTCTGTGCAATGTAAACAAATGATTCTTCCTCATTGCCGCAGTTTTCACCGTATTCCAGAGAATAGAACATGATTTTTGCCACGTCACAATTATGTCTATATTTGGGAACACCTCTCCCCATTTCTGGCATGGGAGAGGAGGGTCCTCCTCCACTGCCTCCATCAATGCTTTATACCAAACCGCCATTTCCTTCGGTATAATTCTTTGAGATAGTTTCTCCTCCCAGCTGGATCTACCAATTTCTCCTTCTTGTAAGGATTTAATCCAACTGACCAACTGGTAGTATTTAAATTTAGAGATGTCTCCTCCCACCCTCTCCAAAAATGTGGCCCATGGTACCAAATCCACGCCCTCTATAATCTGTCCCCATTGTGTTATCCCGCTAACTTTTAGTGGGTTTGATAGTTTCTCACACAGACATGCCGGAGTTCCTGGTGAATCCCATATTGGAGCTGAGCCGGAGTAATAAGCTATCCGCAGTAAATTGCGGATCTGTAGCCAAATTTTACATGCCTGCCGCAAAATCTTAAGTCTAACTTTTTTGAAGAATTTTGGGCTGACAAATTTGTATAGAAAGAACTCCGCTCCTTCCCCCACATATGCAGTCAATGCTGCCCACATTGGAGTGTACTCTGATTTTTTATTTAAGAGAATTCTAATATTTTTAAATTGAAAAGCCAAATAGTACTTGTAGAAATCAGGTGTTGCTAACCCCCCCCGTTCCTTTCTCTTGCATAACTTTTTCCAAGAGATTCTAGTTCCCTTTTGTGCCCAAACAAACGAAGTCATATCTCCCTGTAGTTTTGTAAACCACTTGCTCTTAAATTCCAACGGGATAGTATTAAATAAAAAAGTGAATTTTGGCAAAATGATCATTTTCAAAATATTGGATCTACCTATTAAGGACAGCGGGAGAGCTGCCCATGATCTTAGGAGTTTCTTGGCCTCTAAATGTGTTTTCTCAAAGTTTATCCTTGCCAAGTCCCCCAGTTCTTTTGTAATCAGGACTCCTAAATACTTAATTTCCTGTTTAATTAGCGGAGATTCATATGCCATATTCCAACACATAACCTCTGTTTTCTCAGCGTTGACTTTATATCCCGACATTCTGCCGAAACCTTCTATCGCCAATTTTATTGGAGGGAGTGACAAAGAGAGATCCCTGGTGTAGATCATAAGATCATCCGCATATAGTGCGACCTTCTTTTCCCAACTCCTACTCTGAAAGGAGAGGATTTCCCCATTATTTCTAAGCAGTGTCGCAAGTGGCTCAATATATAGATTAAATAATAAAGGAGACAGAGGACAGCCCTGCTGCGTCCCTCTGAAAATAGCTACTTCTTGTGAAAGCACATCATTGATCAGAATTCTCGCTGTTGGTGACCTATATAGTTCATTAACTGCTCTAATAAAGATAGTCCCTAGTCCAAACCTTTCCATAACCACCTGCAAAAATAGCCAGTTTACTTGATCAAACGCCTTGGCAGCATCAAATGTTATTATTGCAAGAGGGAGCTTCTCTGCCAAAGCCAGGTCCATTGCCGCCAATAAATCGTGCACTAACTCCTGTAGCTGTCTATCCTTAATAAACCCTTTCTGATCTGGGTGGACCAGTCCCAGTAGAACCTTCCCCAACCTTTTAGATAGCAGACTTGTATAAATTTTATAGTCAGAATTGAGTAATGAGATAGGCCGATAAGAAGAACACTGTGTTGGGTCCTTACGGGGCTTCAAGATCAGACAAATTACTGCTTCCCTCCAGGAGCTTGGTGCTTGGCCCCCCTCTAAGAGCATATGATTAAATAATTTTAATAGGACCGGAATTAATTCTTCCCTCAGTGCCAAATATAACTCGTTCGGGAGATCATCTGGGCCCGAGGCTTTACTTCTCTTCAATCCCTTAAAGGTGTCCATTAATTCTGACCCAGTTACCTCTCCTTCTAAAATATGCAACGCTGAGCTCTCAAGGCGAGGCAAACTGACCATAGCCACGAAATCTCTAACCTGCTCCTTAGAGTTCCGCAGCTCATCTGAATACAAATCTTGGAAGAAGGAAACAAAAGCAGCTTCTATTTCTGTACCTTCTACACAAATCTGACCAGTAGTGTTAGACCTAACTGACGCAATATGTTTCTTTGAATGGTCGGATTTTACTTGGAGGAGGGGGAACATGGCGGCCAGCTAGGAAGCTGAGCCGCGAGTCCTCCACACCGCACCGGGGGTTACCAAGGCAACGCGACGCAGCGCGAGGAGGAGGAGAGAGCCGCTGGACGCGCGCGGCAGCGCCAGAGTCGGCGTTTTCGCTGAGCAGAGGAGAGTTACTATTGAACGCCGAAATTTTGACTTTATTTACCTCCTCTCTCGGAGATCTGTGCCTCTAAGGAGCCCAGCCCCCGGTATCTCTGGAGAGATTATTCGAGGGGCTTGAACCGGCTTGAGAATACCGGAGTTTGACAGAAGGGCCATTATTGGAAGTACTGAAACACCCAGAAGGTAAGACTCCTTTTTAGGAGTCATAGACTGGGAGTATCTCCCCCCAAGGTTAAATGGAGGATTTAAGGTGAGCTGGGGGCTGGAGGGAGGCAGAGGGAGGCAGAGTTTTGGAAAAATTTATTTTTCTTTCTTCATCTCCCTCTTAGCCTCCTTCCCTGTTTACTAGATAACAGTGGGAGAGGACTTCTCACCATAATCAGACCTGGCACACACCTCAACTCAGGCCGCGGATGCGGCAGGAAACAGCGCAAATAGTAGTTTATATGGAGAGAGGCGCAGGAGGTTTTGTTCAACCTCAGGAGTATGGAGTGAGGCGATAAGGGGTGTGCGCCAGGGGAGACGTTACACTGCTAGGTGCAGTCTTCGAGGCCCAGGATCACTCTTGGGAGTAGACCCTACAGAAATAAAGAGCCAAGGGGGAGAGAAAAATACTTCAGCATTGATGTCACCGGTTAAGCACTTTGTAAAAGGTCCCCAGGGGGGCATTGGTAAGGCGGGAGTAATACGGAAAGGAAAAGCGGGATCTCGAGGATCGGAGTGCAATACAACTACTGACAACATATGTTCGACAAAAAGGAGAGGACAATTCAGAGTAAAGGAGGGTTGGGGCGAGGAGGAGATTAACACGAAAGGGGGTCCAGGAGGAAAAAGGGATACCCCAGGGTCAATAACTAAATACTTCCAGTCAGGCATGGAGGAAATAAGTGAGACTTCTCCGGCATCTATGGAATCTATGGAATCGCACTTGGCCCCAGAGGGTCCAGTCGTATTAGAGCAGGGCTCCCCGCAGCAGTGGGAGGCGCAGATGATTCAGTTAACTGCAGTAGGGGGCAGCTCTTTAAGGGGCAAAGAAGATTTTCCGGAGCCTAACGCTTTAGCCCTACTGGAGCCTAGGAATCGGGGAGTATACGAGCTCTTGCTCTCCCTCAAGAAGGAGATTCGAGAGAGGTTTGAGATCTCTGAAAATAATCAGGCTAAGATACAAGAAGCGTGTGTGACTTTAGAGACCAAGATCAATCAGCTAACGGATCGGGTTGGCATGGTGGAAGAGGCTATGGAGCAGCAGAAAAATCAGGTGCTAGCCAAATCTCAAGACATTGCGTATCTTAAGCGGGGGGAGAGGGCCATGCAGGATAAACTGGAGTTTCTGGAAAACAATATGAGAAGAAACAACATTAGAGTTCTTGGAGTACCGGAGGGGGCGGAAGGAGCAGACCTCAAGGGTTATCTGATATCGTTGATAAAAGAGGCAATGCCAGGCCTAGCGCATCTGAAACTGGAGGATGATATCCAAAGAATACATCGTGATCCATTAAAAAAAAATCCAGGAAGGAAATCCCCTAGAAGAATTTCAGTGAACTTCGCCACCTACTCTATAAAAGAGAAAATTCTGAATGAGGCTCTGAAGGTGGGAAATTTCAATAAGGATCATTGGTCTTTTAGAATTCGATCAGATGTCTCCAGAGTGACCTTGGATAGACAGTGGGAGCTGGGCAAATTAATGCAAGAACTCCGCTCTTTGGGAGCAACGGTACAGTTAAGGTTTCCGGCGGCCCTGCGGATCATGTGGCAGAATAAAATGCACAACATAAGAGACCCTGAGGAGGTTAAGGCCTTTTTAGAACAGATAAAGTCGTCGCAATAATGTAATGGTATTGACGTGACTGAAGAATTCCCAGTGTGCGGTGTGTGGAGGGCTCAAAGGGACAAGCAATGGCTGTCCTATTAAAAGTAGGGAGGGTTCCCATGGGTGGAGGAGTTAGGGGTATAAGGGGGATAGAGGGTTTTGGAGGGGTTTGGAGATTTGGTGGGTTTGGGTGTGGGAGCATAAGGGGAAAAAAGGTTAAAAATAAAATAAAAGCCCTCAAAATGGGTTCTCTACATAGTAAGAAAGGGGGGATCCAGGTATCTTTTTTTCATATAATAGGATGGGTAAGCAGTTGGGCTTATCACTAAAAATAATCTCATGGAATATCAACGGGCTTAGGGTTAAGGGTAGAAGAAGGAAGATCTTGGAATTTCTTAGACAGACGGAGGAGGAGGTGATTATATTACAGGAGACGCATCTTTCACAAGATGAATGGGAAAATGTGTTCAAGAATACAAGGTGGATATCGAGGGGGATAGTGACTAAGCAGTCGTTCCCAGTCAAGGGCATTGCTATTCTTTTTAAAGAAAGAATAGCGAAGGGATTAGGCATAGGCGAGGTACATGTTGATTTAAAGGGTAGATGGGTGGTGGCAGAGGTTGGTTTTTTTGGAGTATGGCTCACGATCGCAGGTTATTATGGACCCAATATAGATGATGCCACTTCATTTATAGAACTATATAACCTCCTTCTGAAAACCAAATACCCGATCATATTAGATGGGGATTTTAACATATTACTGAACTTGGCCTTAGACAAGTCCACTCCCCGGGGAACGGCTAATTCCCCTTGATGTAGGTTACTGGTTAAGCAGGCTATGACTGACCTGGGGCTGGTTGATGTGTGGCAGGCTAAGGGGGGTGTAGGACCTAGATTTACCTTCCACAACAAGAAATATGGGCATAAATACAGAATAGATTTTTTTTTAGTACAGAATAGTTTGATGGGAAATGTGGATTCAATAGCACATGCCCCGCTACATTTATCAGACCATGCGGCTGTTAAGCTGTATCTTTCCTTCACGGCGCAAGTTCCCAGGTTCCGAGGCACAATAAGTCGTCTATTATTACTGGATGACCTGATTATTGAGACACTAAAAAAGGACACAATAGACTTTTTTGAAGTGAATCAGGGATCTGCTAGCTTGCAAATAGTCTGGGATGCATATAAAGCCTATATAAGGGGGAGGCTTATCAATTTGGCCATATTTAAGCGCAGGGAGGAGAGAGAGAAAATACATAGTGTCGAGACCAGTATAGCGATGCTGCAAGACTCTATACAAGCTGCACAGGGAACGGGGAATGGGGATCAACTAAGGTCATTTGAACGACAGCATGAGGAAGCCCATTCGAAACTAGAGTATTTATTGGAAGTTCGAGAAAGAAAGAAATGGGAAGCCAGTCAGTACGCGCATTATGACTACGGGGAAGGGTGCAGTAAGTTACTGGTTTGGAAGGTAAAATCCGACCATTCAAGGTGACATTTCTTGTTGATATGTATGGACAGACAGTAGGATATGTAAAGGTCCACATGGTATTGCTTGAATTTCATTAAATGAGACATGCAATGGACTTCCTCGTTTTGCCATTAGTCAATATAGGAGAAGTGTCCAACATGTATGTTTAATGAGAGGTAACTAGGCACCCTCCATTCATGTTTCAGTTACCTGGCACAGAGTCAGTCTATGTAGCAATGCGTGTGGCCGTGTGTATTTTCATATTAATTATGCAATGCTAAGGCACAATACATGTACTTGCTAGACATTTCACATAGGTTATTGGCTACAGAATATACCCTGTTGTATGCTGCATAATAAACCCCAGTGAGTACCTGCCATGTGTACACAACAGCATAGTTGCTAATCAGTCTCAGTATTGACATGGTTCTACATTGATTTGGGCAAACACTGCGATTTTATATACGTACAATGGCAACACCTGAGTACTTTTGCTTTGTTACATTAGGAGATGTATATGTTTCATATGATGGATTGTCATTTTTCAATCAAAAAAATATTCTTTGGCTAGAGATGCCACATGTGATGTTTTTAAATACTTAAGCCTAATATTGATGAAAACATGTCCTAGTTCAGCTTTCTCTGATACACATTCCCTTACTCTCCAAAAGACATGACACCTGACCAGCAAAAGGCCTACTTTAAAAGTTTGGAGAGATACCCCACATCAGGCACATTGTCCTGGCCTACCAGCGCATGGGACATCAGTATGTTATAGGAAAGAAGGTGGGACATGGAAGTCTACGCCTCAGGGCCAACAAGGGGAAGACAAGGCAGGCACCAGAAGGATGTAAATGTGCCCCATAGTGATGAATCTGTTGATGTTCCTGGCCCATCTACTGCTCAGCTGACTATAGCACCACAACCTGTGGCCACAACCACTGGACAGCCCACTGATTTTAAGAAACAGGCACTGAAAGACTTTTCAGACTTAAAAGTATGTGTGACAGGAATAGAACTACAGGTAGCCACTCTCATGCAGATGGTCAAAACTTTGCAGCAGTGAGTGGACCGGATTGCTGACCAGATTTAGCCCTCCCTTGGACTTTCTGCCCTTCACATGCTTGTTATATATTGTTTGTATAGAGTAGTATTTTAGCATAGGTTGGTATTGGTTTTAGTGTAGGCATAGGTTAGTTTAGTTTTAGTAATTTTAAAATTATATTAGTGTTTTTGTTAGTTTGGGGTTTGGGTTGGAGGGTTAAGTGGGTGGAGGGGTTGATGTGTAGGATGTGTTCTTAAGAAAACAAAATAAATAAAATACAAAATATATATATTTGTTTAGCTTTCAATGTTTAGGTAGTTTGTGTATAAGTGTAGTTTAGGTTGGTGTTGTGTGAAAATGTGTATTAAGGGGAGTTGATATTTAACATTCCTGCTGATTTATATGTGTGGAGTAGAATAAGTTAAGATTAGGTAGGTTAAGATAGATTTATTTATGGTCGTGCAGGGTAGTTAGCATCAGTTAGTTTAGTTATAGTTTAGATAAGGAAGGTAGTGTGATGTAGTTAGTTTTAGGTTGTATAAGTTTTCTACTGACTTGATAAACAATGTTTTCTACTTACATGACTGCTTCATAATTTATTACATGGGAGTTGTCATATATGCTTAGGTGGTGTTCAGCACATGCTGTAGGATTTCCAGGCAGTGTTTGTGTACATGTGTAACTAGATGAAACACTTACAGAGAAAATCCTTTAAGGGATCATCAAATATGACTGCACTCAAGCGGCACTCTTGTTGTTATTGAACATACATCCCAAAACAGGTATTACTGTTGTCAGTCGCAGCTGTGTTGGGGCAAAGTGGCGGGGTAAGGTACAGAAAACCCCCCAAAAAACCTTACGTGCTGCATCGATGCATCGGTGCTCTTCAGGCTCCACTGCAGGCACAGGCTCCCAGACTCTCCTGCGGCCAATCCTAATGCTGCTCTCATGCTGCTGGCAGCATGAGAACAGCATCAATATTGGCCTGAGCGCCCTTGATTTGTGCTCCCAGACAGACTGGGAGCCTGTGTCTGCTGCCTCAAACCGAGCTAAGCAGCTCGAGTTGGAGACAGCTCAGTGTGCAAGATGGTTTGGCCGTCTTGAGGCAGCCAGCCATACCCACATGCGCACTGACAACAGTGCACACTACTTCCCCTCGTGCCTGTAATCCCCCAAGGCGCCACCCCTAAAAGAAAAAACAATAATAAACATGGTTAATTATCATTTTATTTTTCACATTTTGCAACTGCTGCTGCTGGTTGGGGCCGATGCTCCTCTGCCATAGCGGAGGAGCTGCCGCTGATTGTTACACTGTGTGTGTAAGTTATCCTACGTGTATTGAATAGATGATTATGTCAAACCATAGTCACTAATCAAGGATTTTCCTGGTCACACACTGATACCAGCCACTTACACACTCACCCTTCTACCATATTATTGTCACAGAAGTGTTGTATGCTGGCTAGTATCTATGGAGGTAGCACTCACCTGTGCAGAATCCTCATTCACCCTTATCTTGACTGATTGCTAATTGTAGCACTTCATGCTTGTGACCCAGGGTAACTCCTTCCTAGTTTAGATGCAAATCCACCATGGTCTACTTAGTCCAAACATCAAGAGACAAAGAACACTCAGGTTAAAGATACTGCATTTATTTACATCTTTGTAAATATGAAGGATAACAGTAGCAGTTATTTCAGCAACAACCCCAACATTGCTTGAGAGCTAAAGGATGTCCAGACAGAGTCCATGTGAAAAACATGTTATGTGACAAATGGAGTAGAGGAGTATTCCAGTGAAGAGGAAATCCAATTCCCATTAGAGAAGGGAGGCCACATAGACAGTCCACAAACGGATAAGAGCAACAGATGAGCCAACACAAAGTAGACAGTGCCAGATGACAAGGGCGATGGTATGTTACTCAACACAGGTCCATTGGAAAACTGGCCAAGGGCCACAGACAAATGTTATTGGGAGGTTCTCCGCCTGAAAGTGGGAAAACCCACATCATCCTCCTCTGATGTGTAGTGTGCCTCCCAGAGTGTGCTGGTGTTTGTGCACGAGCCGTCTGAGGCACACACATATCAGGGGCTGAAGATGTGGATCCCCTGTCCCCAGCAGCATTTGCCTGTGCCAACAATGAAGGCAGCACAGTGCTGAGAAAGGCCTGCTGGCTTGTAAGCACAGCAACAATGTCATGGTGAAAGGCATTCATTGTTGTAATATTGGAGTCCTGCTTCCGCTCCATAGATTGGAGGATGATATGTATAGCCCCCAGCTGGGTGGCAATTTCACTAGTGTCACATTGGCAGGGCTCTTGTTGCCTCTGACTCACCAGCAATGTCAGTCAGGGACTATTCCAATCTCTGGAGCAGAGTAAATGTGCCTCTAATTGCATCAGAGGTGTCCTTATTGGGACTGAGGTGCCTACGAACTCTCTCTAGGGTGCCCGCAATGGTCCCCATCTCAGACCGCAACTCATTCAACATCTACCTCTGGACTCCTACCGCTTGGCATTGAAGTACAACCTGTGGGTCCTTGGAGTGCAGAGCTGGCCTGTGACTTGCTGATGATGTAGGTTGAGTTCTAGGTGGTTCCTCCGGAGACCCAATGATGCTGTCAGCCCCTCCCACCCCAAAGAAGATGAGACAATGTAGTCCGGGATCTGCTGAAATGTGTCTTCAGCCGTGGGGGACACGATGTCTTTGGCAGTAGGTTGGTCATCCTGGACAGGCAGCTGGTCAGGAGGAGTTGTTTTTCCTTCTGCAATCAAATAGATATATGTTAATGTGGATCAATGCTAGATGTTGACTGTAGTTTTCTCACTGACATACAGTGTTTATCCTCATTCACTCTCAAATCAACATTGATGTGTGCTACCTATGTGACTTGTATGTAATGAGGAGAAGTGGCAATGTAGTTGCCTTTCAGATGGCAGTATTTGTTCACATGCCACTGTATGTTTGTTTGTATCATACCACACATTGCAACACAGTTACACAGCTTGCTGGCCTGCCAGTGGGGATAAGCTGAGGTAAGGTACACATCCAGCTTGGTGTTTGGCACTTCTTTTCATGGTGGGTATGCCTAATGTTTTTTCATGTATTTACAGCACTACAGTGCACATTGCACCAACATTGTCCCAAGTCACCAGTGTACCTAGCATTTCATGTGGCCACTACTCGGGCCACAGCTCCTGTGAAAGTGAACAGGGTCTGTTGATATATTCAATACAATCCTGCTGTCAGCCTTACACACGCTACATCATGGCAGTTAGCCTTAATGTGCTATCTGGCATGCATGTTGTGCATTCATGTGACCAATGTTCATATTGGTTATTCAGTCACAGTACTCTATACAGCTAGCAACTTACTACACTGCAGGAATATGTAAGTGCATGCACTTACCATGGGTGTGTTATCTGTCTAAACAGTGGCCAGTGTGTGCTAACTCTGAGGGTATATACACAGTAAAACTAGGTAGATAGCTAGCACTGACACTCACCCCCATTTCATCATTGCCATAGTTGGTTATCTGCTGAGTATCACACATTGTTAGACTCAGCCCCACTTACTTGAAAGTGTACATGACTCCTCTGGTAATCCTCATTTAGGCTTAGTGAATCCACTTGCTGTCACACACAGATGGAGGACTGATCATACATTGCCTAACATGTGACGCCAAAGCCTACATTTACATTTACCACTTCTAATTCCCTAACATCGCTGCATGTATTTGTGAGCTATGTATCAGGCTGGACACACACATACTAGTAGTTTTGGTAATGCATCACATGTACCTATTCTGGTTTGCCACACAACTATACCCTTACTTCTCAGCCACAAACCATCACAGATTCATGCCCATAGTTGTAGCAACCTAGCTTATCCTGCCGCTTCAGAATTCACTGTTTGTCACATATGTATCCTGGTATAAGTTTTCTTCTTCCATCTCCGTCCTGACACATACTACATCTTCCCCTGGTTCACACTGTGAGTAGGATGTAGTACACCTATGCCCTCTTCTATGTCATCCCTTCCCAGTTGCAACAAATGTGTGACAATATCAAACACAGCAATGTGTGTGCTTAGCTCAGGCTACCTTGCAGTACACATGCCACTTCTCATCTCCGTGCTATGCAATGTGCCCCCATTCAAACACAGTGACAGACTATGTTCTTAGCCACACTTATATTAGACAGCACTACCAGGAGACAGCCTGTCTCACACACCACCTAATGTTTCACAAAACACAAAGCTCACTGATTTATGCATGACTTGCTTTACCCCCCCTGAGATTTTTTACATACCAGGATTTAGGGTGTTGGCTACCAAGGCAGGCTACTCCTGTGTGCTTACAGCTTAAACATTAGAGCAGCTGTGTGCATTTTAGTTTAATGCTAGGGACTAAGGGGCATATTTACGAGCCCCATGGACCACAAGTGCAACACTTGTGTTGAGTCACCCGCAGCATAGATGGCAGACCCATATGTATGAGACCACATGAATGCTATTTGCTTTTGACCGGCCTCATAGATATGGAGTCAATCAATCAATCAATCACTGCATTTGTACTGCGCGCTACATACCCGCGAGGGTCTCAAGGTGCTGGGGAGGGGGGGGGTGCTACTGGTCGAAGAGCCAGGTCTTTAGGAGTCTTCTGAAGGCCAACAGGTCCTGGGTCTGTCGTAGGATGGTGGGGAGAGTGTTCCAGGTCTTGGCGGCGAGGTAGGAGAAGGATCTGCCGCCGGCGGTGGTTTTTGGGATGCGGGGGACTGTGGCGAGGGCGAGGTTGGCTGAGCGGCGGCTTCGGGTAGGGGTGTGGAAGCTGAGTCGGTTGTTGAGGTAGGTGGGTCCGGTGTTGTGCAGTGCTTTGTGTGCGTGGATCAGGAGCTTGAAGGTGATCCTTTTGTTGACGGGGCCAGTGCAGGCCTCTCAGGTGGTGTGTGATGTGGCTGCGGCGGGGGACATCGAGGATGAGTCGGGCCAAGGCGTTCTGGATGCGTTGGAGTCGTCTCAGGAGCTTGTTTGTAGTTCCTGAGTAGAGGGCTTTCCCGTAGTCGAGTCTGTTGGTGATGAGGGCCTGGGTAACGTTTTTTCTCGTGTCGAGGGGGATCCATTTGAAGATCCTGCGGAGCATACGGAGGGTGTTGAAGCAGGACGCGGAGACGCCGTTGACTTGCCTGGTCATGGAGAGAGTGGAGTCGAGGATGACCCCCAGGTTGCGTGCGTGGTCCGTGGGTTCCGGGGCTGTGCCTAGTGACGTGGGCCACCAAGAGTCGTCCCACTCTGATGGGGTGGGTCAGAGAATGAGGACCTCTGTCTTGTCTGAGTTCAGCTTCAGTCTGCTGTCCTTCATCCAGTCGGCTACGGCCTTCATTCCTCGTGGAGGTTAGCTTTGGCGGTGTGGGGATCTTCGGTGAGGGATATGATCAGCTGGGTGTCGTCGGCGTAGGAGATAATGTTGAGGTTGTGTTGTCGTGCGACGTGGGCGAGGAGGGCCATGTAGATATTGAACAGTGTCGGGCTGAGGGTGGATCCCTGTGGGACGCCGCAGATGATCTTGGTGGTTTTGGAGCGGAAGGGTGGGAGGCGGACGCTCTGGGTTCTGCCGGAGAGGAAGGATGTGGTCCAGGCCAGGGCCATCTCTTGGATACCGGCGTCATGGAGGCGTGCTGATAGGGTGCGCTGGCAGACCGTGTCAAAGGCTGCTGATAGGTCCAGGAGGATGAGGGCGGCTGTTTCTCCTTTGTCCATCAGGGTCCGGATGTCGTCAGTGGCGGCGATGAGGGCGGTCTTGGTGCTGTGGTTACTGCGAAAACCGGATTGGGAAGGGTCCAGGATGTTGTTGACTTCGAGGTAGTGGGTCAGCTGTTTGCTGACAATCTTCTCGGTCACTTTTGCCGGGAAAGGGAGCAGGGAGACGGGCCGGAAGTTCTTGAGGTCCTTGGGGTCCGCCTTGGGCTTCTTCAGAAGGGCGTTGATCTCGGCGTTCTTCCAGCTTTCTGGGAAGGTTGCTGTCTCGAAGGAACAGTTGATTGTTTTCCGGAGGTGGGGCGCGATGGCTGTGCTGGCTTTGTTGAAGACATGGTGAGGGCAGGGGACCGATGGGGATCCGGAGTGGATGGAGTTCATGGTTTTGATGGTGTCTTCGTCACTGACGCTGGACCAGACGGTCAGGCGACTGGTGCGAGTGGTAGTCGCAGGGGTGGTGGACTCAGTGGTGGGTGCGGGGGGTCGGGGTTGAAGCTGTCATGGATGTCGGTGATCTTGCGGTAGAAGAAGGTGGCCAGGGAGTCGCACAGGTCTTGAGATGGCGGGATGTCGTTGGTGATGGAGCTGGGGTTGGTGAGTTCTTTCACAATGCTGAAGAGCTCTTTGGTGTTGTGTGTGTTGTTGTCTAGGCGGTCCTTAAAGGCGGTCTTCTTGGCGGTCCTGATGAGTTGGTGATGTCTGCGGGTGGCGCTCTTGAGGGCTGTGTGGTTGTCTGGTGTTCGGTTGTGGAGCCATTTCTTCTCCAGCTTCCGACAGGTGTGCTTGGAGATCCGGAGGTCCTCGGTGAACCAGGCGGCTTTCTTGTTGGTGTGGTTGGTTGTAGAGGTTTTGAGAGGGGCGAGGGTGTTGGCGCAGTCGTTGATCCACTGTGTGAGGTTGGTCGCGGCGGTGTCTGGGTCGGTGGGGTCGGTGGGTAGTCTCAGGGCGAGGGCGGTAGTCAGTTGGTCCTCGTTGACCTTGCCCCAGCAGCAGCGTGGTAGCTGTTGAGTGCGGTGGTGTGTGGTGGGTTTTCTGAAGGTGAAGTGGACGCATCTGTGGTCGGTCCAGTGTGGTTCGGTGGTGTGGTTGAAGGAGACGTGGGGGCTTGCGGAGAAGATGGGGTTGAGCATGTGTCCAGCGGCGTGAGTGGGTGTCGTTACGAGCTGTTTGAGTCCGAGGTTGGCGAGGTTGGCGATCAGGGCGTTGTGGAAGTTCAGGTCCCCGAGGAGGATGTAGTCGGTGGAAGCGAGGGCGTGGGTGCTGATGAGGTCGGCGATGGTGTCACTGAACTGTGGGTGGGGTCTGGGAGGTCTGTAGATGAGAGTTCCTCTGAGGGTGGTGTTGGGGTCGGTGTGGATCTGGAAGTGCATGTGCTCGGCGAGGTGAGGGTGTCATTGGTGTTCGTTGAGATTTTGATGGAGTCTTTGTGGATGTTTGCGATTCCTCCTCCCACTCTGTTGGTGCGGTCTCTGCGGGAGATCTTGTAGCCCTGTGGGATGGCTATGGCGATGTCTGGTGCTGAGGTGGCGTTCAGCCAGGTCTCCGTCAGGAAGACGACGTCGGGGGCGGTGGAGTCTAGGAGGGACCAAAGTTCGATGGCGTGCTTGCGAGCGGAGCGGGTGTTGAGGAGGATGCAGCGGAGGTGGTTGGGTTCTCTGGCTGGTGGTGTGGAGGGTTGGATGCTGGTGAATCTGCAGTTCCGGCAGGTGAAAGGCCCGTGGGTGCGTTTCGGGGTGGCCCGAAGCAGGGGTGGTCTCGTCTGATGTTGAGTGCGTGGAGGGTGCTTGCATCGTAGTGCAGTCTGGCGTTGCGGGGGGTGCGGGTTCCAGGGGTTCTGGTGCTGGGTGCAGTCCAGGCGCGGACGGGCACAGACGGGCTTGCCTTAGGCGGGCCTTCGGCGCACCAGCGGCGCGTCCGGTGAGCCCCCGCTTCGCGGCCTCCATATGAGGGCAGAGGGAGGGAGGAGCAGCTGGGTGGTCAATGGGAGTGAAGGGGGCGGGGCAGCAGGGGCTCAGCGGCGAGGGAAAAACCCGGGGAAAAAACGGCGGGAAAAGACGGCGGGAGAGGGACAACAGAGCACAGGGGTGCAGAAAGCAAAACACAGGGGCACAGAATGAAAAAGCAAAGTGGCACAGAAGCCAAGCTCAGGGGTACAGAAAAAAGGGAACGAGTAGTCAGGCGGCAAAGGCGGCAACGGAGGTTCAACCCTCAGGGGGCTGCGTGGCAGATGGGGGAGCGACCTGCCTGGTGACAGGGTCAAAGGTCGCCTTACAAAGGAGTAAGGCTGGGCATTGAAAAATGGGTGTGTTTTGCTTTATCTGCATCAGTGGTTCATTCCATGGGCTTTGTGCTAGGTTTTCCAAGCCAACATCCATGGCTTTTGACTCATTACCATACATTTAAGGATAGGTAAACCTGAAAATGTGTAAAAAACATATGCCTAACCAGGGCAGGTATAAAAAGGAGAAATAACTTTATTTCTTCTCCTTTTTGCCTCTTTCCATGAGTGCTACATTCTGCTGCACAGATGGGAAGAGGTAAATGCCGCCATAGATTGTTATTGTGCAGGAAGGTATGCCTTCCTGCACAATGACAATCCTGTATGCAACACAGGCACCGTTATAACATGGTGCAAGTGTGCCTGCATTGGTGCTAGGCAGTCATAAGGCTGCCAGGGCTGGGTAAGGAACAGGAAAGAACCATTGTTTGGAAATTGCATAGTATTTCTGCCCTTTCCCTGTGGCCCAGGGAAGCACAGCATGGTCACTTACTGTGTTGCCTGGGCCACTGTTGTACTTACGCCCCTCTGGACATGGCTCTGCACATAGTCCTATGTGGTGGTACTTCACATGCTCAACACCTGACTCCCCTCTCACATTAGGAATTGATCCTCTGACATCCACATTCCATTCCATTGCTTTGCAATCCAGATTCGGCTGCATTGCCCCACAAGAAACCCACTAGTCTCATGGTGCAAGGAAGCATGCATTATGCAAGTCATGGTGGAAAGGATTACTGTGTCCTGCCATGTTGTGGTGTTACAGTCCAGACCTTTTGCTTGGTATTGCGGGACTTGTATTACTGGACACTCATGTTATACATTGCCCAAAAATTCCCAAGATACAACAGTGAAGCTGGACTGGTGCAGCACATCACACATGCACTGAACACACAACTGATTTGGGTTGGGCTGTGCAACCTGTAAGTGTTTTTCTTAAGTTACATTTCAATGATGTCTATGGTGTGTATCCTATACACTTACCTTTACACTCAGTGCAGTGCAACGCAGAAACGTAGCATGCTTCGATGCTGAACCTGACATATTTGGTGATATTGTCCCTTGTTGCCACTTACCTTGTCTTGTTGGTCCTCATAGGCTGCACTGTCATGTCTTTCCACTCCTGCCACCAACTTGGCTGGGATGATTGATGCTGCCTACTCCTCCAAGAACATCAGCTTCTCCTCGACCTCAAGTCCTCCTCCTCTGGTATGCAAGGCTGCCTTCAAGTTTCTGGACAGTTTCTCCTTGGTCCTATGCTTGTAGTCGTGCCTGCGCTTCTTGCAGTCTGCCACTGTTCTTTTGACTTACCCTACACTTTTTATTTTATCCACCATGGACTTCCATGTTGCTTTTTATTTCCCTAAAGGCAATTTTGAGGAGACAAAGAGTTGACGTTCATATGCTTTGTTACCGCTGCAATGAGTATTTGATTATCCTTCTCACTAAAATTGCTCTCCCTCTTCCCCTGGGACTCTGCCTGGACATCCTGGCTGGTGCTCGGGTTATTGGGGTTGTTACCCTCGCTGCTGCTTGCTCCATATTTTACTTTCTATGAATGGGGAAAACTTATTTTTTCAATGGGTCATTTTTTGAAGGATTTCTGAAGCATTACGCCCTAAAAAATTACACAGTGCTGATTTGCCTTGCTTTAACTGGCACATATCAGCCATGCATCACTTTTGCAGCACGTGTCAGTTTTCCTTACGACATCCGTCTCACGGATGTATCATTTTTGTTGAGGCACCATGGGACCTTACGCCAAACTGTTGTACCACAGCACAAGCTATTTTGATGCATCGCTGCCCCAACACAGCAATGCGTCACTCCTTGTAAATATGCCCCTTTGTTTCTTTAGAAAAATCTTAACCCCTTCTGTGCCCAGGACGTAATGGTTACGTCCTGAGGCACAGTGCTCATGTGCCCAGGACGTAACCATTACGTCCTGGGCACAGAGCCCAGAGGGAGCGCTAGCGCTCCCTCTGTGGGGTTCCCCCCCTGCCCCCCCAAGGCAGGAATGGAAGGGGAAGACCTTCCCCTTCCACCCCCGACCCCCCCGCGCGCTGATTGTCACAAGGCCAGAAATGCAAAGCATTTCTCTTCCGATCACGTGGAGGAGGCAAGAGAGGCTTCAAAGGGAAGGAAAGAAATTTGCTTCCCTTTGAAGTCTCTCTCAGCGTTTCAAAAGCCAGATTGTAAAGCAATCCGGCTTTTGAAACGCCCACTAGACGCCAGGGATTTATTTTTCTAAATGAAACTGGCATGAGGGAGCAACCCCTTGGGCAAGGGTCGCTCCGAGGGGGGGCATTGTTTTTTAAGGCCTTTTCTGCCCCCCCTGGGGGCAGAAACCTCTAGGCACCAGGGATACATTTTTTTGTTTTTGTTTTTGATTTTAGAGGTGGGGAGCGACCCCTTAGGCAAGGGTCGCTCCCATAGGGAGGCCAATCAGCCCCCAAGGGGGACAGAAACCACTAGACACCAGGGAGTTTTTTTTTTTTCGTGAATTTCACGCAAGGGGAGCGACCCCTTAGACAAGGGTCGTTCCCCTGGGGGGCAAATTTATTTTAGGCCATTTCTGCCCCCTTGGGGGACAGATCAGCCTATTTTAATTAGGCCGATCTGCCCCCAAGGGGGGCAGAAACCACTAGGCACCGGGGATTTTTTTGTTGTTGTTGTTGTTTTACAGAGGGGGAGCGACCCCTTAGGCAAGGGTCACTCCCCTGGAGGGGCAAATTATATTTAGGCCATTTCTGCCCGCTTTGGGGGCAGATTGGCAGATTTTAGGTCAATCTGCCCCCAAGGGGGGCAGAAACCACTAGGCATCAGGGATCTTTTTTTTTTGCGCTGGGGAGCGAACCCGTATGAGGCCAATCAGCCCCCAAGGGGGACAGAAACCACTAGACACCAGGGAGTTTTTTTTTTTCGTGAATTTCACACAAGGGGAGCGAACCCGTAGGCAAGGATCGCTCCCCGGGGGGGGGGGGGGGCAAATTTATTTTAGGCCATTTCTGCCCCCCCTGGGAAGAAACCTCTAGGTGCCAGGGCAAATTTATTTTTGTGTTTTTGTTTTGTTTGTTTGTTTTTTTAGAGATGGGGAGCGACCCATTAGGCAAGGGTCGCTCCCCTGTGGAGCAAATTGTATTTAGACTATTTCTGCCCCATCGGCGGATTTTAGGTCAATCTGCCCCCAAGGGGGGCAGAAACAACTAGGCACCGGGGATTTGTTTTTTGCGCCAATGTCACGCAAGGGGAGCGAACCCGTAGACAAGGGTCGCTGCCCGGGGGGGGGGGTTTGGGGGGCAAATTTATTTTAGGCCTTTTCTCCCCCCCCTGGGGGGAGTGCTCAAAGGACTCATTTGGACTGCTCCTCTGCTGCCTGCTACTAGGCCGTACGTCGGGTGGAGGAATACAAGTATTCCATGCAGATTCTTAACCACCGTATACCAATTACTAAGAGCGCAGGTACTCCTGAACCTCATTATTTTTCATATCATCACCATGATCACTGTGCAGTGCCTAAGGTTATCTTTTTTATACTACAGTATTCACGCTATTTGCATAAGGCATACTATTGCTGGGAAAGTTACCATATTATGCTTAAGTGCCTCTAGCATTTTGCATGTTTTTTTACCCAGCGTTTATGGTGACATTGGGACTGATGTATTTAGGGTGATCAATGGTGATTTATATGTACCTGTCTAGAGCTGATATGCATTGCACATCTTAGGCATTCACTGTTGTATGTCATCATTTCTTTGTACTGTTCAGGATAACTAGCACTATTGACATGACTGCATAGTGTGCACAATAATTATGATTTACTTTGTTTTGGTGTTGTGATATATACAATATAGAAGCATATTTTTTATACCATTTAGTGTGGTCTCTTTTGTGGTGTAGGTATTGTATCACTGGTGTGAGTGTGTTGCACAAATGCTTTACGCATTCTCTCTGATAAGCCTGCCTGCTATGCACCAAGCTACCAGAGAGTGAGCACAGGTTATCTTTGGTGTGTAACTTACTTGCCCTGATTAGAGTGGTGAGTTCTGCCTGGCTTAGGTGCATACCTAGCCAACCAGAACCCCATTTCTAATAAAGACTGTCCCAGTTGTACCGGACAACCACTGTCATAGCATTGTGAAGCTCACTCAGGAAATACACAATATCTGGATTGATACCCATGTGCAACAAAATAGGCCATAGCATGGATCTGTTTACTCTGTCAAAGGCAGAGGACAGGTCCAGTTAAACAATAAACAAAGACCCTGGTCTTGCCACTGTCTTGTTGATTAACAAGAAAAGGTTTAGGCATTGATCACATTTACCCAAACCTGGGCAGAACCCAATTCTCCACCCAGGTCAAAGCCCTCTCCAAAATGACTCTGCCCATCACCTTGACTACCAAGTCTGTCAAGGAGATGGGCCTGTGGCACCACTGTAGATCCTTGGAGCCCTTTTTATATACAGCATAATGATAGACCGAGACCAAGAATGTGGGGGACTTGTGCTAACAATGTGTTAGGGCTGGGGTCCAAAGTACAGGTGACATCTTGAACTGATCAATAGGAATCCCATAAGGACCATACAGACCTGTCATATTTCTAATGGTTAATATAACCTTGTCAACCTGAATTGTTAAATTGTATTGATAAGCAGATGGGGCAGAGCCCAGGATAGACACCACTATCCAGCAGATTGTAGATGCCCTCAAAGTGTGAAATCCACATTTCTGGGAAGATTTGTGAGGAGATGCTATGGGCCCCATTATTAGTAAATAAAGGGTGATTGACAATCTTCCAGATATTTTTCTATCAGCACTGAGTGAAGCATCCACGAGGTCAGCCCGAGCTTCATCCTTGAGCGCTCTCTTTCTTAAATCTGGTGTTTTCTTATAGGCAGTACGTCTGCTCACTATAAGATGTTGATCCCTGGGCTGAGCCTTATGTGCAGACATTAGTAGTTTATGGGCTCTTGAGTAGTCTTTATTAAACCAACAATGGTTACTATTTACTGTTGGTTTAGGAGGAAGTGATAGCTTTGATCTGATTTCAGCCCCAATTTCTAAATAGGTTTTTGAAAAAGTACTATCATCACAAACGTCCCCCAGGCAAAGGTCAAAAGCTCCACGCTTAACCTCCACAAGGCATCTCAAAAAGTCATCAGGAGCAAACTTTGACCATTTCAGTCTTCTACCCTGCTCGGTCACAACAACATCCAAACTATTTAGCAACCCCTGTGCCGGGACTCTACAAATAGATCAATGACATGAACACAAACACTATAATGATCATTAATACCACTAACTCTACTTCCAAAACGCCCTTAGAAATCCCGCAAAGATACATAAAATAAAATAAAATCTATTGTGGAATGCAGGCCTTGTCCAATGAAAGTGGGAGCCAAATTAGCATCTGCACTTTGAAACATCTTCGCCATGACACATTCCAAATTAAATTCAACAAGGATATTATTCAGAAAGGCACCTGCCTGCCTATGCTCCATGTGCAAAGAATCATCATTATGAGCTTGGCTGCATGTGGATAAACAGTGCGGACAAGGGTGCATATTAAAATAACCAACTAGAATAAATCCTGCTTGAACATTACTACAAATGTCAGTGACCAACATTTGTGCCCTGAGGGCAGAAAGAGTATCACAAACAGTTGGACCAGTAGTTGCATTGTAGAGATTTAACAGAACAAAGCCTCCCACCACATGGGATGTGAACAGAAATGCTTGCATATTAGATGAACTTATTGACATGTATCTAACTCTACAATTAAGGGACTGAGACCAATATCAACAGGCCTCCCCATGAATGACCCCTTGCAGTAGGCACAACAGGGGAAAAACATTATTTATAACCTTCCAAAAAAAAAAGGAGTCCTCAACATCCTACGGCATACTACAGCGAAAGATCTAGGGAATGTCAACCAATCATGATAATTTATTTTACTGCTAATGACTGCCGCATTCCAAGATGCTAACCTGAGGGGACCAACAGTGGGATCTCCACAGACTGTATAACTTTCTGGAATGTTAGTGATACTACTGAGATCTCTCCCTGCTGCAAGGAGATTTACTCTAGTCAGTCTATCCCTCCCATCAGCTGACAGCTCAACGTCCCCAAAGGCGGATTCCCCATTGCATATCCTTTTGCCATTGGTCCTCACAGACTGGCTATCAGATCAGGCCCGATATAAGGAAACTTGCCAAACTTCACCTCCAGGATAGGATATACAACAATCTTCAGAAGCTCTGCCATCCCTGGTCCTGTGATTCTCCTCAGTAGACTGCATCACATGATTAGGATCTTACATTCAATTAACTGCCACAGCCCCCATGTATTGGTAGTGGGCAAAACAAAGATATTAACCCTAGGTGGCCTCATTACTCCATGGCACGTGCTGTTGGTGCTAACACTGGACCACAGTAGAGTTTGAATTGCCGGCGGTCGATAAAAAATATTCAACGGGTAAAGCCTATATAATAGGTACAAACAGACTGCCTAACTAGGTTCAGGATCAGTGAGACAGCTCTGGGGCAGTCAAAATTGGTGACAACATAGTCTCCGTAACAGGTTTTAGGAGGAGGTCTAACTCAACCTACCCTCTGAGTCGTAATAAGCATGTTGGCCAGAAAATGCCCCTAAACCCCCAGCTGGGACAGCCAGTAACCCACTTTATTTTTTAGGCTGCCGTAGTCTTCTCTGGCCTCTTGTTTTACAGCGGGGACCCCAGGGAGTACTACAACTTAAGGGGCTGAGGAGATACTAAGAACAACACAAGAGGGTTCAGGACCATCCTTACTACTTGCGTCATTCAACGCCCCTTGAGTTAGTGCATTAATTGTTTGTTTTTTTAGACCTCCCAATTGAGCCAATAGATTAGAATGCCCTAAAACACCAGGTTGCACAGACTGGGTGGGTAGAATCTCCTGGCTATCAAATGTACCTAGACTGGAAGGTTGCAAATTAGGAAACAGTGGAATACCACCCTTATTTTGACCAGGTACACCTGATGAGCCCTACACAGGCTCCCTCAAAGACACCTAACCTGTCTGCTCCAGCTCCTCAGACACCTGGTTCACAGAGCCGGACATAGAACCAGGCATTGACAGGTTATCTTTACAAAACAAGATTAGATTATTTAGATTGTCTTTGATAGATAACAGTTTTTCTAGACATTTGCCAACTATAGCCTCTATCATAGATTGGGGCTTAGAGGTGGTTAGAAATTGGGTCTCTAGTTGGCAGCCTGTTTGCCCCGTGTCCAAGTAGGGACCCTCACTCTAGTCAGGGTAAGGAAGATACCCTCTCAGATAATCCCTGCTCAACCCCTTGGTAGCTTGGCATAAACAGTCAGGCTTATCTCAGAAGCAATGTGTAAAGCATTTGCACATAACACACAGCAATAAGTGAAAACACTACAAAAGGTCACCACACCAGTTTTCGAAAAATAGCCAATATTTATCTATATAAAACAAGACCAAATACACACACAGACACTGCAGTGGCAGGTCTGAGCCATGTTTATTAGGGCTACTTATGTGGGTGGCACAATCAGTGCTGCAGGTCCACCAGTAGCATTTGATGTACAGGCCCTGGGTACCTCTAGTGCACTTCACTAGGGCCGTCAAAAAGGGGTGTCTGATATAGGGAGAAACGGCGCACCAAGTAATCCGGAATATCCTAATTGCACATACCAGTCTGATACGGTCCACTACAGTGGGGACTACACCCTCAAAATCCCCTACATTGATTTGACAAATCAATCAATAAAACATAAAGCAATACTGTGGCACTCGTATATCACGTAATGCTCAAATGTATCTAATGTCAATTATTAACCATAATTGATGCTAATGAACAAAAAAACAGAATTATTTCCAACTTCAGCACATTGATAACAAAAGCATTAAAAATAATCTCAGAGAAAGGCGTTCAAAACCCAAACCTTAATCACAGTTACATCCAATTTGTTAGTCCATGATTTTATTCATCATGTCTCTACTTATAAGTTTTGTTCTTTTCACAATTATCCTCAATTCAAAGTTGTAACATCCATTTTAAATATTATGAGTTCGTCATTTCCAAATTCACTTCGTCGACAAATTGAAATCCAATACTTTTTCATTATTAGTCCGTCTTTACCAAGATGGCCTCGCAGTCTTAAATATTAATTCATCGTTTTCATAACGACCTCACAGCCGACACGTGTTTCGTCAAATGACTTCATCAGGGCTGAAATTTTAGTCGCTTTCATCAAATGAAAAAAACTACCTGGGTACCAAGACCATAAAGATAATCAGAACTCCCCATTAACCACTGCAAAGTTACAATTCCCTATAATTAAAAAATATAGGGGTTAACAGAAAAAATCAGAGAGGACAAGGCCCCACTCTATTGGTTATTATCCCATTAATAACCAAAACCCAAGTGTAATAGACCCTTAGTAGACAGATTCACCCATTGTGAGCTCAGTAAAATCTAATGTTATCAGTGTCAACCAAATTACATAAATCATCTCAAGCCAGTGATAATCAAAACTGGTAACGGACAAATAGACCTCAATCCAAAAAGCAAACCAAATTCTAATAAGTCTTACAGACCCTCAACTGTTTTGTTAGTAAGTGCACAAAAAGACGACCACTTTTACTGACACCCCATACATGAATCACTCAAAATACCCCACCATTATATAACTCAATATTTAGTAATTAAGCACAAATATTTGTACCTGAAAAATCGAAATTGAGAACTGCGCGTAACAATCACCCATTCCATGAAATTTGCCTAATGAACAATAATTTACAGAGAACACGTGAATAATAGGACAAAAAAACATATCACCTGAGTCATAAATGTGACAAATACAAGCCTCCCTGCTTCGTTTGGCTGGTGAAGTTTATAGTTAAATTAGCACTAGAATTTACCTCAGGAAAACAGTTTCAATCCACCGAAAATCAGCAATTCCACTAATGGTATCTCTCCATTCGGACGAACGCGTGTGCAGTAACAGCACCACGTCCGTATGCCTCCTAATTAAACATATGAAGTAGAGCCATAGAGAGAAGACTGTTGAGTCCAGTCCTCCATAGACATAGAAAGAGGACACTGTGGGGTGGTCTTACAAACCTTCAACCAACACAAAGTCCTTATGTAAATCTGAACCACTATAACTCCTCGCTATTTTAATGAGACAAATTCCTCCTTTTAGTCACAAACTCTCCCCCATTGTTAGTCCTTATAAATAATGCGTGTCAGTAAAAGTGTTGTAACTTGTGTGATTTACAATTAAGTTATTTATACCATAAGTGCATACCCAAAGAAAGGAATATAATGGTGAACAAATTTCTTTTTTTTATAGAGTTAGTAAATTATTGTAGAGTCAAGAATTGAGCATCGAGCAGAAGAAAACAGGTGTTCCCAATATACAGTACAAAAATAAAGAAAAATTCAAACAGATACCACCACAATCTTAAAGATCTACATCTTTTCAAATGACACATTTCCTTATGAAGTGACAAAATTGCACTACTTGAGATTGCCCCAATACTATTATCAACATTCTTGTAGGTGTACGGTCTCGTAGTTTAGTTGAAATTTGTAAAAAAAATAATTTCTGCAGCATATTCAATAATCCCTACAAAATGATGTATTAACACCAAAGTACTCAAAAGGCATGTTCACAAAGAATACTTCATATTCAGTAATATTGTGATTTACAATTATTCTAGGGAACATGTTGAAATCGTTATTCATCATGGGGGTAACATACATATCCCTATTAACGTACAATTCTAATTCTCTCCAAACTTAAACCTGAATCTATTCCCCTAGGAAATATTCCAATTCCCGATCGATATTTAGCCCATCTTCCACCGCCCTAAGGCGCATTATCCACATTGCTTCTTTTCTCCGTAGTGCCAGCTCACTATTTCCCCCTCTCGGATCTTTCGGTACTAGTTCACAACCAAAAAATTCAAATCTCTTCCGTGTGTTTTGGAACTCACAGCTCATCATGTGTGCTACCAAAGGAAATCTAATATCCTGTTGTTCCAAAGCTCTTGCGTGTTCCCCAATTCTCACTCTGAGTGACCAGATCATACTCCCTACATAGAATCGTTTACATCTACAAAGAACTAAATAAACCACATAAGATGTGTTACAGTTTATACTGGATCTGATCGTAAATGTCTCACCCAACTTATTGGAGAATTCTTTTTTCCCATGACAAGCCCATTTACATAGTCCACAGTGACCACATTTGAAAAAGCCTGCCCTTAAGGCTGACAACCAATCAGTATTTGGTGTAGTTTTAGGAAAACTAGGACTGAGAATAACCCTCAAGGATCTCCCCTTACGGTAGGTAAATGTTGGCTTATGTGTCACAAATTCCCTCAATATTTAATCCTGGTATAAAACATGCCAATGTTTATAAACACATTTCCTCAAAATCTGAGCAATGTCAGTAAAATCGGTAATTAGTCTCATCGTCTCCTTATTCTAATCCTGATTTTGTGTGGATTTGTGCTTAGATTTAAATGCCATATGCCTTGGCATACATCTAGCCCTTTCTTGGGCCTTTTTAATGATTTGCTTTTGATAACCTCTTTTCTCAAATCGTTTGCCCATTTCCTCTATATATTCCTCAAATTCCACATCCCTGCTACAATTCATTCGGGCTCTTATCATCTCCCCATAGGGAATTGACTCCACTTGATATTTAAGATGTGCACTTCCTGCATGCAGCACAGAATTATATGCGGTGGATTTGCGGAATAATCTACTCTGTATTCGACCATCCTCAATAAATAATTCAACATCCAAAAACTCTATTTGTTTCGCACTATAATGATATGTAAACTTCACATTCATGTTATTAGAGTTAAAAAATTCAAAGAATTCCATCAGCTGTTTGACACTGCCCGTCCAAATCATTATACAATCGTCAATGTAACGTCCCCAATAAAAGATATATGTTTGCCAGGGAGACGCACCGGCACCCCAGACCCACCTCTCCTCAAACAGGCCCATAAATAAACCTGCATAAGAAGGGGAAAATCTGAAGCCCATGGCCACCCCCTGCTTCTGTCTATACCAGTCTTGCTTGAAAAGGAAAAAGTTATTATTAAGAATCAAAGAAATCATATCTTACAGCATTCTCGTATATTCCCATAAAATTGCGGATTTCTTATTTAAAAACCACTCTATTGCTTCTACCCCCACATTGTGTCGTATACAAGTGTATAAGGACACCACGTATAAGGTGACCAATAACATGTTCTCGTCCCATTCCACATCACTGAGAATACTTAAAATGTGCACTGTATCCTTTATATAAGATGGCATATTTTGTACCATGGGCTTCAAAAACACATCTACATATTCAGATAGTTTTTCGGTAGGGCCCGCAATACCTGAGACTATTGGTCTGCCTGGTGGAAAGGGCAATCTCTTTTGAATTTTGGGTAGGGTGTAGAAACATGGAAACCTTGGTCTATCCACTGTGAGATACAAAAACTCTTCCCTACTTAACAGACTTGATTGATACCAAATTTCCAGCTTCTTGTTGATAGTATCACACAACTTGGATATTGGGTTGAACCCAATCTTTTCATAGCACTGACTATCATCTAACTGTGACGGTATTTCATTCTCATAGTCAATTCTATTCATGGTAACCACATTCCCTCCCTTGTCAGCTTGTTTTATCATAATATGATCATTCTGTCTGAGATCTTTGAGTACTCGTTGCTCTCCCTGACTAAGGTTGGTGGTTTTGTTACGAAATCTATTGTGTGATATCTGTAAATCCATGTCCCTACATACTAAATCAAAGAAAATGTCCAAATACGTATTTTCTAAAGACTTAGGGATCCATTTAGATTTATTTTTCAGACCACTGCTTGTGCGAATATCATGTGTGATATCCAAATCCTCCAAAATCTGTGAAAAAATAATAGGGACCTCCTCTTGTTCGGAGATAGATAACAGTGTGGCAGTGTCATATACATCTTTAATAGAAAGTGTGTTAATCTCCATGTTCTTTTTTCAACTTCCAAGGTTTCCATGTTTCTACACCCTACCCAAAATTCATAATAGATTGCCCTTTCCACCAGGCAGACCAATAGTCTCAGGTATTGCGGGCCCTACCGAAAAACTATCTGAATATGTAGATGTGTTTTTTAAGCCCATGGTACAAAATATGCCATATTATATAAAGGATACAATGCACATTTTAAGTATTCTCAGTGATGTGGAATGGGACGAGAACATGTTATTGGTCACCTTAGACGTGGTGTCTTTATACACTTGTATATGACACAATGTGGGGGTAGAAGCAATAGAGTGGTTTTTAAATAAGAAATCTGCGAGTTTATGGGAACATACGAGAATGCTGTTAGATATGATTTCTTTGATTCTTAATAATAACTTTTTCCTTTTCAAGCAAGACTGGTATAGACAGAAGCAGGGGGTGGCCATGGGCTCCAGATTTTCCCCTTCTTATGCAGGTTTATTTATGGGCCTGTTTGAGGAGAGGTGGGTCTGGGGTCCCGGTGCGTCTCCCTGGCAAACATATATCTTTTATTGGGGACGTTACATTGACGATTGTCTAATGATTTGGACGGGCAGTGTCAAACAGCTGATGGAATTCTTTGAATTTTTGAACTCTAATAACATAAATGTGAAGTTTACATATCATTATAGTGTGAAACAAATAGAGTTTTTGGATGTTGAATTATTTATTGAGGATGGTCGAATACAGAGTAGATTATTCCGCAAGTCCACCGCATGTAATTCTGTGCTGCATGCAGGAAGTGCACATCCTAAATATCAAGTGGAGTCAATTCCCTATGGGGAGATGATAAGAGCCTGAAGGAATTGTAGCAGGGATATGGAATTTTAGGAATGTATAGAGGAAATGGGCAAACGATTTGAGAAAAGAGGTTATCAAAAACAAATCATTAAAAAGTCCCAAGAAAGGGCTAGACGTATGCCAAGGCATATGACACTTAAATCTAAGCACAAATCCACACGAAATCAGGATGAGAATAAGGAGACGGTGAGACTAATTACCGATTTTACTGACATTGCTCAGATTTTGAGGAAATGTGTTTATAAACATTGGCATGTTTTATACCAGGATGAAATATGGAGGGAATTTGTGACACATAAGCCAACATTTACCTACCGTAAGGGGAGATCCTTGAGGGTTATTCTCAGTCCTATTTTTCCTAAAACTACGCCAAATACTGATTGGTTGTCAGCCTTAAGAACAGGCTTTTTCAAATGTGGTCACTGTGGACTATGTAAATGGGCTTGTCATGGGAAAAAATAATTCTCCAATAAGTTGGGTGAGACATTTACGATCAGATCCAGTATAAACTGTAACACATCTTATGTGGTTTATTTAGTTCTTTGTAGATTCTATGTAGGGAGTAGATCCGGTCACTCAGAGCGAGAATTGGGGAACACGCAAGAGCTTTGGCACAACAGGATATTAGATATCCTTTGGTAGCACATATGATGAGCTGTGAGTTCCAAAACACATGGAAGAGATTTGAATTTTTTTGTTGTGAACTAGTACCGAAAGATCCGAGAGGGGGAAATAGGGAGCTGGCACTACGGAGAAAAGAAGCAATGTGGATAATGCACCTTAGGGCGTTGGAAGATAGGCTAAATACCGATCAGGAATTGGAATATTTCCTAGGGGAATAGATTCAGGTTTAAGTTTGGAGAGAATTAGAATTGTACGTTAATAGGGATATGTGTGTTACCCCCATGAGGAATAACGATTTCAACATGTTCCCTAGAATAATTGTAAATCACAATATTACTGAATATGAAGTATTCTTTGTGAACATGCCTTTTGGGTACTT
Source organism: Pleurodeles waltl (assembly GCF_031143425.1). Taxonomy (NCBI): domain Eukaryota; kingdom Metazoa; phylum Chordata; class Amphibia; order Caudata; family Salamandridae; genus Pleurodeles; species Pleurodeles waltl. The sequence continues at coordinate 655,417,208 of NC_090447.1, forward strand.
TGGTGTTAATACATCATTTTGTAGGGATTATTGAATATGCTGCAGGAATTTTTTTTTTTACAAATTTCAACTAAACTATGAGACCGTACACCTACAAGAATGTTGATAATGGTATTGCGGCAATCTCAAGTAGTGCAATTTTGTCACTTCATAAGGAAATGTGTCATTTGAAAAGATGTAGATCTTTAAGATTGTGGTGGTATCTGTTTACATTTTTCTTTATTTTTGTACTGTATATTGGGAACACCTGCTTTCTTCTGCTCGATACTCAATTCTTGACTCTACAAGAATTTACTGACTCTATAAAAACATTTTTTTGTTCTCCATTATATTCCTTTCTATGGGTATGCACTTATGGCAGAAATAACTTAGTTGTAAATCACACAAGTTACAACACTTTTACTGACACGCATTATTTATAAGGACTAACAATGGGGGAGAGTTTGAGACTAAAAGGATGAATTTGTCTCATTAAAATAGCGAGGAGTTATAGTGGTTCAGATTTACATAAGGACTTTGTGTTGGTTGAAGGTTTGTAAGACCACCCCACAGTGTCCTCTTTCTATGTCTATGGAGGACTGGACTCAACAGTCTTCTCTCTATGGCTCTACTTCATATGTTTAATTAGGAGGCATACGGACGTGGTGCTGTTACTGCACACGCGTTCGTCCGAATGGAGAGATACCATTAGTGGAATTGCTGATTTTCGGTGGATTGAAACTGTTTTCCTGAGGTAAATTCTAGTGCTAATTTAACTATAAACTTCACCAGCCAAACGAAGCAGGGAGGCTTGTATTTGTCACATTTATGACTCAGGTGATATGTTTTTTTGTCCTATTATTCACGTGTTCTCTGTAAATTATTGTTCATTAGGCAAATTTCATGGAATGGGTGATTGTTACGCGCAGTTCTCAATTTCGATTTTTCAGGTACAAATATTTGTGCTTAATTACTAAATATTGAGTTATATAATGGTGGGGTATTTGAGTGATTCATGTATGGGGTGTCAGTAAAAGTGGTCGTCTTTTTGTGCACTTACTAACAAAACAGTTGAGGGTCTGTAAGACTTATTAGAATTTGGTTTGCTTTCTGGATTGAGGTCTATTTGGCTGTTACCAGTTTTGATTATCACTGGCTTGAGATGATTTATGTAATTTGGTTGACACTGATAACATTAGATTTTACTGAGCTCACAATGGGTGACTCTGTCTACTAAGGGTCTATTACACTTGGGTTTCGGTTGGTAATGGGATAATAACCAATGGAGTGGGGCCTTGTCCTCTCTGATTTTTTCTGTTAACCCCTATATTTTTTTAATTATAGGGAATTGTAACTTTGCAGTGGTTAATGGGGAGTTCTGATTATCTTTATGGTCTTGGTACCCAGGTAGTTTTTCTCACTTGATGAAAGCGACTAAAATTTCAGCCCTGCTGAAGTCATTTGACGAAACACGTGTCGGCTGTGAGGTCATTATGAAAACGATGAATTCATATTTAAGACTGCAAGGCCATCTTGGAAAAGACGGACTAATAACGAAAAAGGATTGGATTTCAATTTGTCGACTAAGTGAATTTGGAAATGACAAACTCATAATATCTAAAATGGATGTTACAACTTTTAATTGAGGAGAATTACGAAAAGAACAAAACTTATAAGTAGAGACATGATGAATAAAATCATGGACTCACAAATTGGATGTAACTGTGATTAAGGTTTGGGTTTTGAACGCCTTACTCTGAGATTATTTTTGATGCATTTGTTATCAATGTGCTGAAGTTGGAAATAATTCAGTTTTTTTGTTCATTAGCATCAATTATGGTTAATAATTGACATTAGATACATTTGAGTATTAAGTGGTATACAAGTGCCACAGTATTGCTTTATGCACTTCACTAGGGACTTACCAGTAAACCAAGTACGCCAATCATGTATAAACCAATCAACAGTACAATTTTACCTAGGGAGCACTTGCACTTTAGCACTGATCAGCAGTAGAAAAATGTGCACGGACAATAAAACAGCAAAAACAGAGTCCAGTAAACCATAAAAACAGGAGGCCAGAAGGCGAAAAGACAGGGGAGACATGCCAAAAAGCTCCCATGTCTAACACATGTCCCCTCCACCTGAGAGTAGGGGGAACGACCCAACCCCTGGGGAGTCCTCCTCACAAAGGTGGAAGAACCTGGACAGACCATCAGTGTTGGTTTGTTCTGTGCCAGGACGTTGTTCCACTGTAAAGTCCATCCCCTGTAGGGAAAAGGACCACCTCAACAGTTTTGGGTTCTCACCCCTCATCTGCATTAACCATCTGAGGGCCTTTGGTCAGTCTGAACTCAGAAGTATGACCCAAACAAGTAGTGTCTTAGCTTTTTCAGAGCTCAGACCACAGCAAAAGCATTCCTTTCAATTGCACTCCACCTCTGCTCCCACACCATGCTCTGAAGCATCTGTCTGTACCACAAACTCCTTGGAGAAGTCAGGGGCCAGCAGCATGGGCAATGTGTACATGGCCTCCTTCAGTTTGTCAAACGCAGTCTGGCATGCCTCAGTCCAGATCACCTGTCTAGGCTGCTTCTTAGAAGTCAGCTCTGTCAAAGGTGCCATACCCCTTGACAAATGTCGTGTAGTACCCGGTGAGACCTAAGAAGGCTCCCACCTCTGTCTGGGTCTTGCAGGTGCGCAAGCCTGAATGGCATCAATTTAGGGTTGTAGGGGCGCCACTGAGCCACTCCCTACCTGGTGTCCGAAGTACACCACTGACCCCTGCCCTATCTGGCACTTACTGACCTTGATAGTGAGGCCTGAGACTTGCAGTACCTTCAACAGTTCCCAGAGGTGGAGCAAGTGGTCCTCCCAACTGGAGCTGAGCACAGCAATGTCGTCAAGGTAGGCGGCACTGAAGTTTTCAAGGCCAGCCAGGACCTGATTGACCAATCTCTGGAAGGTGGTAGGGGTGTTCTTCAACCCGAAGGGCATGACCCAGAACTGGAAGTGCCCCTCTGGTGTTGAGAATGCTGACCTCTCCTTAGCCCCCTCGGTTAAGGCAATCTGCCAGCACCCAGATGTTAAATCAAACGTGCTGAGGAATTTGGCTACCCCCAAGGGATCTATGAGCTCGTCAGCTCTGGGGATGGGGTGGGCGTCCATTTTGGTGATGGCATTGAGCCGCTGGTAGTCCACACAGAACCAAAGTTCTGGTGTAGCACCAGGTGCAGGAGGCTTGGGTACCAAAACCTTTGGGTGGGACCAAGGGCTGCTGGAGCGCTCAATCACCCCTAAAGCCAAGATCTTGAAGACCTCCTCTTTGAGGTTGGCCTTTACTCTGTCAGCCAACCTGTACACCTTGTTTTTCACATGCAGGCTGTCCCAAGTGCCCACATCATGCGTGCATAGATGGGTGACACCTGGAGTGAGTGAGAACAGAGTGGCAAAGTGTCCTAGTATTTGGCGACACTCACTCTGCTGTTCTAGAGTCAAAGAAGGGGAGAGGACTACGCCTTCTACTGACCAATCCTGCTCCTTGGCAGACAGAAGGTCAGGGAGAGGTTCACTCTCCTCTTCCGCCCCATCATCTGTAGCCAGAAGCATGGTTAACTCAGACCTCTCAAAGTGGGGTTTGAGGCAGTTCACATGGAGAACCCTCAAGGGGCTCCTTGGAGTCTGCAAGTCCACCAGGTAGGTGACATCACTCTTGCGCTCCTTCACCTCCAAAGGCCCTGACCACCGGTCCTGCCAAGCACAAGGTTCTACGGGGGCCATGACCCACACTTTCTGGCCAGGCTGAAACTCAACCAGAGTGGTATTCGGGTCGTACCAGAGGTTCATGTCCTGGCTTGCCTCTAGGTTCTCTTGCGCGAGCTTCCTGAAGTGTGCAGTCTGGTTTCTGAAGGCCACTATGTAGCTAAATACATCCTGGGGTGGCTCCCAGCCTTCTTTCACCGGCTCAGATGTCTTCTGACCAGGTGCCCATACAACAGTTCAAAGGGGCTAAAACCAATCCCCTTCTGCAGTACTTCCTGGTAGGCAAAGAGAAGGCATGGTAAGAGGATGTCCCACTTATGCCTCATGGCGTCTGGCAGACTCCTAATCATGCCTTTCAGGGTTCGGCTGAATCTCTCAACCAACCCATTACTTTGGGGGTGATAAGGAGTGGTGAATTTGTAGTTCACTCCACATTCCTTCTACATGGCCTTTATGTACACAGACATAACGCTGGTACCCCAGTCAGATACCACCTCCTTGGGGAAACCCACTCAGGTAAAGATCCCCATCAGAGCCCAGGCCACAACGGGAGCTGTCACTGTCCTCAGAGGGATAGCTTCTGGGTATGGGGTGGCATGGTCCACCGAGACCAGGTTGAACCTGTTGCTTAGGGCTGTCTTGGGGTCCAGAGGCCCCACTATGTCAATGCCCACCCGTTCAAAAGGGGTGCTCACGACAAGAAAGGGTTGGAAGGCTGCTTTACATTTCCCTCCACATTTGTCATTTGCTTGGCAAGTCTGACAGGATCTACAGAATGCATCTGAATACTTTCTCATTTGGGGCCAATAGAAGTGGGTGACAAGCCTGCCAAAGGTCTTGCCCTGCCCCAAATGTCCTTCCAGAGGCACACCATGAGCCAAACCCAGTAGGAAGGCTCGGAAGCGCTGGGGTACCACCAGCAGTCGGGCTGCCCCAGGCTCAGCAACCTTAGGCTTGCTATACAGGAAATCCCTCTCCCCCTATATCAGGTGATCCTTGTGCTCTGTGCCAGCTGGCTGGTCTTTGGCATGCTGCCTAAGACCCACAAGAGTAGTGCACACCTTCTGCTCTGCGCAGAACTCCTCTCTGGTGGGACCCCCTTCCTGCTGCCAATGAATCAGCTCAGGTAGTTTTCCCAGTTCAGCAACTTGTTCCTCCTGTAGGTGCCATGGCATCCCCCTCAAGGTCAGCTCCTCCCAGACCGTGGCAGAGTTTCCAACACCCCTTTCTCTTGGCAGTCACTGTTTCAGGCTCCAGGTCTGTCTGATCACCCTGTCTGACTGCCATGGACCGAGCTGTCAAGCATGCCCACTCTGGCAACCCCAATATCCCCAAGTGCGACTTGAGCTCCACCTCCTTCCAGGTGGAAGTCTCCAGGTCGTTGCCCAGCAGAAAGGCAACTGGCATGGTGGGACTCACAGCTACCCTCAAGGAACCTGAGACGCCTCCCCACTCAAAGGGAACCTGCACCACCTTACATTGGCGCTCTGAGTTGTCCACTGCAACTACTTGGTGGAATGCACCAGGGACTATTTGCTTTTCAGACACCAGGTGACACCGGACCGTGGTCACATTGGCTCCAGTATCTCTGAGAGCCTCTACCCTCTGTCCATTGATGGTCACTTACTGCCTGTATTTCTTATTGTTATCAGGCATTAGGTTTCTCTGGACCATTTCACCGTCCCCTAGTGAGACAAGAGCCTTCTCTGTGGGATCCCCCCACCCACCTGGACCACCTCCTCCCCAAGCGCTACACTGGCCGACACCTTGGTCTGCCCACCGCTGGGTGGCAGTGTCCACTTGGGACACTTGGGATCTCCCTTCAAGTGACCCTCCTGGTCACATGCAAAGCACTTATGGTGCCCTGCCTCTGCAGGCTTTCCTGAAGAGGCCCAATGTTTCTTCTCTCCTGGGGGATGGGATTTCTTACCCTGGTTACTAGAGTGGGGCCCTTTGGAAGACTCCTTTTGTTTACCCTTGTCCCCCCTACTCCTGCTGGGAACCCTGCCCACCTTTGGCAGAATCTCCCTTACATACCGTTTTGTGGACTCTGGTACTCACCCAGCGGTCTGCCTCCATAGCAAGCTTCCTGGGGTCAGTCAGCTTCGTATCAGTCAAGTGCTGGTGCAGCTCTGCAAAACACAGACTAGACAAGTGCCCCCATGCAATTAAGTTGTTAAGCCCCTAAAAATCTATCACATTACTGACCTTCACCCAACCATCCAATGCTCTGCAAAAAGAATCTACACATTCTAACCAGGTCTGGGAATCAGTTTTCTCACTCTGCCTAAACTGATGACAGTACTTGTCAGGAGTGAGACCATACCTAGTCAGAAGGGCCTCCTTCATGTCAGCATAGGTGAGGTTGTACCCCTTACCCAAAGCTAGCAAAGTGTCGCTTCCCTCCTCTGTGAAGTGGTTCCACAATCCTGCCCCCGAATCCTTTTCAGGGACCCCACTCATGTATATGGATGCCTCATATCCCTGAAACCACTTCTGTATGTTGTCTCCCTTCTTGTACTCCCCCCGCCATTGTTAGGAATGTGCACAATTCTGTCTGACTGCACTAAGGTATTGCTGCCACCATCATTGCTGGACCTGCTCCTCACATCCAGCTCCTTTACTTTAAGCTCATGCTCCAAGAGCATTTTCTTCTCCTCCATTTTTAATCCCTCCAACTCAATCTGGTGCCTCCTGGCTTCTCTCCTGTCCTCCAGCTCCTCTAGAGTCAGGCTCTTAGAACCACCACTGCTGTCTGACCCAGGTGGTACTGCCCCCCTAGCAGCTCCTGCACCCTCAGCACATCTCCTGGATTTGGGTCCACAGACTTCCCCATTGGATCCACAGACTGCCCATTGGCAGTTCTGGCTGCTATTCAGGCCCTCAGTGCCTTTTGTAGCTCCTCCTTTTTGGTGAGACCTCTGACTTGGACTTTGAGGTGTTTACAAACTGGCTTAAGTTCCTTCATGGTATAGGTTTCCAATCTATCCTCCTCAAAAACCAAATCCTGGGATGCAACTGAAGATGCTCTAGAGTGAGACATGATGTTGTTGGAGTTCACTTGACCTCAAGATCAAAAATAGGTAAAAGAGAAAAAAAACCTCAAAAACAAAAATCTGTATGTGGCACGTAGTGGTCTGCGATATAGTAGCAGTGTACACCAATCACTGTGGGTTAAGTGCAAATGCAAGTCCTATCCTCACTGCTGACAACCAATGTTTGAAATGGGGTCTCTGGTTGGCAGTCAGATTGCACCCTGTCCAAGTAGGGACCCTCACTCTAGTCAGGGCAAGGGAAATACCCTCCCAGATAACCCCTGCTCACCCCCTTGGTAGCTTGCCACGAGCAGTCAGGCTTATCACAGAAGCAATGTGTGAAGCATTTATACATAACACACAGTAATAAGCGAAAACACTACAAAAGGACACCACACCAGTTTTAGAAAAATAGCCTATATTTATCTATATAAAACAAGGCCAAATACGATAAAAATCCAACATACAGTAATAAATATATGAATTCTGCAAGATTCAATCAGAAATGCAGTTTCTTGAAGTCGATAGCTCCAACTGCGGCTATCACGGCGTCGTGACCAACAAAACCAACAGTTCAGGATGGCTGTGGTGTCGCAGGCCAGCTATGGTGTCGGGAAGACCCGCAAACAGTACCTTTGGAACTGCAGGGCGTCGTGATCCTCGCAGTGAGCTCCGGAGTGTGGCGTTGCTGGCGTCGCAGTGTCAGTTCCGGAGAAGGTGGGGGAGTCGTCGGGCCCTTGAAGTCACACGCATTGCAAATTGAACTCTGGGCTAATGAAGTCAGGAGCGCTGGCATGAATGGTGTCGGGGCTGTGGTGCGAAACGGGGCGATGCGACGTGCGGTGCCCACAGGTCACGGTGCAGGCAGCAGCTCGGTGATGGCATCCAGCGGCATCGGTGAGACCAGGGCTGCAGAGTGAAGTGGGGCAGTGTGACGTGTGGTGTCACCAGGTCACGGTGCAGACAGTGGCGTCATTGTTGCTGAAGCTCTGTCGTCGGTAGGCCCAAGTCGGCGTTGCAGCGTGGGACGGATCCAGGTGGCGTCTACGGGTCTTGGTGCAGAGAGGGATGTCTGTTGATGACACTGGAGTCAATGGTGCTGGCATCTGCTGACTAGGGCTGCAATGCGGGACGGGACGGTGCTTCGTGTTCCTCACAAGCGGTGTCCACAGGCCAGGGTGCAGGCAGCGGCACCGGTGTCAGCAGGAGCGGCGTAGTTGGGGATGCCCAGGCTGTGGTGTGAGCATGCAATGCCGGAGTGTGGGGCCCACGGGTTGCGGTGTGAGCAGTGGCTCGGTGAAGCCATCCGATGACAGCGTTGGTGAGACCAGTGTTGCGGTGTGAAGTGGGGCAGTGCGGTTCCATAAGGCATCTGCAGGCCACAGTGCAGGCCAGCGGCGTCCTTGATGGCGTTGCAGTGTTTTTTCTTCTTGAACAACACAAAACACACAGTTCCCAGGGCTGTAGGCAGATGAAACTGAAGTCTTTGATATCCCTGAGACTTCCAACAGGAGACAAGCTCTACTCCAAGCCCTTGGAGAACTTTCTCAAGCAGAATACACAGCAACGTTCACCCTATACTCTCTTTTAATGTAGAAGTAGCACCTGCAGCCCAATCCAGCAAAGCAACACAGCAACGAGACAGTACTCCTCCTCCAGCTCTTCTCCTTGGCAGAGGTTCCTCTTGATTCCAGAAAGATTCTACAAGTCTAGGGTTTTGGGTCCAATACTTATATTTGAAGTTGGCAAACGTCAACGCAAAGACTCAAGTGTTTGCAAGATTCTTCACTGTCCAGGCCAGGCCCCAGACACACACCAGGGGGTTGGAGACTGCATTGTGTGAGGGCAGGTACAGTCCCTTCAGATGTAAGTGACCACTCCTCCCCCCACTCTAGCTCAGATGGCTTATCAGGATATGTAGCTACACCCCAGCTCCCTTTGTGTCACTGTCTAGAGGAGAGGTGTAAACAGCCCAACTGTCAAACTGACCCAGATGAGGAATCCACAAACAGGCAGAGTCACAGAATGGTTCAAGCAAGAAAATGCCTACTTTCTTAAAGTGGCATTTTCAAACTCACAATCTAAAAAACAACTTCACTAAAAGATATATTTTTAAATTGTGAGTTCAGAGACACCAAACTCCAAATTTCTATCTGCCGCAAAGGGAATATGCGCTTTAAAGTTATTTAAAGGCAGCCCCCATGTTAACCTATGAGGGAGATAGGCCTTGCAACCGTGAAACCTGAATTTGGCAGTATATCACTGTTAGGAAATGTCAAAGACACCAGTACATGTCCTACCTTTTAAATACGCTGCACCCTGCCCATGGGGCTACCTGTGGACTCCCTTAGTGTGCCTTACATGTACCAAAAGGGAAGGTTTGGGCCTGGCAAGTGGGTACACTTGCCAGGTCTAACTGGCAGTTTACAACTGCACATACAGACACTGCAGTGGCAGGTTTGAGCCATATTTACAGGGCTACTTACATGGGTGGCACGATCAGTGCTGCAAGCCCACTAGCAGCATTTGATTTACAGGCCCTGGGCACCTCTAGTACACTTTACTAGGGACTTACCAGTAAATCAAACGTACCAATCATGGATAAACCAGTCCAATTTTACCTAGAAAACACTTGCACTTCAGCACTGATCAGCAGTGGTAAAGTGCGCAGAGACAATAAACCAGCAAAAACCATAAAAACAGGAAGTCAGAAGGCAAAAATACAGGGGAGACACGCCAAAAAGCTGCCAGGTCTAACAGGGGTGAAGTCATCAAAATTAGTGATAGCAATTTGATCTTTAGGTAGTTTATGAGTTCTGTCCTTTAAAAACGTGGGAATAACTAGTCTGCCCTTGATTTTGTATCCTGCCTATACCACAGACTTTCTACTCTTTTCGTTTAGACACTGGGGGACCACAATCAGCCAGGGAGTTCCCCATCATCCTCTCAGACTCTAAACGGTGAACTTCAGCAATGACAGTTCTATCGGTAACCCCGTCCAGTTGGGTCACACAATTCTTTCCTGCAATGGCATCCCTCATCGAATCAGAGCTAGGCACAGGATCGAATACACACACCAAGCGGGCAGGTCAAATACTCAGCTTCTATTCCACTGTGCAATATGAAAGGACTGATAACTTGGAGAGGCTGTTAGAAGCCGTGACCTTTAGAACAACAGAATGTGAGCCTCCCAGTTCTCTAGAGGTGTTTTTGCGATTCCCAGTTCCAAGGCAGAGCTGGCCCAGCCCAACCACAGTCAAACAATGACACAGACGCAGCTGGAAGCAGCCAAACACTTAAGCACTAAGAACCACCACCTCCTCCAGCAAAATGAATAGGTCTCGTAGCATGTAATCCCTCTACATGAGCTATTAGCAGAATATCCTCTAAATCTGCTGAGGTGTATGTTTTATGGCTGTTGGGGTGGCAAAAGATCAGCACCCAACCCGACCCCTCCAGACAGCAGGGAACAACATTAGGAGTACCCAAACTTGTCGCAAGAATATTAATTTAACAAATCAGAGTTACCTACTGCCCATCCAGATATCAGAGGGGTGGCCGAGGCAAGCCTCCTCTGAGCAATACCGGGCGCAGGACAGGCTTCCCACACTGCCCCTCAGGTGAGGGGGGGGTGTAAAGGGTCGCCTACTGAGCCTCTGGTCCTGCTGGGACACGTAGTCCCCTATCAAATGCTAAACACTATCAATTGTTACTGTGTGACTTCAGAGTGGATTTTTGCCTCAATGTGAAGAACATCATAACCCATTCACTAACTTTTGGGAGCTTCCTTAGTACACCAGCTTTTTTCTGTCTTGCCTTCTGCCCCTTTTCTGGTAGTTTGAAACCACATAAGGGTTGTTTTGAGTCCTTAGCTTTCCATCTTATTGTGAATGTTGTTTTTTCTATCAGCAGGGCTAGGTTGACAAATCGCACAAGTGCCCTATGCACTCCTGTTCACATAAAAATCTCAATAGCACAGATCTTCCAGCAGCCTAGGTTTTCATACCCAATAATCTTGGCCAATATGTTGTTGACTTTGCCCAGTATCTCCCAAGAGAGGTGTAGTCCCATTTCGTGTGTTTTATACCTGCATGTGGTGCTATGCACCGAGGACATATGGCACTGGCCTGTGTCTTTTTCACGTGTCCTTGTCTTGTAGCATTCAATTTCTGCCTTTCATTTCTCCCTTCATTTTAATAGGGAAACTCATGTTGTGGGATTACATAATCTCGAATCACCAGGAGCACCGCCTTCTGCTGTTACCTATGGTGAATATCATTTGGACTAGGGCGTGTGTTTGTGGATCTTCGGCCGTGATGTTTCAGTTTGTCATGAGGAAATTGAAAAATATTCTGTGCATTAAAAATTGCACTTTGTGAATGTCCAACTGCTGGATTATATATTTATATATTAGTTTATTCGGTCTAAAATTAGGCCAATTAAAAAGGATAAAAACAATGCATACATACAAGATAAAACAAGAATCATAACCATCACAGAGGAGAAAAGAGAAAAAAAAACAAAAAAAAACACACAATTTAATACACTCCTTGTTTAACAGACCAAATGTTAAATGATACTCCTTAGTTGATACCTCCTAGTTTGTTGGATACCATTTGCCAAAACAGTTTAAAAAAGGAACGGGTAGTATACTGAATCTTTTCAGATGCTATAAAAACTGTTCTAATGCAAATTTTGCATAAAAAGTGATTCATGGTACTTCATAAAATAGTTCTTGTTTACCATAATTAAAAAACAAGCGTTAAAAAGGGTACCATAGGGTTAAGACTTATTTCTTGGATAAATTGTTCATGAGAATTAGATCTTGCCATTTACAAAATGCTATATGCTACGATACCATGAGTCAGTTAAATAGGAAAACCCAATGAAAAACACAGACAGGAATAAAATCTAATATCATAGGTAAAACAACTCAGAGAATCGTATTTAAGTTCCCTGACCGACTGAAATCCTCATCCACTAGCTGCTGGACCTCTCTTCAGCCAGTAGACTAGGGTCTAAAATAGTCCTGCTACGAATTGTCCATGCTGCTGACAGATATTTGGAAACAGAGCTTACTATGAACGTGGAAGTATCATATTTGCATAATCTATAGGCACTAATTCGATCATACAATAACAGTACCTTGCACAAGGGAATAATCCACTTTCCTCTAAGACGTTTATACAAGGGGCAGAAAAATAAAACATGCTCAGGGGTTTCTTTACATAAATGTCAGTTTAAGCATTTATCAGACATGGGACTGTTGGTCGACCAGCGGGCCGTAAAGCTGTTGACTGCTAATTTTCCATATCTAAGCTGAAGGAATAAGGCTCGGGCATGTGCTGGTATGGGGAGATCCAGAAAATTCTCAGGCCGGGGTTCGTGTTTGACCAGCAGAAACACTGCTGTCAGCCGCCCTGGCCCTTTGCATTGGAATAGCTCATCGTAAATTTGTCCCCAATATCGCTCTTTGATAAACAATCTAGCGTTAGCAGGAATAATCTCTGGATTCTCCCAATAATGGGAGAAGCCCAGTTTAGCCCAGGCTGATTTAATCTCCCTCAACCAGGGAACTTTTTCCCATCCCTGAAAAGGTGGTATAAGATCTTTAATTGCTGACCTAAAGGGCTCGAGTTCTTCCGTTTTCCATAGTCGAACCCAATATAGTAGTGGCCTTAAGCTTGCTGTGTCTTTGATACTATTTATACCCAGGTCTAATCTTAGGGGAATCATCGGCGTGCCCTTCCCAAGCCTAGATATGTGTCTAAAAAAGTAGTTTTCTTTGGTTTGGAGGGTATCCAATTGTCTATATGAACCCCAGAGTTCCGCTCTGTATAAGGCAGCAGCACGGATTTGAACTTTATAGATTTCAGAAATAGGGATCGGGGGGGTGCTTGCTATGGTATTAGCCTTTCGTTCTAGCACTCCACCTCTTTGGCTAATAATAAGTGCCCCTTTGCTTATGGCTGCATCCCAACTGCCCTTATCCGATAGTCTGATGCCCAGATAATCGTACTCCGTTACCCTCTCCAAAAGGACTGAATTCATCACTATATTTGCTTTTGTTTTCTTATTCGGGGTGCTATATATCATAAGTTTTGTTTTCTTAGCATTGATATCCAGCCCATAATCTCTGCAAAATACACAAAACTGATTGACCAAATTTTGAATTCCCAAGGAAGTTTTGAATATCCTCTAAATCTGCTGAGGTGTATGTTTTATGGCTGTTGGGGTGGCAAAAGATCCGCACCCAACCCGACCCCTCCAGACAGCAGGGAACAACATTAGGATTACCCAAACTTGTCGCAAGAATATTAATTTAACAAATCAGAGTTACCTACTGCCCATTCAGATATCAGAGGGGTGGTCGAGGCAAGCCTCCTCTGAGCAATACCGGGTGCAGGACAGGCTTCCCACACTGCCCCTCAGGTGAGAGGGGGGTGTAAAGGGCCGCCTACTGAGCCCCTGGTCCTGCTGGGACACGTAGTCCCCTATTAAATGCTACACACTATCAATTGTTACTGTGTGACTTCAGGGTGGATTTTTGCCTCAATGTGAAGAACATCATATCCCATTCACTACCTTTGGGTGCTTCCTTAGTACACAAGCTTTTTTCTGTCTTCCCTTCTGCCCCTTTTCTGGTAGTTTGAAACCACATAAGGGTTGTTTTGAGTCCTTAGCTTTCCATCTTATTGTGAATGTTGTCTTTTCTATCAGCAGGGCTAGGTTGACAAATCGCACAAGTGCCCTATGCACTCCTGTTCACATAAAAAGCTCAATAGCACAGATCTTCCAGCAGCCTAGATTTTCATACCCAATAATCTTGGCCAATATGTTGTTGACTTTGCCCAGTGTCTCCCAAGAGAGGTGCAGTCCCATTTTGTGTGTTTTATACCTGCATGTGGTGCTAGGCACCGAGGACATATGACACTGGCCTGTGTCTTTTTCACGTGTCCTTGTCTTGTAGCATTCAATTTCTGCCTTTCATTTCTCCCTTCATTTTAATAGGGAAACTCATGTTGTGGGATTACATAATCTCGAATCACCAGGAGCACCGCCTTCTGCTGTTACCTATGGTGAATATCATTTGGACTAGGGCGTGTATTTGTGGATCTTCGGCCGTGATGTTTCAGTTTGTCATGAGGAAATTGAAAAATATTCTGTGCATTAAAAATTGCACTTTGTGAATGTCCAACTGCTGGATTAATGTTTCAGATCTGAGAAAGTGGCTGTTCTGGAACATTTTGGCCAAGGTAGATAAGTCCACCTTCTCCCTACTGTCTCAGTTCCCCCCTCAGAGGCGAACTTGGTGTTTGAAAATGGCTAGAAGGGGAACGCCTGGGAAGAAAGGGACAATGTTTGTGATAGCCAGACATCTCTGGTAACTTCTCTAGGGTTATCCGTAACAACTGAGACTACTCTCGACCAGGCCTAAAATATGCAAGAAAAAGCTAATTTAAGAGTTCAATCTGTACGGGAGTTATGTGCTACCAAACACTTCCAGGGATCGTCCAGAACAAGCGGAAAGCCCATTGAGGTCCTGTGTAGAGTATCCCGCTTAACTCTATAATTCGCCCTCCAAAGGCAAATGTGCCCAGTACTTTGAATAGGTGTAAGCATCTCAAGTTAGTAAAAGCCTTCTCCAGATCGAGCAGTGTTGCGATCGGGATGGAGGCGCATCTTGGATTCCAAGGGTCACATGTATGTAACTTTTTTTAGGTCACAAACGGCCCAATTCGCAGAGCTGGGCCATTTGGGACCAAAAAAATTGCATTTTCCTATGTAGAAAACCCTATTTTGCGATTACTTAATAGGTTAGCGATTCGGTATTTGGGAGGGGCAAGTGAAGGGCGTCCCTTCCTAATAGCAACTCACAGTCCTATGTACGAATGTTTTGAGACCGGAATACATTTGCAAAACATTTGCTTTTTAACACCAATTTCAAATTGGCGCTAATGCATTCACAAAGGGGAAAGGGAGCCCAATGAACCCGTTCCCCTTTGTGAAGGCATGCAAAAACATGTTTTAAGAGCAGGCAATTGTCGCACGGATTACTGTCTACTCTTAAAAAATGAAAAGGAAAAGTTTATTTTTTTCGTTTCAAACACATTCGGTTTTCCTTTAAGAAAAATGCGCTGCGTTTAAAAAACAAGATTGCTTTATTTAAAAACAATCACAGACATGGTGGTCTGCTGACCTCAGTAGGCCACCATCCCTGTGATTTTTGCGATTCCCAGTGAGTTGCAAATTGCTCCCTACCTCATTAACACAGCATGTTTTTTGGGAGCTTAGTCGCCATTTCCTGTGCAAATTTAATTTAACAAAAATGGGATAAAAAGCTGCAATGTCCAGCTCAATTTTTTAAAATAAAAGGAACAAAAAGGAATACGTTTCATAAGCCTGGCTTGTTAGGCAAGCCTGATTTCCTTCTTTATCGATGTGTGCAGCTGTCAAGAAGTTTTGGGGTTCGTTTCTCCCTCACATATTGCTGACTGATTTTTAATGAGTATTTTTCCAGCCTGCTTAAAGTTCGAGTATACCATGTTTTTCTTCCTGTCAATCACAACCTTGAGTTTGGCAGTTCTTTTCCATAAAGATAGTGCTGCAGGCTTGATGCATTGTTTATTCGTATATGGATATCAACAGAAAGCCATCCGAGATGAACTATAATTCCAGTTAATTTGATAGTGAAAAATAATAAACCAATCATTTGCAAATGCTATTGTGTGCAGCAGAAGTAGCCTTTGTAAGTTTGAGCACAACGCCAGCAAGGGTTGATTCACAGACATTACATGCACATAGCAGTTGTTACCTAATTAACTGAATACAGCAGAAAAAACGATGCTGTAGTATCACCTACATTTCTGCCTGGACCTAAACTTGACAAAAATGTATCCAGGTGGCTGGCATTCATGCCAGGAAGATTCAACCCAATCTACTTCTTTGTCCTCCAGCAATCTCTAAGAACAAAACTACAAATCCTAGAATGCAACTTTGATGTTGACTAAAAAAAGTGCAAACAGCTGTAGGTGTCTCACAATCCTTTCTGTAATGTGTCTTATTACTGTGGAAAAGTGTCACTTAAAAGCATTTGAATGTCACACGCAAACGGAAAATGCTCTCAAGACATGGACATGTCAAAAGCAGTATGGGAGCTTGGCAGCTATGATGACATACAGTTACAAAACCACGCACCACACCACCCACCTACGGTGCAATGAAGGCCCTGTAACCGAGTGTGTGCCTGCACTGACACAGAGGGCTATATACACAGCAGAGGCGCTACCAGGCCCACCGGGCACCCACACAGCGTATTTGTTTAATAGGTCTGTCTGCACTGAAACTCAGCCCTTTATTCCCATTGCACTGTATATCATATTCAGACCCAGGATAACAGTGACCTTCCCTCGCCTTAAAAAACAACACATGCATTTAACGAACACAAACAAGCAATTTGCCAACACCTTTTGTTGTTTGCTTTGGTGCTTTTTTCATTTGCCCCGACGTGTCTGGTTGAAATCCTTCATGACGTGTTTGGTTCTACAGTGGTGTTTCTGTTTTCATTTACTTTTAAAATGATCTGGTGTTGGCGCGTCTAGACTACAGAGGTGGCTTATGATTCTGAGTGCAGAGATTCACGTTAGGGGCCATGCGGGCATACGTGCATATGTATATTAAAAAAACATGTAATACGTGGACTAGGTGAATCGTGATAGACTGAAGCACAACTAGGCTCACTGTGCCCCAACTTAATCTATTTAACCCGGCCTGGCACGTGGAAACAAAAAGGTGGATGAACATCAGTATGGCCATTTTAAAAATGTACGCGCGAGCATAGTGTTCTTTAGCCTCGTGTGAAATCATGCATTATAAGCATGCATACTCCTGCCATTGCTTTGTTTGAATTGCAGTGATTTCCAATTGGATTTCCCATATATGGAACGCCTCCTACTCCTGGGGAGTTTGAAAGATTATTATAGGCAGTGACACATGATCATTTTGCAATTGGAGATAAACAAAGTAGGGCGTAGTGGGTGAAAGTTAGATGCATGCATGTTGAAATGCAGGGGCAATTTTTCACAATAATTGCACCGCACATTTCGCTGGATTCACTGGCCAATAGAGTTTCTCCTTTGGCATGTACAAAAACACATTTAATTTACATTCCACCAAATTTAACTTCAAACGCACTTTATAAAACAAACATAATAAAGTGATGTTGCACTCATAAAATCCCAATTTACCCGTTAACAGCATGTGTACTTATTAGCACTGATAATTGCAACTCTAAATTTGTTAAAGCACGAGATGAAATGTTTTAAAATAGTACCGAATTTCGACAGAAAATGCACAGTCCTTTTGAAGAATGCACTTTCCTATAATATGCCATTGCTTACAGGGTCCCCATCATTTCACATTCCTCTGCCCTCTGCCTGTAAGCATAGTAATAAATCATGCCACATGCCAAGGGTTATGCACGGACGGACATATGTTCGTGAGTGGGGCAGACACCATGCAAAGTATGTTAAGTGTTTCAAGTCACCTTTTATATTCATAGTCCACTCCTGAGGCATAATGCTCCTCCGGCCCCAAGGCCGGCAGCTATTTATTTCTTTTTTATGGTCTTTTTTATGGTCTTTTATGGCTTACCTGGTGAACTGCCGAATGCTGACCTGACTCCTTTACATATGTCAATGCAGCACTGCAGTAAATCATGGATCTATCGGAACAGACACATGGCATGCACTGTTACTAAAATGGCGTCACGTACTCAAGCCTGGGAGCACTGGCAGTCTCAGACACCAATCAAGTCGAGTGTGAGCAGACTCGATTTCATGGCTTTCCGCTTACCACACCCTTTCCCAACTTGTCACAGGGTGGGGTGGGGTGGGGTGGGGTGGGGTCCCACCCACACCCTGTAACAAGTTAGGAAAGGGAGGGGTGACAATACTCTCCACTCACTGATTGACGTGGAGGCTAAGCCCTACAGGGCTTGCATTAAAAACACCCTGGCTAACTTTACCTCTACGTCATCAGGGGAGGAGACTGGGCCTCCATGCTAGGTCTTTGCCGAGCTGATGACATCACAGCCCTCAGGGCTGTGAGACTGTCAGCCCGGCAAATACTTAGGGCCATATTTATACATTTCGACGCACAACTGCACCAACGCAGTTGTGCGTCAAAAAATCTAACGCCGGCTAACGCCATTCTAAAGCGCCATGCGGGCGCCGTATTTATTCAATGACGTTAGCCGGCGTTAGCCTGCGGAGCTGCCTGGTGTGCGTTAAAAAAAATGGCGTACACCAGGCAGCACCGGCGTAGGGGAATATGGAGCTTGGGCACCAAAAAATGGGGCAAGTCAGGCTGAGGCAAAATTTTCACCTCAACCCGATTTGCGCCATTTTTTTAGACTCCCAACCCCCATTGAAATGACTCCTGTCTTAGCAAAGACAGGAGTCATGCCCCCTTGCCCAGTGGCCATGCCCAGGGGACTTCTGTCCCCTGGGCATGGTCATTGGGCATAGTGGCATGTAGGGGGGCACAAATCAGGCCCCCCTATGCCACCCAAAAAAAAAAAAAAAAATTACTTACCTGAACTTACCTTATGTTCCCTGGGATGGGTCCCTCCATCCTTAGGCATCCTCCTGGGGTGGGCAAGGGTGACAGGGGGTGTCCCTGGGGGCATGGGAGGGCACCTCTGGGCTCCTTCCGAGCCCACAGGTCCCTTAACGCCTGCCCTGACCAGGCGCTAAAAAACGACGCAAAAGCGGCTGGACGTCATTTTTTTTGACCCGCCCACTCCCGGGCGACAGTTTGCCCAGGAGTGTAAATACGGCGCACATGCCTCGGAGTCATTTTTTAGACGGGAATGCCTACCTTGCATATCATTAACGCAAAGTAGGTGTCCACGCTAAAAAATGACGCAAACTCCATGGACTTTGGCGCTAGACGCGTCTAACGCCAGAGTATAAATATGGAGTTCGTTTTGCGTTGAATTTGCGTAAAAAAAAACGACGCTATTCCGGCGCAAACGGAGTATAAATATGGGCCTTAGACTTTGGGCCCGCTGGGAGAGCAGTTAAAGTAATGTGTCAGTCATGTGTCTGCATCATTACTAAGCACAGGAACTACAACACTGGTGTTGGCGAGTAGGGCAGACAGTGCTCCCCATTCTTTAAAGTTACAAGAGGGTTTTTTAAAAATTAAAAACATATAACATTGGAATGATTGCTTTCTTTTAACTGTGAATATAAAGGGGGCAGAGCCCCGAAGCCCGTGCACAGAAACAGCCGCTGCCCCAGGCACAAAATGAAAAAGTGGCTCACACTTGTGGATATCGACTTTTCATAAAATGCTGCTAAGTTAGTCTCAGGGAAGTTATTTTCCTCTCCCTTAATTTCCTTTTCTCTTCCCCACTTTTTGTCATTCTTCTCCACTCTGCATGTCTTACTTTCCCTTTTGTCTTCACACTGCACCACTCGCTTATTCCATTTTGTTAGACCCCTTGCATGTCTATTCTTCCTTCGTCATTTTGTCCCAGGATTAATATTTTGCACAGTAATGCTATCAAAATACAATTGTTTTGAGTTGTCAAAAAGTTTTCGTTTTGCTCAGTTGGGTTGTTAGCCTTATTTTTAGGTTTCGCCTGCACAGCGCAGCTCTTGCACTGTGCTTGTGAAATCTATTGTATTTAATCTACATCTTAAAAGGTGCTTTTATCCAACTCCCTTGTTTTCCTTGCTTTTCATTGGGTCCTGTGCTTGCCACTTACTTTTCCTCCGTTTTTATTGGCTGTATCACTATTTCTTGCATTTACCAACGCTTTTTCTGCCTGTGTTCTTCTTATCAGCATCCCAACGCTGAAGTACTCCTTTTCATCCGCGTTGGACAACTTCTTTCTTATCTTATTTGTGAGCAAAGGTGTCAGCACCCCTGCTTGTTTACTTTTCGCCATGCAGTTCATCTCCTTCTCCCCTCCCCTTCTCCCCCTCTCTGTGGTGTTGTCATCCTCCCCAGGCCCTACGTGGTGTCACCCTCCCATCTGTTGTTTCACCCAAACCCCACCCGCCTTGCTCACGAAATACAAATTGCTTGTTTCAACATCAACCTTACTGGATGGAACAGTGCAGAATCACCAACCCCCTCTTGAGAATGAAAAGCTAGTGGTTAAAAACACCCTAAAGTTGTTTTATAAAATCTGCAACAGACCGCGATTTATTTCAACATCGATTCTATGTCAGGACCGGAGGCTTCGGATTATGCTTTCTCTCTCTTTACTGCAAAAGCTCAGCAGCCAATGAAATTTAACAAAACAAAAGAACTAAATTTCCCATGAAACCCAGTAGTTCATGTCCACCAATCATAGGGAACCTGTCCATATATCAGACTCTCCCAACATAGTCCTTCCTCTTTCTTTGCTGCTGCAGCCAGAGATAAGTGTTTTTTCTCTTGACTCACTATTCTTTATCCCTAATGTGGGTTAGTTAAGTAAATTTACACAGCGTTGAGGGGGAGCGGGCTCTACACACGTCGCGATGCCTGGTTTGAGCGGCGCACCCGTATTTAATTCATTTTTATTGCCCTTTTTGATCTCCGAAGGGCTCTGCATTAGGACGGTGGGTGTGTCCGCATATCTGCTTGGGAGTCGTTCCGACTCCTAGACCGCGGCTCGCGCTAAGAGGACAAGTCCTCTTTCTATTTCTATCATCGCACATGCGTCCACCTCGTTTCTCCCGTTCATGAGAACGAAGTGGTCTCAGCACGCTCGGAGGCAAAAGAGAAAGCTATTTTTAGCTCGTCTCTCCTCCGCATAAAGAAATTGAGCCCTAGAACAGCCAATGGGACGATTTTACGAGCAAGGCTTTGCCGAGGGGAAGTGCAGGAGCTCCCTCCACATCTGAAATATTTGGCTGTGTGTTAAGATAAATATATCAATTTGAATATTTCCTGCTGGGAAGTACTATCCCTCCCCGAGATCTCCTCCATATCCTCTGTTCCTATGGCGTACTACGCTGGAGAGGATGATTTTTATCAGGACCACCCTGACACTATAGATGACCTTATGGAGGAAAGACTAGTGGAAGCACTGGGCTACCATGTCCAGGATTCCGTGAATCAGGCTCTTATTAACGCTTTAAAACACTTTGCTCAGCCCTTGAGACGTTTTGGGCAGCGGGAATTGAGGGGTCGCCCCCTACTTGATGCTGGTTCGCAGCCCGACCAGCTGCCTGATCTGGGTATGACCCAGGGAGCCTTAAAAAGACCTTTGTCCTCTGCTGACATCTTAGCAAATATGGCCGCATCGGTGATGCAGGATCACGGCTATGACGTTTATTCATCACTAGACACGTCTGACGTAAGCAGAGAGGCCTCTTCCAGGCCGGACGGTCTTTCATCCTCTGCTCATTCCTCTGGCTCGGACTAGGATCAGGAGGACCCCAAAACAGTGGGGAAGCATAAATCCCTTAATACGCAGGAACGCAGCTCTTCTTACCGCAACCTTTCCTTTGACCCTGAAAATATAATTCACCCCAGATCCACAGAATGGCTTCCTTGTGAGGAGGTTGCTCAGTACGTTCAAGATCATATTCGCAAGGGGTTTGACCGTGTGGTTCAGAACACCCTGCATTCAGAATGCCCCCATCCTTCCCTGCTTGACAAAGTAGCAGAGACCCCAGATTTAGACCCAAATATGGCGACTTTCATGCAAAAGTTTTCCAAGGATCCTAAAAAAGGACTGGATCGTGCTTGGAAGAACTGTCAGGACAAACTACTTGATATTTCTGGTCCTCTCACGAAGATTCTAGAATTAGCCATCCAAGCTAAGGAGTCTGAGTCTTCTTTGGATCCTCAGACAGTCTTAGAGTGGGCTCAACGAGCAATATGCCTGCTGGGCAATGCGAACTGTGCCATGTCCATGGAACGCAGACGTTCCTTCCGCATGAGGATTGACCCTAAGTTAGCTGAACTAGCTCCCAATGACGTGGGCCCTGCAGCTAATGGGTTACTTTTTGGTGACAAATTCGTGAAAGATTTGGGGAAGTATGTTGCCACCTTTTCTGCCTTGGATAAGGTTCAGTCCTCTATGAGAAAGATGTTTAATAGAGGCCTTTTTGCCAGGGCCGGACGCTTTAGAGGCCGAGCGCCGGGCCGTGGCTTCCATCAGGCCTCAGGTAATTACAATCAACAAGGACAAGGATACTATTCCAGGTCTGGATTCTATCCCTCCCGAGCCCGCAGAGGTAGAGGCCGCGGCTACCGTAATAGAGGCGGCTCCACCGAAGGGTCCACCACAGGTGAGAATTATTCAATTTTCAGAAGTTTTTCTCAGAGGGAGATTGAAAGATCATTTAATAGCATGGGAGCGGGTGTCTCAAGATCCGTGGATCCTTCAGACAGTTCGAGGGTACAGGATACAGTTTTATGCCCCTCCTCGTCAAACAAACTGTCCTCGTCCTCACCTTTTTTCCCCAAACAGAAGGTTCCTTCATAGACAACGAGGTAGCTCGCTTACTCCAGAAACGCGCCATTTGCCGTTCCGAACCGCACCCAAACGGGTTTATAAGTTCGATCTTTTTAGTTCAGAAGAAAGGAGGCGGGTCCCGGTTAGTTCTCAATCTGAAGGAATTCTACTCCTGGGTGGTCTACCGCCATTTCAAGATGGAAGGCATCCATCTATTAAGAGACCTTCTGTTAGAAGGAGATTTTTTAGTACAGTTAGACCTAAAGGATGCTTATCTTACAGTAACCATCATCGAGCCTCATCGACGGTTCCTCCAATTCTGTTGGTGGGAGACTTGGTATGAATTTTCCGTCCTTCCATTCGGTCTGTCGTCCGCTCCTTGGTGTTTTACCAAACTTTTAAGGCCAGTAGTCCAACTACTCAGAGAAAGGGGCGTTTGTCTCATTATTTATTTAGACGACATCTTGATCATGGCTCAATTTGAAGAGTCAGTCCTTCTTCATCTGTCGTGGACGGTTCAACTCCTGCAGGATCTAGGATTCCTGATCAACTTAGACAAATCAGTGTTAACCCCGTCCAAGGTTGTAGAATTCTTAGGTTTTCAGGTAGACTCCATCAAGGCGCAATTGTTATGACCTCTGACGAAGAGGAAATCCATCAAGAAGGAATTGAGGAGAGCCCTTGCCTCTCAGACTATAACATTAAAGACCCTGGCACGTCTGGTGGGTCTATTGGCTTCTTCAATACAAGCAATTTTTCCAGGGCCTCTTCACTATCAAGCTTTGCAGCGCCTGAAGATTCTTCATCTCCGCAGGGGGCTATCGTACACGGAACAGATTGTTCTGTTGGACGAAGCCAGGTCAGAGATCAATTGGTGGTTAGCGCACATGGATGCCCTGGAATGTCAGAGCCATTTTTGCCCCAAATCCACAGATAATTATAGAGTCGGACGCCAGCCGGTGGGGCTGGGGAGCTCGTTGCAGCTCGGTACAGGCAGGGGGTCGGTGGTCCCAGGACGAATTATCTCTTCACATCAATTGCCTGGAACTGTTAGCAGGGGCATTTGCTATTCGCTCCCTGTCTCCTCGACAAGCTAAATGTTGCATTCTTCTTCGGATGGACAACAATTCAGCAGTTTAGTATATCAACCGTCTGGGGGGGACCAGGTCCCGAGTACTGGTAGAGATTGCGAAGGAGTTTTGGCAGTTTTGTCTTCTCCATCACATATCAGTGACGGCGGAATATATTCCGGGCCGAGCCAATTTGACTGCGGACTGGAACTCACGATTCCCCAGGGATGGCAGCGACTGGAAACTGAGTCCTCTGATATTCAGCAAGTTGAACACTCTATGGGGTCCTTGTGGGGTAGATCTGTTTGCCTCAAGACTCAACACTCAACTGACATGTTTCTTCAGCTTGAGACCGGATCCGTTGACGTCCGGGACGGATGCGTTTCTTCAGTCTTGGGAGTCGGGAATGCTTTATGCATTTCCCCCTTTCATCATGATTCAGAGAGTACTCTCTCAGGTGAGGAGACAGAGGGCGGAATCGATTTTAGTGACGCCCAGATGGAAAGCTCAACCTTGGTTCCAATTGGCGATGTTGATGTCATGCGCTCCACAGGATCCTCGTCTTTTGTTAGACCCAGTGGGATCTCCTCATCCACTGATATGGAGAGATCAGTTATCCCTCATGGCGTGGAGAGTTTATGGAGACGCTGGCAAGTGCCTGGAGTTTCGGACAACGCAATGTTCTTCTTGTCTCAATCTTGGGCTCCTTCCACTTACAAACAATATCAATCTGCCTGGCAGAGATGGGTGTGTTGGTGCGATCAACGAGGTATTGATACCTTGGGGTCCTCCATTGTTATGATTATCAATTTTCTGTCAGAGCTAGCATCTCAGGGTCTAGCCTATAGAACCATTAACAACTTTAGATCAGCGATTTCGGCGGGTCATCCCCATATAGAAGGGAAACCGGCTGGGGAACACCCGAGTTTGTAGGTTACTCCGTGGAATTCGCATGGTCTCTCCTCCTCAGCCTAAATATTCTTCCCTCTGGGATGTAGATATTGTGTTAAAGTTTCTGAAAGCATGGCCATGAAATGAGGATCTTTCTCGCAAACAGCTTTCAGCGAGGTTGACCATTTTGTTGTGTCTATTGTCTTGTTGTAGAGTGTCAGATGTGCGAGCTCTGGATTTGGCAGGTAGAGTATTTACTCCTTCGGAAGTTTCATTTACTATTTCCAACCGTACAAAGACTTTTTCCAGAAGTGTTTTGTATCCAGCTTTTCCTCATCACCAAAAATTATGTATTGTAAAATGTTTAAAAGCTTATGAGGAATGTACTAGAGAAGTATGCAGGAATTTTCATGGCCAGTTGTTGATTTCCTTACAAAAACCTTTTGGTCCTGTTTCTGCAGCAATGTTAGCACGTTGGGTCCGCTGGATCCTACAATAAGCCGGCATAGATATTTCTAAATTTTGAGCACATTCTGTCAGAGGACCGATGGCGTCTACGTCATTCTCGATTGGTTCTCGTTTGGAGGGCATTATGAGGGCGGCTGATTGGTCATCAGACTCTACATTTAAGGTTTTCTATCATAAGCCTATTGTTGATGTGGTGTCGACTGTTGTAAATCAGCTTTGAACTAGCATAATCCAAAGCCTCCGGTCCTGACATAGAATAAAAAAAATTCTAGCTATTGCGTCAAGAATTTTCAGTTCTATTAAGGACACGGAGTTGAGGATTATCCCTCCCATTGATAAATCTGTAATATTTATGTTTGATGGATAAAAAAATATATGAATACATTGGTTTCAGTTTAACATACCCTCCCTGATGAAATATGTGATTTTATTGAATTTTGAGAATATTATTATGGCTTATTCTTTGTTCCTACGTTCGGAAATCAAGAGCGTTTGATCGCGTTTGGATCTTTCAGATTCGATTCAGTCGGAATCCTGATACGTCGGTGGACTATCGTCAAGATGGCGCTCAGTTCTAGGAGATGCGATTGGAAGAAGGCTCCTGAGTGTCCAGTTCGGTTTTCAAGTACTCTTATGTTTCATTGCAAAGAAAGAGGAAGGACTATGCTGGGAGAGTCTGATATATGGACAGGTTCCCTATGATTGGTGGACATGAACTACTGTGTTTCATGGGAAATGTAGTTCTTTTGTTTTGTTAAATTTCATTGGCTGCTGAGTTTTTGCAGTAAAGAGAGAGAAAGCATAATCCTCGCCTCCGTGTCCTTAATAGAATTGAAAATTCTTGATGCGATAGCTAGAAATTCTTTTATTCCAATTGAAATACTGCTACCCTGATGACACTTGGGTCGCTGTCGGAAGGTCACGAAGTTCAGCGTTCATTTTACCTCCCTTAACAGAGCCCCCTCGTGTGTTTTCTGTGACTGTGATGTTTACTAGTAGCTGCATTCAGTTGCAGTGGCATAATGGCCTTTGGAATGAACAGGCTTTTTTCCTTTTGCTTATACTTTGATGCAAGAGCTTCCCTATGGAGAATAATTGTCCCAAAATCGAACACTAAACGTCATCTTTTTCTCCTTGGCACAATGTTGCCTGCGTGCTTTTTTGCATGCTAAATGAATTTCCAGTGTTGCAGTTGCACAGGAAGCCACATCCTTCTGTTCTTGGGTCCCCAGACTTCTGTTTATCCTTGACCTCACACCTGTTAAGGCAAATGCACCTACTTTAGACTGAGTTTAATCATAACATTTTTATTTAAAGATCAACCTTTTTTAAACTCTAGGATTTTTACTTTTATATTTAAAAAGTGAACCACTTCTCCTATCAAAAGTGCTCCTTTAGCTGAAATATTTTGGTTGAATCAGAACAGCTATAAAATTACCTACCTTGTCACACCCTCAAAATATTTAATTAAACAATTACAGCTATTTTCTTACACTTAGAAGGTCATAGTCATGTTGTAATTTACATGAAGAATGACCCAAAATATAGTCGCTATTTAGAAATCCCTTCCATTAAGTCATCTTATTTTTCAAATAGAAAAATATGAAGTATAATGCCAGCAATCCCTGACCAACCAACTGCCCTAAATGGGTCGATCGTACACTAAATATCTCTGGACGAAATAGGAAATTAAAAAGGTGTAGCTGAAGATATATCTTATGTAGATCAGTAAAATCAGATGACATATTAATATTGGTTCACGCCAAAAATGCAAGTGAGCCTCTCTTCTCTGTGTGTCTGATACTTTAAATGAATGTAATGCTTTATTTTCCTCCTTATCCGCACCTAAATTGCTCACTGGGGGCTCATCAGTATTAGTATTTCATATTACTCCTTGAAGTCGTTTACTGCACGTGTGAATCTTCACCATTTAGGTTCTCCAGGTGGACTGCTAATGTAAAGGAACAAGCATTGGTAAAGCCAATAGGTTTTTACCTATATGAAATCTAATGGCCTTGTCAATGTTTTTTACATGATGCACATACTGCTGTGCAACATGTAAGAAAACATTGACAAAGCCAAATAGAATTTGTGTAGGTGAAACCTTTTTGCTTTGCTAATGCCTGTTTTATTTTCTCTCATTGCAAAAAGTTAGACCCCTCACAGTTTTGACAAGGTGGCAACAGATACCTGAGGCTCATCTGTCTGGTGCTGGAGACAAAATTAGAGTTTCTTAAATTGCCACCTGGTTTATTGCATGTGCAAGCCCATTTCACTACACCTCCATGTAACATTGGTGCTAGCTGTGATAATCAAAAAAAGCATCCCCACTCCTGAAGCCTCACTGTCACTCTCAGCGACTCAGGACTCGAGGGAGACCAGCCACATGCTGCGCCTGCTCATTATGGCTCATTGTCCTATTGCACATGACACTGAGCTACCCAAGGCCTGTACTTTGTCATGCTAAAGCCTGCCCTCTGCTCGTGGCCTGCAGCCTTTCAGGTTGTGTGCCAGCGACCAAGGTGGGCCAGACTGTTGGGTGTTTATTTGCAGCTGAAAACAAAACGCCCCACCAACTGACCTTTGCCACAGCCCCCACGGGGAATGGAAGATTGTCTGCCCTGCCAGACCAACTCTGGGCCTGATTTATGAAAAGTTAGCACCGCCTTAGCGTCATTTTTTGATGCAAAAGTGATGCAAACTTACAAAATATAATTAGATGACATTTCAGGCCCTCTGTGTTTAAGGAAGTCCATTTGCTGGGAACAAAAGCATTTTAGTCAGGATGGATCAGTTCTGGGAGCACCACTATATTTCTCCGAGCAGTTACTTTACTCAGAATATTATAATCAGAATGAAGTATCGCTCTGGGCCAGCAGGATGACAGGTTGATGGGGTCCTGCCCCGGTTTAGGTACAGATGGTATCAAAGCCTCACTTTGACAGCTGGAGGCTAGCAATCCTAGACTGGGAACTGCCTAGTAAAGGTAAAAAATGCTGATCTATCAGTAACATAATCTATGGAAGCTCAACAAACTAAGGAACGAGGAAGCTGCTCATCGGCACCTACGGTGAGCCTGAATCTGTTGTTTAATTAAAGTTTCCTGTGTGCAGTATCTTGTTTCGTTGTGATTAATGTACTTCTCTTTTGAGTAAAAGAAAGGCACTGGGATGGACAATAACTTATTGTGCCTTTTATTTGGCTTTTTGAGTTCTGAGCCTCTAAGCTCCATATTACTTCGCTTAGAAATCTTTGACTGCTGACCCTCCCTACCCTGAGAGTCAAGTGCAGAAACGGGTGTACTTGATCCAGGTTGCAGTCATAATAGAATAGACATCTGGCACCAAAGGCGAACCACACCAACCACCCCTGTTGAATCCCAGTAGCCCTTGCTTACTCAATGCCCCTGTGAAAGGGATCTTACGTCAGCTATGTCTATTAATAAAGTTTGAGCAAAAGCAGGTGTGAGGAATCTAAGCAGCAGTTGCCATTTCCGCCGGCTGTGTACAAGGAAAGACAGGCAGGCACTGGCTTTGAACACAGCATTCTGTGTTTGCATAAATGTTGGGCAATGCTCAATTTATTGCATGGATGTAAACCCTGGCAAGCACACACTTGCCATGTTCCTCTGCATTTCATAGCGTATGGCGTCATTTTTGCCACCCGTGAGAAGACCAGAAATATGTAATTGAATGCTCTAAAAGGAAGGATCATTATGAAGAAATCACTTTTAACTGTTTCATGCTTTATGGTATTCCGGGTTTTGGTTGGAACTCAACTTAGTTCTGCTATTTGAAATTTGCAACTTCATTTGACTTTGTAACATTAGAAAGGGATAGGATAACTGTTGGCACAGCAGTAAGGGTGGTCTTTGCCTTTTTTCTGATTGAGATTTGTTTTTATCATGCGCTTAATACTAAGGGACAATAGCAAAGCAGATGCCTCGTCTCATGGTATGGAACAGGCATCTATGTTACAAAGTCACAAAATTCACAGCACTAGTTTTGAGTGCATCTTGTTTCCTGGCCTCATTCAGGACTGTTAAAATGTGCTATTTCAACTTCATTTCAACAAAAATGTAACTTTTTTCAGGCATTTTGATCTATAGACACACAGGTTTACTTAAATAGTTTAGGGAATCTCTGATAGAGTGCGCCTCTTTGCTCTTGCTTAAACTCTCTAATTTTAAAATCATTGGTGACCTTAAACTGCATGCTAATTGGACTAACGATAAAGAAATCCAGAAATTTACTAATGACTTGTCTATGATACATCTGACCCAGTTAGTAGAACATTCAACTCTCCTGGCTGGTCATCTGTTAGATCTATTTTTTCCAATCTGTCTAATCTCAAAATAGCCTCCCTCATCCCAGTGACCAACTCAGACCATTACATGGTGCCAATGAACATTGCTATTCCTAGAGCAGAAAAAAACTATCACTGTTAATCCCACAATGAGAAGGCAGTGGCATAAACTGAACCCCTCTATCGTTTCTAGTAATGATAAAGAGAATGCTCCTCAATTAGACTCTAACATTGAACGGTCAGAGTCTTTAACCAAAACATAGCTCAATTTGTCCCTTGATTTTTTTTTATCTCTGTTAGGCCTTGCAGAACCAGAATGCAGCCTTTGACTGCCTGGTTTAATAAAACACTACTTGCAGAAAAGAAGCGATGTAAAAGACTGGAGGGCGCCTGGGGGAAAACTTATGATGATGTAGCAAAGACACAATACTTGGGAGTGATTAAAGGCTATCAGAAAATGGTCAAAAAGGCATGTGCTGACTTTTTTGCAGATAAAATCAAAAATAGTAGTAATCCCTCTAAAGAACTTTTCTCTATTGTGAACAACATGTTTAAGCCAATGGTTACTCCCAGGCTGGTGGATGCATCGGATGGCCACTGCAATAAACTTGCAGATCATTTTGTTAACAAGGTCAATGGCATATACCTTTATTTTAATAAGACTGATGAAATAGATATGTAAAGATTCTCTTGTTACAATGACCAATCATACACAATAGGCAGCCTTGGACCAATTGGTTCTGCTTGATGAAGACTCAATCACTCCCACATGCCAGGTGAAATCAGGTTCCTGGGACAATCTACTAAAACTAGATTACATCTAAAAATTTCAGGAGAGTATTACACCTGATTTTCGGGAATTGGCCAATCTTTCGCTGACTACTGCAATGGTGCCAACGTCATGGAAACATGCCAAGGTTATCCCTCATTTAAAAAGGCCTTCGCCAAATGCTACTCACCCATAAAACTATCGCCCCATCTCTCTTCTGCGATTTCTATCAGGGGTTGTGGAGAAACATATAAATTATCTCCTGACTAATTTTGTGCTCCCAGAATTTATTTTGCTCCCAGAATGAATGGATTTAGATCTCCACACAGTGAACAGTAACTGAAACCCTTCATAGTGCTGCATGTGTTGGCAGATCCCAGGCACTGATTCTCTTAGACTTAAGTGCTGCCTTCGATACAGCTTCCCATGTGGTCCTGCTAACCCATCTCAGTGAGCTGGGGATATGGGGCAAAGCCTTGACTTGGTTTACCTCATTTCTAAAGGATTGGTATTTTCAAATAATATCCCCACCTTTTGTATCATCCTAAAGAGTACTAGCCCACGGCATCACCCAGGGCTCGACGCTTAGCCCTACCCTCTTCAATATCTACGTCAGACCTCTAGGTGATGTGGTGAAATCCTTTGGGATCTCACTAGTGTCCTATGCTGACAACACTCAGTTAATTATTTCCTTGTCAGCGGAATCTCCTGATGGCAGTGCTAATTTTAAAAACTGTCAAACAGCGGTCACCAGCTGGATGCATGGCAACTGTTTAAAATGTAACACCAATAAAACAGATATTCTCCTGCTGGTTAGGCAACACCGATCTCTGGTGAGATCCGAACCCAAATCTGTGGTAAAAAAAATTGGTGTATGGATGGATGACTCCAGGGCTGGATTAGTGATATAGAGCATTGGGCATTTTCCCAGTGGGCTGGCAGGGTGGGGCTGGTTTTGCAGCAGTGCTGTAATATCAGACCCCAGTAACAAAAGAACTAAATCAGCAGTGCTTTCTCCTCCCTTCCACCCCTCGATAAAATTGCCAGGGCTGCTTTGAGTTCCCAGTCTAGCCCTGGATCACTCATTAGCCTTAGAAACCCAAGTCAGCATTGTAGCTGGTCACCGTTTTGGCATTCTGAGAAGACTCAAATCCATCATGGGATTCTTCACTCGACAAGTTTGTCAACTGATTGTACAATCCCTTGTTTCACGCCTGGACTACTGCAACTTTATTTGGGCGCTTAAAAATTGGTTTTAAACTGACTGTGGGTTGTTAAAAATGCAGCTACTAGGCTTCTTTTCTCTCTCCCTAAATTTGCTCTGCTTCTTAACTCTTAGGTAAGCTTCACTGGTTTCCTATGGAGAAATGTACGAAGTTCAAAGCTCTATGCATCTCTCATAAAATCCTCTACAAACAAGCACCTAGTCTTGCTGCCTTGATGCAATTTGGCGCGTCTACTAGAGTTTTAAGCTTGGCAGATCTACCAAGTAACCTAGGAATACAGTTACTATGGTTTATATTGTGTTTCTATTGCTAAATAAGGGATACATTACTATGATATTTTGAGTAGATTTTTTTTGATAAACAATTTTATTGAGTTTCTCACACAACAGCGCACATCAGGACACACAGGCAATACAACAACATTAGGCAGTGGAGTACAGCAAAGCACACGCCAAACGGATAGAGAGATATCACCTTCCGGCGGGCAGGCAGTGATGAACATGTTTAATACAATTGTTCTAACCATTTTCTCCACACTCAAACTCATGTTTCTTGAGACAACCTCAGGCTTAGTTTAAGGGTTTTTCCTGTTGTGTGCACCAGTCTATCCCTGGACTCCATTGCAACAGGGTGGGAGGTTCAGGATTCTTCCAGGTGGCGGCTATATCTCGTTTGGATACCATATGCGCAGTGCCCTGGAACGCCCAGTCTGCCCTCCAGCTACAGAGTCCTCCAAAACCCCAAGCAGAATCATCAGTGGTGAGAGTTCCACATCCATCCCAAAACATCAGTCAGTTCTGTTACCACAGCAGTCCAGTAAGCTTGGATCCTGGGGCAAGACAACATTTAATGAAATAAATCAGTGGGGCGTAAGTGCAGCGTGTGCAGGGAATGAAAGAAATCGGTGGAGCATAAGTGCAGCGAGGTCAGGCAGGTTTCAGTAGGAGGCCTGCCCGGTGTTGTTAGACCAGGGTGAAGTAGGCTCAGTGAAGGTAATAAGTCTAGACCAGACATAGCGTAGAGGAAATGGTGAGCTCCAGCGCCCTAGGTGTCATCAGCACACCTCACCAGTTGACATCAAACATGGGACCCGGACAACCTTCCAAGTGAGTCCAGAGGTGATCCTGTGTACCCAGGGAATTGAATATTAATGTGTGCTATATGCCCATAAACAGTGTAACCTCTATAGGACTAAACTCGGGCTGGAGGTGTCTTTGGTCACTTGTGGGTGGAGTGCTTGTTGCAGTTATAAGTATTTATAAAACTGTATGGATATGCGAGAGTATGTGTTTTGAAGGTCCTGGAAGAACCGCATGTGTGTCCCAGACCATACATCTCCAAGCAACAATATACCGACTGTTGGAAAGTGGATTATTGGTAGGGGAAGGTAGGTACCTACACTCAACAATAGGCCAATAACCCCCATTAGGTTCCGTAAGGTCTCAATAAATTAACCCCAGCACGAGCAATAAGACTTAACTTAGGAGACAAAGGCCCTCATTATGACATTGGCGGTGTACTGAACGCCACTGTTAAAGAGGCGGTAATACCACCAACAGGCTGGCGGTAATTACTGCCAAATTATGACCATGGCGGAAGGACCTCCCATAGACAGCCAATGTACCACACCAACCTCCTGGGCGTTAACACCACCGACCACGGTGGTAGCCATCTGCAGCCAGGCGGAAGTCACGGTACCGTCCACCATATTATGACATAGCAAACCATCAGGATTTCTGGGGTGTTAGCAATGCCATCAAAAGCCTGGCGGAAACACATTACAGAAAAGGAAAGACTCACCTTCAGGGACACAAAGGACTCTGCATTTGCCATGGAACCAGAACTCCAAGTCTTCCCAATGCTCCACCATGCCATGGCCGACCTGGAGCACCAACACCGATGAAGACGTCGACGGTGATTACAGCCGCCTAGCACACAAGGGAGGGAGGGAGGAAAAGGAGAGTGACACACACACGCACGACACACACTATACACACACACACAACCAGCTGCACAGTACATCAACAGTAACAGGACCCAGGATCAAAAAACGCAAGGACACATGCCTGTAGTAAAACCACTGTAATTTGCTACCAGCAGCCAACATAATGAATAAATAAATAACTATATACACGTCAATGTACAGATTGGGCCAATGGCCAGTCCAAAGTACTGAAGGGCCACATGGCCATAGGGCATCGTCCAAGCCCCAACTTGACTCTTGACATCATCCAGACTCCACTGTTCAGGGGCATCATGTCAGAAATGGCAGGCACCTCAGGGGGAAAGGGGGGCTGGGGCACCTCAGCTGCAGTGGGTATCATGCCCACTGGTTCTGGAGGGGGCTCCTTGCTCACTGTCCCTGGAGGAGAGTCTTAGGCCACAGTTTCTGGAGGGGGCTCCTTGTCCACTGGTTCTAGGGGGGGCTTCTTGCCCACTGTCCCTGGAGGAAAGTCTTAAGCCACGGTCTCTGGAGGGGGCTCCTTGCCCACTGGTTCTGGAGGGGGCCCCTTGCCCACTGTCCCTGGAGGGGAGTCTTAGGCCACAGTCTCTGCCGGGGTCTCCTTGCCCACTGTCCCTGGAGGGGAGTCTTAGGCCACAGTGTCTGGAGGGGGCTCCTTGCCCACTGTCGCTGGAGAGGAGTATTAGGCCATAGTCTCTAGAGGGGGGAGCTACACGGCCTCTGGTGGTGGAGGGGGATCCTTGCCCTCAGGTGGTGGATGGGGATCGTTGCCCTCAGGGGTGGATGGGGATCCTTGGCCTCAAGTGCTGGATGGCGATCCTTGCCCTCAGGTGGTGGATGGGGATCCTTGCCCTCAGGTGGTGGATGGGGATCCTTGGGTTCATTCCTGTGAGGGCCCCCCCTGGCCTTTGGCATGTGACTTGTGTCCTTGCCTCTAGGTTTAGGAGGTGCCTTCACTGACCCTGTTCTCTGTCTCTTAGGTTCCGCCACCCTAGACCTCCATTTTTGAGGCAGGAGTGTGTCCTTGTTGGGAGTGGCTGCCGTCCCACTCAGGGGCCCCTTAGTGCCAGAAGCAGATTTTTGGGTGGGAGCAGTGGCAGATTGGTTGGCTGAAGTGCTGGACTGGGTGACTGGGATCTTGTACTTAGGAGCAGGACGGGGGTAGGGGTAGGGAAGAGGTCAAGATGGGAAAGAAAACCCTTCTTAGGGACTTTGGGGTGGGATGTGGGAGGAGGGATGGGAGTGGAGGTAGAGGGAGTGGTAGTAGGAGGAGCAGGTGTGCTGGACATGGGTGCAGGTGCATGGACAGTGTGCATGTGTGATGTGGATGGCTGTTGGGGATCTGAGTGCAAGCGTTTGTTTCTTTGGGGGCAGACAGGGTGGGAGAGGACAAACAAGACGTGTTGATGGATGTTGTGGTGCTGTCTGCAAGTGAGGGGGGTGTGCTGCATGAGGTGGTGATGGTGGTGGTGACTGTGCATGTGGTGTGTGGGGTGTATGTCTGCTGGTCTGCTCTTGTGGTGTCTGTAGGTAAGGGTGTACAGGTGGCAGGGTTTGGGACTGTTGATGCAGTGCATGCAGGTGTGAGTGTGGATGTGACTGTGAGGGAGGAGGACGGGGAGACAGTGGAGGCAATGGATGTTATTGTGTGTGCATCTATCTGTTGTTTGTGTGAGTGCTTGTGGATTGAAGTTTGGTGCCTGTGTTTGTCTGTGGCACTCTTGTGTGATGTTTTATATGCATGCTTATCTGTATGTGTGCATGGGATGTGTTGGGGTTGAGGAGACTGGGACTGGGAAGTGGTAGTTGGAGGGGGGACGGTAGGACCATGGACACTGACTGCCATCAGAGAGGAGGCCAGAGCCTGAAACGATCTCTGTAGGGCTGTCAAGCCACAATGAATGCCCTCCAGGAAGGCATTGCATTGCTGCATCTGGGATGACAGCCCCTGGATGGCATTCACTATGGTTGACTGTCGTACAAAGATGGATCTCAGAAGGTCAATAGCCTCCTCACTAATGGCAGGAGGGCTAAATGGGGCAGGGCCTGAAGTGCCTGGGGCGAAGGAGATGCCCACCCTTCTGGGTGAGCGGGCACGGGCAACTCAGTGGGGTCTACTAGGAGGGCGTTACTTATACAGGAGTGGCGGCTGTAGCTGTAGCTGGGGTGGTTCCAGAGGTGTCCACTATCACCAGGGAGCCCCCTTCGGAGGAGGTTTCAC
Source organism: Pleurodeles waltl (assembly GCF_031143425.1). Taxonomy (NCBI): domain Eukaryota; kingdom Metazoa; phylum Chordata; class Amphibia; order Caudata; family Salamandridae; genus Pleurodeles; species Pleurodeles waltl. The sequence goes on from NC_090447.1 coordinate 655,452,363, forward strand.
AGTCAGAGTTGTCATTTCCTGTCCCCGCCATGGTGCTCCCCTCGCCCTCTGTCCCACTGGTCCCCTCGGCATCGGTGGACTCTGCCTCCTGAGTCCCGTTGGCTGAAGCTCCCTCACTCGCTGGTGCCCCTGCTCCTTCGCCAGATGATGCTAATGCACACATGGAATGGATGGCAGAAGAAAATAGGAGGGGGGAAGGGGAGCACTGGGCCAATTACAGCACCAACACCACAGATGGCATACACATCACCATCATGCACAGAGACCAAGATTGAGCAGTATGTACCACACATACCGTTGGCTAGGTACCACAGCAGGATAAACATTGCCATCTGCACCCCTCCAGGGAACTACTTAGCTCTGTCTGACATGGAAAGCCACCAGGTTTTGGTATTTACCCAATAACCCTGAGCTGGACCACGCAGCAATGTATGACCTGGCATAAAGGGGCATCCACTGACTAAAACCCAACACCATAATCCCATACCAGGCAACAAAGATGGTTGTCACACACAGTAGACTTACCCCCTTGTGGCTGTTGTGATGCCCTAAAGCGCCCATCCAGCTCTGGATAGGCCACCACCATTATGTGGGCTATCCGATTGGTCAGGTTCCGACAGGCCTTCCTCGTTGGGAGGCCGTCCCCAGCTGGGCCTCCACTGTCTTCCGTGCCCAGTGTCTCAGGTCCTCCCAACGTTTCCTGCAGTGGGTGCTCTACCGGCTATAAACTCCAGGGTCCGCAACTCCTTGGCGATGGCATGCCACAAGCCCTTCTTCTGATGGGTGCTGACCTGCAGGTAAAACACAAACAGAGGGACACCATGAATCCGAATATCCAGCCTGTCACACATATGGCGTTCAAACATCATTTGCTCCTCAAATGGTACAAACATCAACCGGAGTCCTGCATGTACACTACCACCAGCCATACTCTCCACCCAAATGACACACTGCCAGCACACACCCACACATCTCCATGCAACATTCTAGCATGCAACGTCCCCACGGTGTACTCACCTGTTGGTCTGGAGGCCCATACAGCTGTCCATACAGAGGTAGGACCGCATCCACCAGGCACTCTAACTCCTCCGAAGTGAAGGCTGAGGCCCTTTCCCCTGTCGCATGGGCCATGGCAGGTACCAGACACAGGTCACAGTGGAGGTGTTGTCCTTTGAAAGTCAGGAATCAAGTGAGGTTATAGTCAGAAAGTGGCAGTCACGTCCGCGGTGCTGTACACTGTCACTGCCGGTGGTGATCCTCATTGGTTCCTGTACTCCATAGAGCCCCATCTTAGCCAATGAGGAATTGCATGGCAGTAGAGATTGCCTTCCGCCATGATGCCCAACGCCGGCGGAGTGAGATCACTTCCACCTGTCCCTATATACAGGACAGGCAGTTGCCATGTTGTAGTGCTGGTACACAATTTTAGAATAAAAACTGAGTCATTGGTGTTGAGTGCACATACATAGCCATTTACAGTGTCCTTTTACATACATGCTCTATGTACACTGAAGTGGTGGATCAATTTTTCATGTTGTCACTCCCTTCTCACTCTTCTGTCCCCCCCTCTTGTGCAGATCCTATCAGTGCTCCATTTCCTGGAAACAGGCTCTTTCCAGGTGACAGTGGGCTTGGCTGCAGGGCTGTCACAGCCAATGTTCTCAATAGTGTTGGCAAGGGTTTTGGCTGCCTTGCTCAAACACATGTGCAGCCAAATCGCTTTCCCCCAAGTAGAAGATTGGGCCACTGTGAAGGCTGGATTCTATGCAATGGGATATATTCCAAATGTTATTGGGGCCACTGACGGAACACATATAGGATTTGTCCCCCCCCCCCCGGGCCAATAAACAGGTGTACAGGAATAGGAAGAGTTTCCACTCCCTCAAAGTCCATATGGTGTGCCTTGCTGACCAGTGCATCTCCCATGTTCCCATGTCACTGCCAAGTATCCTGGGTCGGTGCATGATGCCTTCATCCCGAGAAGTAGCAGCATCCCACAACTGATGGCACAACTACAGAGGCACAGAGTGTGGCTTATAGGTGAGCCTGAGTCCCCACCCAATGTATGCCAGTGTATGACTTCAGGAGTCATCCCCAATTCCATTGTGCAAGGCTAATGTTTGTGACTCTGGCTACCCACACCTGTCCTGGCTCTTGACCCCTGTTAGGAATCGAAGGACTGGGGCTTAGAATAGGATTAATGATGCTCATGGGCGTACCAGGAGGATTATTGAAAGGACCTTCGGTCTCCTGAAGGCCAGGTTCAAGTGCGTCCATCTGACAGATGGATCCCTCTGCTACTCCCCTGAGAAGGTCCGCCAGATAGCTGTTGTATGCTGCATGTTGCACAACCTGGCCATCAGACAACATGTGCCCTTTCTGCAGGAGGAGGAGGATGTAAATGACCCTGTGGCAGCAGTGGACCCTGAGGATAGTGAGGATGAGGAGGAAGAGGATGAGGATGTGGACAACAGGACATCAGTTATACAGCAGTACTTCCAATGACACACAAGTAAGACAGTAGAACTGACCACTCCTCTAATAGATTATTCTTCTGTGTGGCTGTAGCATGATGGCAGTCACTTCCTTAGCATCCCAACTGACTGTCACCTATGCCTTCCCATTTTGCAGATGTTGGTGTGGTTACAACTGTGTACTGATATGATGACTACAAACTGCTACAGGCCATTTGCTGGAGGGAATCACAAAGTTCTGGACAATTGCACAGGATGATACAGTTCAATTCATTGCACATTTGTGTCACATAAAGAACTATTACTCCAGTTGTGTTCAAGGGTGTTTATTGAAGTGAAAATTATGAAGGAATAGTGCAATGGAATGGGGTGATGGTAGAGGAAAGTCCAGTGTAGTGGTCCAGTCTGTTTGTAGCACATGTCCAGTGTCCCAAGGGCCATAGGAAGGGGAGCAATGGCAGTTCAAAGTGGACAAGGTGACACAGTGGAACACAAGGGGGACATTCAGGACGGTCTCTTTTCCTAGCAGTGGTCTTGGGAAGTGTCTCTGGTGTCTCTCTGGGTCGCAAGGAATGTTTGCAGGGTGGTCACCTTCTGCAGGGGGAGGGGTGCTGGTGGCCTGTGGGCCCTGAGGCAAGGCGTCCTGTCCACTAGCTGCAGCAGATGTGGAGGGCTGGTCAGTTGACTGGCTAGTGGAAGGGACCCGCTGGTGTGATGTGTATTCTCTAAGGATGCTGGCCATATCACACAGCACCCCGGTATGGAGATCATGGTAGTGTTCAGGGCCTGCAATTCTTTCTTGATCTCCTAGTGGTGTTCCTCCTGCAGCTGCTGGTTCTCCTTGCATGATGTCTATCACCTGACCCATCTTGTCCTGGGATGGTTGGTAAGCCCCCATGACATTAGTGGTTCCCTGGGCCTGTCCTGCCCCAGGTGCACAGCTGTCCTCTGAGTGTCCCTGACTCCCTATGTCTGTGTCCCCTGAACGGCGTGCCCATTGCCACTGACCCCAGGAACCTCATTGTCTTGCCTGTGAGGTGTGGACTGGGGTCCCTGCACAGGTGGGCACACTGCTGATTGACGTGTTCTGGGGACAGAGGTTTGTGGACGTTGGGTGGCTGCTGTGGTGTTGGATACTGAGGGGGGAGGCTCTGTGGTGGACTGGGTGTGGGCTTGGGTATCCGACCGACCAGTGGTCACTGATGGGCCAGGGAGTTCATCCAGATGCAGAGCTCCAGATTTGCTGTCATCACTGGGAGCATCTTCTGTTTGGGGACTAGGTATCCGTGGCACCTCCTCGCTGCTGAGAATGGCTGGGGCACCTGTGGGGATGTAAGTGGTGTATTATGCTACATGTCTGTGACATATTCTGCATCCCTAGCTTCCCCTATATTGTTGCTATTGCCCTGCCACCTTTGTTTGTGTATGGCGATGTATTGTGGGATTGTTAGTTCTCCATGCTGTGCATGCATTGGTGGTGGGTGTACATGCAGGGATGGGAGGGATGTGCATGCAGTGGGTATGGCATGCACGGCTTGATATTTAGGTTTTTTAATTGTGGTGGTGCACTGTGTGGGATGGAGTGGAGTGATGGGTGTCAGGGTGAGGGGTGGTGGTGGCATGCAGGTAAGGGGGGAGATAGGTAGTAAATATTGACTCACCAGTGTCCAGTCCTCTGGCAACTCCAGTGAGTCCCTCAGGATGCAGGATTACCAAGACTTGCTCCTCCCATGTTGTCAGCTGTGGGGGAGGAGGTGAAGGTCCGCCACCAGTCCTCTGGATAGCGAGCTGGTACACTGCTGCTATGGAACGTACCTTCTTCGTAGGTCGTTCCACCTCTTCCTGATGCCATTTCTTGTTCGTGGATGCTGTCCCACAGCATTCAACCAGTCCACAATTCTCTGCCATAACTCCATCTTCCTGGCAATGAAGATCTGCTGGATCTGTTCTCCAAACAGCTGTGGCTCTACCCTGACTATTTTCTCCATCATGACCTGCAACTCCTCATCAGTGAAACGGGGGTGGCTTTCTGGGGACATGGGTGTTGTGTGTTGTGCAGAGGGTGTTGAGTAATTTGGTGGGGCGTGGGGTGTGTGATGGATAAATGGGTGGTTGTGGTGTGTGTGTGTAGTTGTCTCTGTGATTTGCGTGGCTAGCTATTGCAGTCTTTTTGTGTTACAAAGGGTTTTGGCGTAATGTGGGTGTGCGTTTTATAGTGCTGTTGGTGGGTGTGTGCGGTGGGTGTATTAGTGTTAGGTGTGTGTTTTTGGTAGTGGCCAATGTTGTGTTGTTTTGTAATTGGGTGGCCATTATGACCCCGCTGTTGTGTACCGCCAATGGTTTACCGCTGTTGAATGTCCGCTGTGGTGATTCGTGGGTCATAATGTGGAGGGCATTGCTCTGTTGGTATAACGATATGGGTGTTCGTACCAACAGTTTAACACTAACCTTTGGTCTGGCGGATTTCTGTTTGTGGCAGTATTCTGTCGGTTTGGTGTGTGTGTGTCATAATATGGCGGATGGATGTTCGCTGTCACCGCGGCAGTAAGGGGGATTTACTGCCAATGTCATAATGAGGGCCAAAGTGTGTAAAGCATTCAAGTATCACAAAACAGTAATAAAACAAAACACAGGAAACAGTTTAAAGATCCAAAACCAATTTATACAAATAGGAACTATTTTTATCTTTAATATGTCACCAAAATGAATAAAATCGGATAAGTGGAACCGGAGATATGAATTTTTAAAGAATTAATGTTTTTTAGCACTTAGAAATTAAAAGCGCTACTCTGAATATCTGGTCGCACCTTAACCAGGGCAAAGTCTAGGTTTAAGGCTGACTGCGATGGAGCCCTGCTCGGCTACAGCAAGCATGAGGCCTTGGTCAAAAGTTTACCTTTGGACTTAGGCCCTCATTACAACCCTGGCGGTCAGTGATAAAGCGGCGGTAAAAACAAATGGAATCACGACCATGGCGGAAACCGCCAACACAGACAGCCACTTTAACACTCCGACCGCCATGGCGGTAGAAACAAACACTGCGGCGGTAACCGCCAATAGACAGGCGGAAGACAATGTACCGCCCACACTATTACAAGGCACCAATCCGCCAGATTTTCCGGGGCCGTACCAATGCCATCAAAAGCACGGCGGAAACAGTACACAGAAGGGAAACCACTCACCTCTCGACACCCAACGAGGAACCAGGATGCCATGGAACCCTAATTACAGGTGTTACCAATGTTGGTTTACCTCCTCATCTACCAGGAACATCAAAGACGGAGGCGAGGACGACAGTAAGTACTGCACCTAGTACACAGGGGAGGGAGGGAGGAAAAGAGAGTGGCACACACACACAACAAGCAACACACCCATCCACAACATACACACACACACATATCCAATTACATCACAGATACACCCCATCACTCCCTGGAAGAATGCAAGGACCAAATGAAATGAGTTTAATGAGTGTAATATTCGAACAATCAGGTAGGCCAAGATTACTTCAAATCATCAGTATATACAAATATTTACAGCAAGTACAAAAGTCAGTGCAGTGTCCCATTAAAGGTCCATGGACCAGTGGTCCCAAAAAGCATGGGTGCAGCCCACACGACACCTGCAACAAAATGGAGAGAACACTGCAGGCTCATCAGCTCGAAAAAAACACAGGCACCTCAGGGGGAAGGGGAAGGGTGACACCTCAGCCGTATGATGGGACGACGTCACTGCTCCTCGAGGGGGCTTCATGCCCACTGCTTGGTCCTGGGGAGTGCAAAGCCACAGTCTCTCAAGTCTCTTAAGTGGGTGGGTTGCCCACTGGCTGGTCCTGGGGAGTGCAAAGCCATAGTCTCTCAAGTCTCTCAAGTGGGGGGGGTTTCCCACTGGCTGGTCCTGGGGAGTGCAAAGCCACAGTCTCTTGAGTGGATGCCTTCCTCCACTGGTTCTGGAGGGGGCCTGGTGCCCAGAGTGCTTCATCCTGCCAAGGACTAGGGTAGTGGATGCTGTTCTCCACTGGTTCTGGAGGGGGCCTGATGCCCAGAGTGCTTCATCCTGCCAAGGACTGGGGTAGTGGATGCTGTTCTCCACTGGTTCTGGAGGGGGCCTGATGCCCAGAGTGCTTCATCCTGCCAAGGACTGGGGTAGTGGATGCTGTTCTCCACTGGTTCTTGACGGGGCCTGGGTCCCTGAGTGCTTCATCCTGCCAAGGTCTGGGGTAGTGGATGCTGTTCTCCACTGGTTCTGGAGGGGGCATGGTGCCCAGTGATGCTTCACCAGCAGTGTGGCAGTTCCCATTCCCTCACATGGGTATCTGAGCCACGAGATTTACCGGTAACAAGTAGCATGATACTCCATGAAGGCAGAGCCACACCCCTCCTTGCGACGACTAAGGCTGCAAACTGCTGGAAGTGCCAGTGCTGGTGGTGGTGCCTCATGGAGTGTGTGCAGGGTCCAGGAAATCTCCTGCAGGCTCAGATGCCTGCCCACTGGGAATGCTGCTGATGTTCGCTCTAGTGGCACTAACTGGGTACGTTGCGGGGCAGGTGGCAGTGGCTGCAGCGGTGTCTGCGGCGGAGATGCTGCCGGAGGTGCAGGTGTCTGCACTTGTGGAGAGAGACACCAGGCCATCTCCTGCAGCCTCGGAAGGCTGCCCACTGGGGATGATGCTGGTGACTGTACTTGAGGCAGCTGCTGTGCAGGTGGCGGGGCAGGTGGCGGTGGCTGCAGCGGTGTCTGCGGCGGAGGTGCTGCCGGTGGTGCAGGTGTCTGCACCTGTGGAGGGAGACACCAAGCCTTCTCCTGCAGCCTCGGAAGGCTGCCCACTGGGGATGATGCTGGTGACTGTACTTGAGGCAGCTGCCCTGCAGGTGGTGGTGTAGGTGGCGGTCATTGCGGCGGTGCCCACCGCAGTACAGGTTGCTGGGCTGTCTTGCAGAAGGGGTGACACCAGTCCCTCACCCGGAGGCTCCGTGCCCTGACCTGTCTTCCCTTTACTCTTGTGTTCCTTCCCCACCTTGGAAGTCATTGCTGGGACCTTGGCACTGTCCTCTTTGGTTCTGGAAGAGGCCTTGCTGGGTGGTTGGTGTTTCTCTTCTGCATGCTGGCCCCTTCTTTACCTTGGCAGGTGGCGGAATAGGGTGGTCCTTGGATACACTAGGTGGCACAATGGCAGTCCTGATGGGTGCCTCCTTCGGTGTTCCAGGACTTGCAGGGACCAGACCTGACGTGGATTTGGTGGCTGAGGTTCAGGTCAGGGCTCTAGACAACCTGGCCCTATGGGAAGGACGGGGGGTAGGTGTAGGGAAGAGGTCAATACTAGCCAGGAAAAGTTTCTTAGACACACTGGGACGGGAAGATGGAGGGGGTTTGGGAGTGGAGGAAGAGGTAGTGGTTGTAGGAGGTGTACGTCTGCTGAGTTTGGGTGAAGGTGCATGGGTTGGAGGCTGTTGTGAGGTGGATGGCTGTTGAGTCGGTGTGTACCGGCGTTTGTGTACTTTGGGAGGAGGGCTCACAGACACACTGGGAGAGGACACAGGGGACGTGTGAATGGTAGTGGGGGCGGTGATTGCACATGAGTGGTGTGTGGTGATGGGCATGCTGGTGATGGAGGTAGCGGCTGAGGATGTAGTGCATGCAGGTGTGAGTGGAGACGAGACTGGGAGGGAGGTGGAGGACGTGGAGGGGGACACAGTGAATGTTGGTGTGTCTGCATGGGTATGGTGCTTGTGTGAGTACCTGTGAGATGTGTGGTGCTTATGTTTGCCTGAGACACTTTTGTATGTTGATGTGTGTGCATGCTGGTCTGATGGTGTGGTTGGGATAGGCAGAGGTAGAGGGGATTGGGTCTGGGTAGTGGAAGTTGGAGGGGGGAGGCTGGACACAGGGACAATGGCTGCCAACAGTGCTGAGGCCAGAGCATGAAATGCTCTCTGTTGGGCCGCCACGCCAGAATGAATGCCCTCCAGGTATGCTTTTGTTTGCTGCAAATGCCTTTCGACACCTTGGATGTGAGGGTGGTGGTGGAAGGGGGGGTGGCGGCTGTACCTGTTGTTGCGGTGGGCACAGATGTGCCCTCCACCGCAAGGAAGCTCCCATCGGAGGAGGAGTCGCTGTCGCTGGTGTCCCCTCCTGTCCCCGTCGTGGAGCTCCCCTTGCCCTCTGTCCCACTGGTGCCTTCAGACTTGGTACATTCACCCTCCTGGGCCAAGTGGGCAGCAGCTCCCTCCTGCTCCGGTGCCACTGCTCCTCTGCCAGATGATGCTAATGCACACAAGGACAGTGTGACAAAACAAAAAGGGGGGGGAGACAGAGGAGACACATGGTCAATGCCAGCAACACCACTACTGTTGGAGGACACAACACACAGGGAGCAGCTCTATGCACTAGCCCATGCACTAACAGTTCCTAGAAAAATCACCTGCCCATGGGGGAACGATGCCTAAGCCCATTTGCTGCACACCTGGAACCCACAGGAGCTTGAATAATTGTAGATGCCCACTACCACTATTGGGGTTGGCACAAAGCCTGCCTAACAAGGGACCCACCCTAGCAAGTTCGCCCTGGCCTAGGGGAACCCACAGCCCACATCCGCCACCCAGACACCCAGTAAAACGCACAGACTCAGCTGAATGAGACTGTACTCACCCCCTTGTGGCTGCTGTGATGCCCTCCAGTGCCCATCCAACTCCGAATATGGTACCGCCAGGATCCGGAACATCAGGGGGGTTCATGGTACAACGGGCACCCCTTCCACATTGGGAGGCCATCCCCAGCTAAGTCTCCACCGCCTTCTTGCTCCAGCGGCGCAGGTCCTCCCATCTCTTGCGGCAGTGGGTGCTCCGTCTATGATAGACCCCCAGGGTCCGCACTTCCTTAGCGACGGCACGCCAAATACCCGTCTTCTGGTGGGGGCTGACCTAGAGGAAAGGCAAAGTAAGAATGGAACTTACTCCACCGTCCGGTTCTTCTTACTCATTGCCCACCAGTTCCCACCCATGCCCTGAAACACATACACTGACCATCCTCACATGCAGGCCACAGCCCCCCCCACCAACATGTATGTTTTATCCAGACCACTCCATACAATCATGTCCCATCCATCATGCTCACAGTGTACTCACCTGTTTGTCTGGAGGACCGTAGAGTAGCATGTACTGGGGGAGGACCCCATCCACCAGTTTGTCCAACTCCTCCACGGTAAAGGCAGGGGCCCTTTCCCCAGACACATGAGCCATTGTCGCTTCCAGACTGAGGTCACAGCAGCACTTGCAGTGTAGCACCTCTCCTGTTGAAGGTCAGATATCAAGTGAGTGAACAGATAGAAATGGCGGTCACGTCCGCGGCGGTGCGTTCCGTCACTGCCGGCGTACATCGTCATTGGCTCCTGGAACCCATAGGGCCCAATGATGACCAATGGTGAATTGCCCGGCAGTCTTCGACCGCCTACCGCAACGCTGCACAACGCCAGCGCAGTTACCTCATTTCGCCTTGTCCCTCCTTACAGGTCAGGCAGCCGCCATTTCAGGGGGGCACATAGCAGGGCACCTAACTGCGTCACAGCACATTTGGGCAGGAATACGGACAGACAGCGCCATACACCGATTAAATCTCAATAGTGCTAAACACCCTTGTGCAACCTATGTGGTACATGACCCTCTGCTCACTATTCTCCTCCATAGGGCACATCCACTGGGGCAGATGATGAGATGGCGTCATCCTCTGGTGTACAGACCCCTGGTGGATCTATCGACAATGGAAGACAGACACATCATTATCACCTACAGACTTGATCGTGCCAGAATCCCAGAACTGTGTGCCCAATTGGAGCCAGACCTGATGTCAGCTATCTGCCAGCCCACAGGTATCCCCCCTTTAGTGCAGGTCCTGTCAGTGCTCCATTTCCTGGCCAGTGGTTCCTTTCAAGCAACAGTAGCCATGGCATCAGGGGTGTCAAGCCAATGTTCTCTAACGTGTTGACCAGAGTTTTGTCTGCCCTGCTGAAACACATGCGCAGCTACATCGTTTTCCCCCGGGTGGAGGATTTGCCCACAGTGAAAGGAGACTTCTAAGCCCTGGGACATATCCCCATCATTGGTGCCATTGATGGTACACATGTGGCATTTGTCCCCCCCGCAGGAGTGAACAGGTGTACAGAAAATCGTAAAAGCTACCATTCCATGAATGTGCAGATGGTGTGTTTGGCACATCTCTCATGTGAATGCCAAGTATCCTGGCTCTGTGCATGACGCTTACATTTTGAGGAATAGCAGCATTCCTCATGTGACGGGGCTACTCCAGAGGCACCGTGTGTGACTAATAGGTGAGCCCAAGGTCCCCACACAGTATGAATAGGTGTCTGGGTATGGGATAGTCCCTAAGGGTTGGTGTTTGTCTAACAGGTATCCCTCAACATTTGCAGGTGACTCTGGTACCCCAACCTGTCATGGCTACTGACCCCAGTGAGGAATCCCGGGACAAGGGCAGAGGAATGCTACAATGAGGCACATGAGCAAACTAGGAGGATTATAGAGCGGACTTTCGGCCTCCTGAAGGCCAGATTCCGGTGCCTCCATTTAACAGGTGGCTCCCTATACTACATACCGAAGAAGGTGTGCCAGATCATTGTGGCATGCTGTATGTTGCACAACCTGGCTTTGCGATGCCAGGTGCCTTTTCTCCATGAGGATGGGCCTGATGTTGGTCTTGTGGCAGCTGTGAAGCCTGTGGACAGTGAAGAAGAGGAGGCAGAAGAAAAAGATATTGACAACCGAAACATCATTATCAGTACTTCCAGTGAGACACAGGTAAGAGACTGGCACTGCTCCTCTCATATTAGACTACTGTAGGACATTGTATAACTCTGCCTTTTTACCTCTGTGTATGGACCCTGACAGTCCACTTTGGTTTTCCTTTTCACAGATCTGGGTACCTTTGGATCACAGGTGCATTGTCCAAGGGGGCATAGGAAGTGGAGCAATGGCAGTTCAAGGTGGTCAGGGTGACATGGTGGGACAGAAGGGTGACAATCAGGAGAGTTTTATTTCCTGGCGGGGATTTGTCTTGTGCCTGGATCGCAGGGACCGTCTGCGGGTTTGTTCTCCTTCTGCAGGGGGTGGGGTGCTGGTGGCCTGTTGGTCCTGTTGCGGGACCTCCTGTCCACTAGTGCCGGCAGACGTGGAAGGCTGTTCATCGTTCGGGCTGGTGTCAGGGGCCCGGTGGTGTGCCACTGTCTCCCTCATGGTGTTGGCCATGTCTGCCAGCACCCCTGCTATGGTGACCAGGGTGGTGTTAATGGACTTCAAGTCCTCCCTGATCCCCATGTACTGTTTCTCCTGCAGCCGCTGGGCCTCCTGCAACTTGGCCAGTACCATGCCCATGGTCTCCTGGGAATGGTGGTATGCTGCCATGATGTTGGAGAGTGCCTCGTGGAAGGTGGGTTCCCTGGGCCTGTCCTTCCCCGTCGCACAGCAGTCCTCCCAGTTTCCCTGTTGTCCTGTGCCTCTGTCCCCTGAAACGTGTGCCCACTGCCACTGACCCCAGGTCCCTGATCGTCCTGGGTTAGTGGGTTTGCCTGGGGTCCCTGCAGTGGTGGACACACTGCTTATTCACGTGTCCTGGGGACAGTGGCATGGGCCCGCAGGGTGGGTGCTTTGGTGGTGTTTCCTGAGGGGGGAGGTTCAGTGGTGGTTTGAGACTGTGCCAGGGTAACCGACTGTCCAGAGGTCCCTTATGGGCCGGGCTGGTCATCCTGATCCAGGCGTGCAGAGCTGCTGTTATCACTGTGGGCCTCTTCTGTGGGGGGACTGGTGTGGCTGGCACCTTCTGTCCGGTGACATTGGGTAAGGGTCCTGTTGGGGTCTAAATGCATTATTATTGTATCTGTGTGTGTGCCATCTTGTTCAATGGGTGTGTTTCCCTCTACTCCTGTGCTTGCATTATAGCCTTGGCCCTTGTGTGAGTGGTGATTGTGTGCCCTGGCTGAGTCTCTCTACTGGACATGCTTTGGTGATGGGTGTCCATGCAGGTCTGTGATGGGTGTCCATGCATTGTTGTGACATGCAGGGCTTGGTATTGGTATGTGTGGGTTGTGATAGTGGGGTATATGTGAGGTAGTGGAGTGATGGGGTGAGGGTAGGGGTAGGAGTTTGTGATGGCATGCAGGTAGGGTGGGGGATATAGTAGTAAAGTTTTGACTTACCAGAGTTCAGTTCTCCTGCTACTTCTGCGAGGCCCTCAGGATGAATGATCGCCAAGATTTGCTCCTCCCATGTTGTTAGTTGTGAGGGAGGAGGTGGGGGTCCACCGCCAGTCCTCTGTACTGCTACCTGCCATCTGGATGCCACAGAACCCACCTTCCCCCGTAGGGCGTTCCACCTCTTCCTGATGTCATCCTGTGTTATTGGATGCTGTCCCACGGTGTTGACCCTGTCCACGATTCTCCGCCATAGCTACATCTTCCTTGCAACGGATGTCTGCTGCACCTGTGATCCGAATAGCTGTGGCTCTACCCGGATAATTTCCTCCACCATGACCCTGAGCTCCTCCTCAGAAAACCTGCGGTGTCTTTGAGGTGCCATGATGTGGTGTGGGAGATGTGTGAGGTGATGGTTGATGTGATGTGTGCTGTGATATGTTGGGGTGTGTTTTTTGAGGTGCGTGGATGGTGTATGAGTGATGGTGTTGTGTGCCTCTGGATGCTGGTGTTGTCTTTGCTATTCTCTCTCTCTCTCTCTCTCTGCTTCTTCCAAAAATGTCATTGTAAGGGTTGTGGGTAATGTGGGTTTGTGTTTTATAGTGGTGTGGGTGTGTGGGTGTGGTGTGTGTACGTGTGTCAGGTGTGTGTATTTCGAATTGTCCAATGTGGTTGTGTTTTGTATATGTGTGTGTATTTTGAGCGCAGTGGGGTGTACCGCCAATGGTTTACCGCGGTTGAAAGACCGCCGCGTTGATTCATGATTGTGTGGTGGTATTCCTGTTGGCGTAACGGTGTGGGTTTTTCTATTGCCAGTTTATCACTGACCTTTGGTGTGGCGGACTTGTGTGGGTCTGTATTGTGGCGGATTGCTAGATGTGGGTCATAATACCTGTAGCGGATTTCCTCCGTGGCCACGGTATGTTGGCGCCCGCCAGCATAGCGGTCAGCGGACTTTACCGCCAGGGTTGTAATGAGGGCCTTAGTCTTTTTCTTGAAGATTTCCTTCAACGGGACGAAGTCGCCAATCAGATCTGACCTCCCGAGAGTCCTCTTTGGATACGGATCGCAGGAGACCTCGGAGAAGAATTCTACATTTGGACTTAGATGATTTTTCAGTATGAAAATCTTTGTCCAGGTCAAAGCTGAATCATGATCTGACATCTTTGGAGCCCTCACCTGACATGTTGTGCGGTAAGTCCTGGTCAACTTTTTACCTTTGTACGTAGTCACTTTTTGGAGCTTTTTCTCTCCAATGTTGAACAACCCTCCATAACAAGCCGATTTTCAGTTGACATCATCGGATTGCTTTGCCAGGAGCCCCCGGTGTAATCCCGGAGTCTGGGGATCCAGAGCTTTTCAGCACAATGAACCTGCAAGTCAGGCCGGGGTCACGGTCTATGTAAGCTGGCTTGACTCTCAATGGCGGGTTGGTCCCTTTGTGAGCTTTTTTCCAAAAGTTCTCCAATCTTCTCCAAATTTCTGACTCTACTTCCAGAAGGTCTTTGAAGGTCCCTTATGAGTCCAAATCTCACCCCAAGGTTCCAGAAGTTCTGAGTTGCTCCTTGAGGACTAGGACTCCAACTCCCAGGATGCAACTGGTTCAAATCCAAAAATGGCCACTAGAATTGGTCAGCTGGTCAATTCCTTCAGGTTTTGATGCAGGGGACTCTGGTTAGCTATTTTTTACCTGTAGCAAGTAGAAAGTCCCTTCTTAAACCAATTGAAAACAGGCAAAGTACTTAGGCCCATATTTATACTTTTACTAGCACCGCATTTGCGCCACTTTCTGACGCAAAAGCGGCGCAAACTTACAAAATACAATTGTATTTTGTAAGTTTGCATCGCTTTTGCGTCAAAAAGCGGCGCAAATGCGGCGCTAAAAAAGTATAAATATGGGCCTTACTGTGGTGAAGCACAACTGTGCAGCTGGTGCAGTCCTTCCGAATGCAGTATCCAGGCGCAGATCAGGGGTCCAGCAGGGCAGTCCTTCTTCTTCTGATATTGCCCCTTGTAGGGATCTGAGGTGTGGGTGCAGCTCTGCCATGTTTATCCTTGCTCCTGGAGAGAAAAGCAGGGGGGGGCAACTGTCCAATCACAGGCAGGCCATTTCCCCCTTTGATGACCCCTTCCTGTGAAGTGTGGCAAAAATCAATCCCAGGGAGCAACAATCTTTAAAAATCCAACATGGCTGAAACTGAATTTTAGAAGTTAGGTCTGGCCGAGCCCACCCACTGGTGTGGCTAAAACTCCTAAACACACCCCTCTCCTGCCCTCTCCTAATCTAATCAAGAGGGCACCTAATTGTCTGGGGTTGCAGGAAATGAAGGAGGTCCTGAGCTGCTCCAAATATCTATCCCTCCTTTGAAGACCAGTTGACTACTCTCCCCCATCCTGTTTCACCATCTGCTAAGGCAGTTCTCCTCCCCCAGACACACCCTTTGTGTTCAGTCCAGGCCACTTCACACCCCATAAAGCCAGCCTGGCCGGGCTGCCAGAGGCTGGCCAATCCGAGAAGGGCACTACAAGGATGAAGTTGGCAACTTTCATGCAGAGTTTTAAAACTGTTTACCTGAACTAGTTATATTAAGTCCAACATTGGCAAGTAGTGTAATTTATTATAACAATTAATTTGATACCAAACTTAAAATTTCTGGCTTTTATTGAGACTTTACTAAATAAAATAAAGTCTCCCCATTTTAGCCTATTGAGGCCATTCACTACAGTGAGGGAAAACAAATGTGGCCGTTTTACCTCACCAGGGCTTATAAAACCATTGTTAAAAGGTCCCTGCTTGTAGTTACATGGCACCTTACCCTAGGGGCAGTTAGGGCACACCTTAGGGGTGACCTATATGAAAAATAAGGTAGTTTAAGACTTTTGAAGTACTTTTAATTCCAAAGTGGAATTTGCATATATCTTTAGTTTAAAGGCAGTCAGCAAGGCAGGCCTGCCTTTAAAATGAAACTGGGCACCTCAGCAGTGTGTCTGTGGGTGCACTACCTATGGTGGGGTCCCTAAACCTACATGCCCTATCATATAATAGGGACTTAAAGGTAGGTGGATACTGCCAATTATAATTAGCCTAATGTGCCTATCAACTTTACACAGAGCACTGGCCCTGGGATTGGTAAGCAGTACCCAGGGCACAGCTGAGAGTCAATAACCACCAGTATCTGTCCAAAATGTTTGGGGGTGAAAAGGGCGAAAAGGACGACTTTCCTACACCAATGAGGTCCTATCTCCCAAGCTTTCCAGCGTCACTGCCTCCCTCAACCAGGTGCCGAGCCAAAGGGGAGTCTGTTGTGTGAGTCGCTTATCCCCATGGATATGTTAAAGGGTGGCCCTCTATGCGAGGAAGACCACTCTGGTCACTGCAGGAACAACAGTGGGGACCAGGGTACCGTAGAGCAGTGCCATGATCTGAGGAAACCCCAGGGTGATCACCTCGAGTTGGTAGGCGAAGTCAGACCATCCCCCGGTAAACCAATCGTTAACGACTGGCAGTTGGGAGGCAAGATAATATATGTAGAGTTTGGTCATCCACAGGCCACCATTGAATGAGGTGCATTGGCAATGAGCCAGTGCCAAGTGGAACCTGGACTTATGCCAGAGAAAGGAGGTCATGGTGAATTCCAAGGCGCAAAACCAGGCCCGCTGCATAGGTATTTCTTGTAGATGTTTTGACTATATTGAGTAAAGTTTCTTTGCCTTTGAATAAAATTTCTACTGCCACCACTTTAGCACAGTTGTTCTTCTCACATGTTGTAAGAGTACCTGGTGTTCCAGAAAACATAAACAGATAAAAGAGAACACACATCTAAATTGTGGAAAGAAATGTCAAAATTGTTGGGCTTTACAATATATCTATCTTCTCGATACCACCTCCAATAACACTAACATCAATCAAAACCGTAGGCAGTGCCTCAGATTATATATTTCCGCAATGCATACCAGTTGGGTTGAATTATTATGGAATACTGAATTCTGCTATAATATTAGCATGTATTCCTCAACTTGCTTATCCTTATTCTCCTGGCCATCGCCTTCAAATGCTCCCTCAACCATTGAATACTCAAAACACCACTCACTGTAATTGAAGTCACTTGGTTATACATGAAACATTGCAAATGGTACAATAGTTTTGCAGCAAAATGCTTGCACAAAGCTATGCTGAAACTAAGAGACTTCTTTCTCCAACATTACCACATAAGAGACAAAAGCCCTCCTTATAACATTGGCGGTATATACCGCCTACCCCCGCGGCGACTGCCGCCAAAAGACCATCGACGCGGCTACCCGCTGTATTATAACTGCAGCCATATTTCCGCCAGAAGGATGGGGGAAATCTGGCTGCAGCCATGCCGGCGGATGGTGGTAAAGTGGCGCTGCTGCCAGCTGTCAAGACGGGGCCACTCACCTGAAAAGCAAGATGTCTGCAAGGGCGATGGTATGCTCCCCAACCTCCAGGAACAGCTCTCGGCACTTCCTGGTGAACACAGAACCCCCGGCAGGTGTCCCAAAAGGAAAGGGGAAGTGGAAGAGAAAGAGACAAAACACTGCCACATCTTGCCGGTCCAGCCAGGCAACCTGTATCTTCGGGGGGCAGGTCGTTGTTGACAGAGTGATAGTGGAGTTAGTGCACTCAACTTCCTTGAAACTGAATCTCTCTTTCTGATATGGGCACGGGAGCGGTAAAAGAACACCAGGATGCTCCAGCACTTTTCTTGGATAATAATAACTGTTGGCACAATTACTAACATTGCATTACCAAAAGCCCAAACTGAGTACCATAACAATAAGTACTAAGAGAGAAGTTGGCTCAGAGCAAGATGGTCGCTGGGTAACGGTTGTCGGCTCCCCCCCGGACGCCGCGAGGATGGACACCGGAGCATGGTGAGTGCGTCCGCACTGGATTGAGCTCAGCTTTTGCGTTGTCCGCGGCCCCCCTCCTCGGATGCTGCCAGTGTTACCCCAGATCTTGGAGGCGTTTGGCGATATGGCTACACGGAGGAATTAGCGTAGCGAGAGGGATGCATATGGACGGCGGCCAACGGTAAACCCTCTTTGGTTGTTTGCTTGTTTATTTTCTCTCTACGACGATAACAACGCCTATATCCAACAGAAGCTGTTGTGGCATGTATTAAAGAAAATAAAGTTGGCTGAATGCAAGGCGGATTTAAAGGCACCTTTTTTGAGGGGGCCAGGTCAGACGGATACTTAGCGAGACGTTAAAAGAAGCAGTGGAACTGCTAAAGGGAGAAGTTGAGCACTGGCAAAAGTTGGTTCAAAGGATTGGTTACTTGTTTGGAGCCTGGTCTCTGCCTTGGTTTATGCGGTTAGAAATGGCACTAAAAAGTGTATGGCGAAAAGAGGGTAGCGATGACCACCCTGCCAGGAAACGGGCTCTGCGGGGGTCAATAAAAGCTGGTTACAAGGTCAGTGCCGGGGCCAGGAGAGATGGGAAGGATCAGATCAGAGGTATCCAGCCCGATAATAGGCCAAGAGACAGATTGCAGAGTAAGATACAGCCAAGTATAACGGATTTTCTGGCCTATGGGGATCCAGGTCTCATACTTAGGGAGTCCCGTATCATTACGGAGGATCTGGGGGGGGGGGCAAGCCGTGGGGAAAAGGGCTCATGCACGGACATAAAACTTGGTGAGAGCAGCCTGGACTCTAACAATCCACAAGATCGTGGGGAGGGGCAGACGAGTGATGTTAAGAAGTTGGAGCAGCAAACAAGGCGGTCTGATTATCTCATTGCTCACAACAATATACAAGAGCAAGAAAGGGCAAAAGAAACCCAAAGCTTGATTGAAGGTTGTCTCGAATCTTGCGTCAGAAAGGGAACAGCGCAGGAGAGGACAGGAGCTGCCACAGGGGAGGATGTGGATAAAAACTGGACATCGGAGACCAAAAAAGTGGAGAATGATGGAAGGAACAGTGACTGGCTAAAGGATGGGGGAGATAAATTCTATTCGCTGACAGAAGAATCAGAAGCAGTTAGCAGTGGATATGATTTGAACGAAGAGGGTGGTAGCGGAGGCTGAGAGTTTGTCCCCCGCAGTAGGACCTACGGTGCGGCCGCAACGCCGGCACCACAAGCGTATAAAGTCCAGAACCGGCTCAGTTGGTGTCGCGGACTCTCCCGCAGCGACGCTTAAGTGGGATTAATCAGGAATCAGATTGTCACAATCTGAGAGAGCCCTTAAGGCCCCTAGTGATATGGCTCTGACTCTTAATCTAACCGCGAGTGAAAATTGCCCGGATGAGCAGGCAAGCAATATGGCTAGCACAGATACAAAAATGCTACAGCTGATATACGGTACTGTAAGGGAATTGCAAACGGAGACACGGGCAGAGAGTCGAAAGAGCTCGAGCGGCCACCAAACAATTACCGGTCACGGTCCGGAAGATACCCAAATCTTGTTCCCAAATAGAAGAAAAACTGAACACTGTTGAGAGTCGAACCTCAGTGGTAGAGGGAGAGTTGGTGGCTCTGAAAGAGCATGTAGCCACTCAAGGTGGACAACTAACAGATGTAATGTGGAAAATGGAGGATTTTGAGAATAGGCAGAGGAAAAATAACCTACGGTTTTTGGGGATAGAGGAAGGGGTAGAGGGAGCTGATATTAGAACATTTATGACTAAGCTGTTACGCGCTGCCTTTGCTGAGTTTGTAAATTGGAATTGGGAGACAGAAGTTCAAAGAGTCCATAGATTCCCTTTGAGTAAGCGAGCGGGAGATCGTAATCCCGATTTTAAATTTCCCAGGGCTATCCTATTCTCTTTCGGTAACTTCTTACTGAGGCAAGCTATATTTGAGAAGGCCCG
Organism: Pleurodeles waltl; assembly: GCF_031143425.1. Taxonomy (NCBI): domain Eukaryota; kingdom Metazoa; phylum Chordata; class Amphibia; order Caudata; family Salamandridae; genus Pleurodeles; species Pleurodeles waltl. The sequence continues at coordinate 655,471,869 of NC_090447.1, forward strand.
CCCGGATGCCCCTCACTGCGCTGAGAATGTAACTTTCTTTGTGCGACCTGATTACTATCACGCCACAGTGGAGCGTAGGTGGTGATTAAGGCAGTTGATTAAGCCTTTCCAAGATCGGGGAGGGGAGGCTTTTTTGTTGGCCCATGCAAGGTTGAAGACAGTGATTAATGGGAAAGTCAAGATGTTCACAATAGGAAATTCAAGCGAATGAATACCTGATGGATTTGAAGGTATAGGCAGCGTTAGTAAAAGATTAGTGAGCTAGAAGTTGGGGGGAGCAAATATGTGTGGTTGAATGAAAGCGGCACCTTGGGGAGGGATCTCTGACCGGCATCATCAGTCACCAATATTATTGCCAGCGGTGGTCTGATTGCTCAGTTAGTGGGGAGGTGGGGGAGGTTGGGGGGAGTTTGTGGGAGGGAGGGTTTGGAGGGGAGGGGCAGGGGTGGGGAATGGTGTTCTGAGAGGGGGGTCGTTAGAATAGACGGGGTGCACAGGGTGGGGATATGAGGAAAAACAGAAAACAAAGTGGTGATGTGCTGTTTGTGGCTAATGGAGTTGAAAGAGAAAAGAAAGGTGTTCAAGATATGATAAAAGCAGAGAGAAGGTATCTGAAAGGCAAAAAAGATATGAGTCCGGCAATAAGGAAACAAAAATATATATATACGTTGGCAAGGAAGCAAGTAAGGCCGAGGGTTAAATGATGAGATTGCGAATTGCATCAATTAATATTTGTGGATTAAACAATCCCCATAAAAGGAAAAAAAATGCAGAAGATTTGAAAATTCTCAGGGCTGATATATATTGTTTACAGGAGACCCATGTGGAATATACCAATAGAGGGATCCTGGGCTCAATGAGGGTGGTAGTTTGCACTGACCAAGGTGCTAAGACCAAGGGGGTGGCGATATTGGACCGGATCAATAGATTAAAATTCACAAGGCAGATGGCAGATAGAAATGGAACATGGGCGGCAGTGGAATGTCATTATAGGCAAGTGTGCTTCACCCTATGTTCTATATACGGTGCAGTAATGGATGATCCTGCAGTAATGGACTTTTTGGCAGTGGAATTAGCAGGATGGCCATCCCCTTATATCCTCTGCGGTGATCTTAATTTTAATGGGTCCTGGGATGATGTATTTAGGTATCGATATCGCAACAAGGGTAGAAGAGATCGTTAGTATGAACCTGAACCCGATATTAGTAAAAGCAAACCTGGATCTGAACAGATGGAACAACCTGCATATGTCTATCATGGGAAGATGCAATATGGTTAAAATGATCCTGCTCCCCAAACTGCTGTATCTCTTTCGGGCTATTCCATTGAGTTTGAAATCTCCCGGTTCAAATAGATGGACCAGCTGGTAATGAGATTTATATGGGCATATGGTAAATGCAGAAGGGCGAGCAAATTTATGTCTTTACCTAGGGAGAAGGGGGGGGGTGGTCTCTCCCGAATCTGAAATTATATCAGCTGGCATCAGCTTTTCAGTATATGTGCCCACTGCTGGGGGGGAAACGTGGTAAGACAGGGGCAGAATACTGCCCAAATATTTATGAGTTACTGACAGGACCAATAGCTAATGCAAGTTTGCTGATCTTTAACGAACCTGGGTATTACAAGAAAGTACGATTTAAGGTACTTGATGCCGCCTATAGATGCTGGCGGCCATGGCGGAAAAAGGTCGGGCTCGGAAGATTTAATTACTATACGTTAATAAATAACAATCTGTCCCTGCCCGGAATATTTAAAGATCTTTACGCCGTAAAATGGGCCCTTTTAGGGATTCGAAGGTTAGGTGATTTTTATGATGGGCTTGGGGTTAATTCATTTGAGGATCTCTGGGAGCAGTTTTGCCTTGAGCGGAGAGATTTTTTTAAAATATTTGCAGATAAGAGATTTCTTAAGCAAAAAAGCTGGGGGGGTACAAGGGTTTGTAAAAAATCCTTTTCTGGAGGATATAATTGAAAAGCCCCATATATCAATAAGATCTATTTACTCAATGCTTATGTCAGAACAACCCAACGACCTAGAGAAATATAGCGAGAAGTGGGAGGGCAAGTTCAAAAATGGTGGTATTAATTTTCTTAAATCACTGGACTTCGTATATACTATGCTATTGTCTTCAGCATTACAGGCTCAGCATTATAAGACAGTATATGACCTATATTATACCCCAGCCCATTTAGCTAAATGGGGTGGATTAGAGGGGATATATTATCCGAGATGCGGGATGCCGGGGCAGATATCACCCATATGTTTGCCACTTGTGGGAAATTGACAATGTTGAAATAGGGGTCCAGCAAGTGTTAAAGGGGGTAGTGGGATACGAAGTAGAGCTTACCCCTGAAACTTTGGTTTTAGGGATTGCTGAGAAAGCGGGGGAAACGCATAGAGCTTTTATATTTATGGCTATGGCGGTCTACCGATTGTGCATTTCATCTGCATGGCTGGATCCATGGCCCCCTACTTGTCAACAGTGGCTGGGTAAATTGCTATCTGTGTATCATCTTGAGGTTGCCTTGTATGAACAGAAGGGGAAGCGTGCGAGGAGAAAAGGGCAGGCGATATGGGGGCAGTTTCAAGAATGGGTTCGGAATCTTTAATGGCCACTGGAGGGGTTGCTCAAAGTTTCTCTTTTTATTTAAATTTGAATTGCTATGAATTGGATTATGATTATTATGTATTTTTGATCTCTTTCTTCCATGGACTGCATTTTTTGCCTTGTAAAGCTTATGTAATTAATTTTCTTTCTTTTCCGAATATAAAAAATGAAAAACAACAAAAAAACAATAAGTACTGCGACACTAGGGCTGCCTTCACAGATATTCACTGTTGCACCCTACAATTAGAACTGTGGTTGCACTTATCATGCACAAGAAAGACAAACAAGGGCATTCATTATATCACATATAACTTTCCTGCATGCATAGGGTTAAACTAAAAGGAACAAAAACAATCCAAGAAATACAAATGTCCACTCTGGGACCAAACAATTAGGATGGCACAGTTTGGTTTGGTTTCACTGTGTGTGTGAAAAACCCTTCAAAAAGCAAATTCCTCAAACCTGAAACACAGGCATGAATGACACAATTTAAAATCCAAGAGTTATGCTATTAGCGAAAGAAAAGTCACGGAAATGCTCTTTTAAAATATATGTAGTACTTGAGCTCAAGCAGATTTCCTGAAGCACATTTAGGCAAATAACTACAATAATAATGTAGAATGTTCAGAAATGCACTTGTTTGTCTCTTCAAGATAAGCACTCTGCCAAACTACAAGGTCTGAAATACACCAGCTGTTCTAGGAAAGCGCGGCGCTAAAAGAACAAACTCCCTGGAGCTAGTCACTTAGCTGCAGTCTTTTCCAGAGTGCTGGAGGAATGCCTGGTGTCAGCTGGTACAGGAACAAAGAAAATAATTGCCTCAAAAGTCCTGAATACGAGGATGACAGCAGGGGCTGGACTGCCAAGTCAGATGCTGAGATCAGGAAGCAAAACAAAGCCAATCAGGGAGGCATGCTTCACTCTGCTATTTATAACCAATCAGGAAGCAGTTGAGTTTCCACATGTCGATGAGTCACCACACCCAATTAGAAGCACATGTCTACACCAGCTCACATTAGCAAACAAGCATTGGTAAAACAAGCATTGATAAAACCAATGGTGTAACACAGCACATTATGTTTTCTTAGAAACATGAAGGTTTAACCAAGAACAGAGATATGAATTAACCATAATCCCTGGGGATGCTGACAGATAACACAGGAGGCACCTTGGGGATTCCTGACACCAGCAGCAGTGCCACACCAGTAGACCGCCACAGACCGTATCATGACCCATGAAAACTTTGTATTTATTTTTATTCCTACATCTGTGAGACAAAATTTGATTCACAAATGCAATTTATATTATTTGAAGAGTATCTGGTATAAATTAATTTGGCTACTTTGAATCTAATCACATTTAGCTTCTTCGTGGTGAACATCTCTTTCAATTTTAGTAGGAATAAGATTTACTAAACATCCAGAAACCTTTTCCATTGATGTTGCATTGGTAAATATCTGAGTGAATTCATGATATATTGGCATTTCCTCACACAGCCATGTTTCCTGTAAAGAAATGGCATCATACTCTTTCAGAATTACCTCTCTATTGTTCGATTTATGTACCCTCCTCAATTTGTGTGCATTCCAACTCATAAATCACAGGCTGTGCAGGGAGTTTGTTTCTTAATCTAAGTCAGTTAGGGCAGATGTACCACTCCTATCACAACTCAAACAATCAAAACAGTTACTTAACTCAATAGTTTCCACTTATATTTCTTCTCTGCTTCCAGTCATCCCATGAGACCAATTTCACAGTAGTGCAATTACAAAGCATTTCCAGTAAATTTCCTCTATTTAAATGTCTAAGGGCCTGATTTAGATTTCGGCGGATGGTTTACTCCATCACAGCAGTGAGGATATCCTGTCCTCCGAAATATAAATCCCATATGAAATAATGGGATCTGTATTTCGGTGGACAGGATATCCATCGGCGTTGTGACGGGATAGCCTGTTCGCCAAAATCTAAATCAGTCCCTTCGTTTTTTCCCCTTTTTAACAACTCTAATCACATCCATATACATACACAAATTATTTTCTGCTCCTAATCCTTTTTTATCTCCATTCCTCACTTTACCATTTGTTCCTTCATTCAGCGGTGATGGTTTTATGACCTATCTATGCTCATTCCTCCAGCCAATGTACTAAAATAATTTTTCATTTGCTTACATGAAATCAAATTACTAATGCTCTCACTAACTTCTTCCTTCTGTACTCTTTGTTTAATTGGATTCTTCCTTACATTCAGTTCACTTCCAATGGAATTGATGAGTTTTGTCATACCTACCACTGCTTTCACTTTAACCTTCTCATTTATTCCCTCCGTTTTATTACCTATGGACTTTCATTTGTTGATACAAGGCCTCATTTTCTTATCTTTGATAACACCATTTCTTCTTAGATTGTTAAATTCTTTTCTAGTACTTAATGGTCCTGCAATGCTAATCGAGGATCCCTTTCTCAGACAAACCTTTACTTGTTTACCATGCATAAAAGTATACCCTTTTCTAAAAAATAAAATATATAATCACACCATCATGTTACTTATTCCCAGGAGATAATTAGATGATTGCAGATCCTCACTAACTCCACTTATATTAAAAAATTCAGTGGCAAGTTATACAGATGAGAAAAGTTGTGATTACAAAAAGCCCAGAGCCAGTTCCTGAAACTAATCAGATAAAGCCATTTCAGGCCTTGGGAAAGTTTCCATTTCCGTTTGTGAGTATTCTCCCATACTAATCTGCTCATTTGAGGAGATTGTTAAACTATCTCCTTCCCATCTCAGCTTAAAATGCTTATGTACAAACATTTTTATGGAGGTGTTTATGAAGGAAAATACGGTTGAGTCTATAGTATCTGTTTGATACATTGCAGTAGTCTCCTTTAATAATAATGATGGAGGAGTCTTTAATGTTTGAATTATCAATTCCTATGACTCCTATTGATTTATTTTTGAGTCTCAGATTCTCCTTTTTTGAGTATGAACTCTGTACCCATTTCCCCTTAGCCCCATGGGCGTCATTCAGGGTCATCAGGTGTTACAGGTGCAACCCCTGGCTTGCCCTTTGCGATCTCTGGCACTGTCTTTGCAACCCCTGGCCTCTGAGGTGACAAAATCATTTCCAGGAGCACAGTGGCAGCTTGTCCTTATGGGCGTCAGTTGTGACTACACTCTCTTTGTTTTATGTCATTTTGTACTACACTGATAGTGATTAATAATATATTATTCACTATTAGTGTAAAAAAAATGGGGAACAATTAGCTGGAATATGCTCTTCCATGGCAACTGAGGTAAGTAAAAATGCTTTAAATGTGTATTGTGTGAGTACTTGAGGGTGAGAGTGTGTTTATGTGAGTGCATGTGTGTTTGTTTGTGTGTGTACTTTGCTTGTGTCCACCCTGCTGTGTAAGGACTACAAGAGTACACCGTTCAGATTCATGAACAAAGATTTTAAAGCTGGTTACAGGATCTGATGTCCACAACAGTAGCTCAGGTGTGTCCTTGCAGGTAAGAGTCAATAATAATTTTGTCAATAAGAGAAATTTGAGACTCCAATAAATTGTTTTCATGTGCTTTATATCCAGTTATATCCACCTTTCAAGAAGATGTCACCATACACACTTATTGAAGAGTAGCCACACCAGTACTGCTATAATCAATAACTTTCCTTTCAATGCCCTTTGTAACCATTTCTTAGTGGCCAGAATAGCCACTGGTCCAGGTCGGGTGGCATAGGGGTGGGTGGATCAATGAACACATATTTTCCCTTCCACACCATTGCTAATCCGTAGGTTCCTCTGGAGGATACTTCATCATTGCTTGGAACACCGCAACAGGCTTTTTACAATTTGCAACAAACTCCTCTATTCCTGTGGTATTAAAGTTATGTTTTGTTATCTGTTTTAAGAACTCCTCCATCACAGCTGTATCAAAGTTCCTCTCAAAATCACCCTCAAGTTAGGTATCTATATCCCTGGCTATACTGTCCAAAAAATTCTTGCTCGATCTGTGTGTTTTGGAGCATTAATTCTTCTAGCCCCCAGTCCTGAGGGGGTGAAGTTATGTTGATGTATGTTGCCTGGCGACCGAAAAGTAATTTACAGTCAATACCTAGATGTTCAAGGCTTTCTCCCATTAATGTATTATTAGATAGTGCTGGTATTGGTGCTCTGCTGGTGTCAGTGCCATTGGAGAGGGCAACAATCTAACCGTTATAAAGATGGATAATCAATTCATGGATCTGCTGTGATTGATCACTTGCTGACTGTTCAGACATTTGCCTAGCTCAGTCAATCTTTACAGTTACTTTGTCTAAATCAAAATAATGGTACCTTCACCAGACCGGAAGATATTACAGAGATCTTTTCAAAAGTTCCTCTTCAGTCCTTAAGGGGTCCTGATACCTGTGCTGATGTCTCCACTATGTTGGTGTCTAATAGTGATAGCGCTGTAGATGTTGGTATTCTTTTCAGATGGGATGCACATATTTGATCCTGAATGGTTAGTGCATCTGATGTCTGTGTGGTGAGCAGAGTATGTTCTGGCACCTTCTACCTTAACTAAAACACTTCCAAAAAGTATTTTGTGTAGTATCATCAGAAGTGTTCCATTTCGAAACAATCAATTTGGTGCCATGCTGTTGTTGTTTCTAATTTAACTAACACAATGGTCATTGTTTAAGTTTTCTCAGTAACCCTTAAATTTGTTTAGAAAACTTATTCTGGGTATTGCATCAACATTTTTTTAACAACACTAATGGATCTTCCAGCTCCTGAAGCCAAATGTTAAGTTCCTTCTGTATAGTTTTATCTTTCTTTACAACCCTTCTAAGATGTTTTTATACTGTGGTGTTCTTTGGCAGGGCAACATTCTGCTTGATGTTGAGACTTACTGGGGCGGTGTGCATTTTGCCTACATTGTTTTAGTGTTTGACCCATACTCTGTCATCTATCTTAACCATCATTACTGCCCCAGAGAATCCTTGTGTGTCCTTTGATTTATTAGAAATTGGAAGGTCTCCTTCTATAATACAATATCAGGTTGCTCCTGTATCAACGTGGAATGCATACCTCTTGGCACTGATAGCTACTGTCACACTGGGTTCCTCTTTTGGCCTGTGCATCACTGACAAAACTGGACACAAGGAACTACTCTGTCAGCACCTTCATTGTGTGTATCCTGTCACATAATTTATCTGGAAATAACTTCCTCCTTTTACAATCACACCTCCCTGTCCACTTTGAGGTGGAGTTGCTTTTGGGGTGTTTGGTAACTTTGCTGTGGTAATATTTGTTGCACCTGTGGCATTGCTGGTTGCTGCACATTTTATGGCAGCATGTCTGAGCTACACATATTATTTGCGTGTTTGAGTATGGCTGCACTACTGTATTTCCTGGGTGATTGTAAACACCTGTCCTTTGATTTCGTTTATCCCATCCCTTAGACCTGCAATTGCTATTGATTCTCAAATACCACTGTGGCTTCCTGTGGTTGTGTCAGTGGATAAATACCAGTTTTTTTAGGGGAAGTACTGATTGAGTCATAGGGAGATGAGGGAGCGCACAGGGTACAAGGGGTATCAATATTTGAGGAGTTCTTAGGTTTCTCACAAAGGACTTGCCATAGAGCTAGAGTGGTTTCTCGCTTCTGCAATTTACCTCCTACATATTTGCTCTTAAGGTGAATCACAATGTATTCTAATATTTTGTTATGAAATGTCCCTTTCTTTGGTCAGGTATGCTTTTGAGTAGCCTTAGACTACTCCTGACAATATTTCTGAACTTTGTCTGGTCACCTGAAAAGGTCTTTTGCATATACTCTAATGGAGCCTCCATAATCCCTCTGTATTTGTAACACTTTTTTTTTTAATTAAAGGTCTTTTTTTTATTTTGCTATCGTCAGTGTAACCACAGTGAGTAACAAACAATTAAAACAGTGGCATAGAGGACACATACATAGAGTGCATTGAATGATAGTTCAGGATATTCATTTGTAATAGGCAGTACACAGAAAGCATGGCTTTACAGTGCTGATCGATATGACCTCTCATGTGTCTCTTCAGTACAATAGTTTTACTAAGTGGCCACTTGACTATGGGGCCCTCTATACCGTCCATACAATCACAGGTCCATGTGCTGTTCAGGCTACCATCTCCCAGATCAAGCCTGTAGAAGCTGATCCACCAGCCCTATATTTTATGGAACTTTTGAGGGCAGCCCTCATTGGCATATGTGACCTTCTGTCCTGCCATGTAGAGGTCCATACCTTTCCTTGATTCGTAAATGGTCGGAACGTCCTCCACTCCCATTTCTGCGCTATTTCGCATTTTGTAACCAGCAGGCCCAGAGCATTGAAAAGAAGGTGCGTCCATGGAATATCTACATCATTTGGGATACCCAGTAGGACATACGTGGGTTCAGCCGGAAGTGCCACTTCAAGGACTCTGCCAAGTTCTGCCAGGATCACACACCAGTATTCCTGGATATGGGGGCAA